>NW_005356519.1:4477988-4491023 GCF_000412655.1 Myotis brandtii
TGCCGGGCTGCCAGAGGGATGTCTGATTGCCAGCTTAGGCCCAATCCCCCGGGGAATGGGCCTAAGCCAGCAGGTGGTCATCCCCTGAGGTGTCCCAGACTGCGAGAGAGCACAGGCCGGGCTGAGGGACCCCCCTCTTCCCCGAGTGCACAAATTTTTGTGCACCGGGCCTCTAGTCCTATATAATAAAGAGGTGATATGCCAATTGACCATCACGCTGTCACAGTAGGGCGGGGCCGGCCGCTCAGCGCCTGCCACCAGAGTCCCCTCACCCCCGCCAGGAGCCTCAGGTCCTCCTATACCCCCCACTGACTGAGGCTCAGGCAAGCAGGACCAGCCAAGGCGCAGGTAAGCCTCAAATGGCAGATGCCCAGCCTCCCAGGGCCGTCCCAAGGCTTGCCTGCACCTCAGGTGGCAGCTGCCCAGCCACCCAGGGCCACTTGAGGTGCAGGCAAGCCTTGGATGGTGGCTGCCCAGCCACCCAGGGCCGGCCCAAGGTGCAGGCAAGCCGCCGATGCAGCTGACCAGCCGCCCAGGGCAGTCCTGAGGCTCAGGTAACCAGGGCTGGCTGAGGCTTGCGCTGCCAGAAGTGGCAGCAGCAGAGGTGTGATGGGGGCATTACCTTCCCCTGATTGCCTGGGTTGCCTCCCGCCCCTGAGGGCTCCCGGACTGTGAGAGGAGGCAGGCCGGGCTGAGGGACCGCCCCCTCCAGTGCATGCATTTTCATGCACCGGGCCTCCAGTAAGGAGATAAAAGTCAGGCAGGCCCTGGCCTCAAGAAGCCCATGAGTCTTGGACTTTACCAGAAATTTACAGGGCAATGTGATAAGCATGGTGATACAATTCAGCACAAGGTTCATCATAAGAAATAAAACAAGAGGGGAAAAAAAAGTAAACCCTCAGATTTCTTTCATTTGCACTCAAAGTTGCTTATTAACATCACAGCAATAGCAGAAAGGCCTCTGGGTATTCACTTATAACACCTAGAATTCTATCCCTTCATCTCTGCCCTTTTTCTGCCTCTTCCCATTTATGTGTTAATTTCTAAGTGTCTTAGACCTCTTTCAGATCCTCTGAGGAGCCCTTTATTATTTGAAGTGTACGACAATAGCTACCTTACTTGCTTCCGAACCACCTCGCAGTTCACCTCTCAGAGTCTGTCCATATTGTATTGTAGTGGTCCAATAACTTGTCTATTTCCCAAGCAAAAAAAAAACCCTTTCAAGGAAAAGTGAGCATTTAAAAAACAAGAATTACTACTGCTCTTTATAGTCCCACTGCCTAGCATAGTGCATGACACCAATAATTTGCTCAATAAATATTCACCAAACAAATTAACTTATGGAAAATATATGTGATATGATTAAAATAAAGCACTTGGTAAAAATTCACAAAACATTGGTTCTTTTAAAGTCCAGTATAATAAGGTGCAGCATGTAAAACTTATTACATCACAGGAAAAAGGAATAAATAAATAAATAACCCAATTAAAGATATACCAGAAACATGTGATGCAAAGATACCAGCATTTTCATCCGTATAAGCCTAAGTGTTCCAACCTTTTACATCTAATATGTACTAGCAGTAGACAATCTAACTCAACTGAAATAATTTTTTTCATGTGTGAAGTAATATTATAGTGCCTATGTCATAAACAGTTAAAAAGATTAGATAAAAGATGAAAAGTATTTAGCTCTGTGATGGGCATGTAGTACATCCTGAATTCATACTGAATGTCCTTTCTTCATTTTTTAAAATCCACGGTAAAAACAGATCAGTAATGTGTGTGGGTGAGGAAGAACCTTAGAAAGTTACTAGCCAAGAAGAAATACTACCTTCAGTCCAGCTATGTTAGGCTGGTTCATTTATTGCTATGCTCCAGTCTCATTATCTGGGGGAGCAAATGTTTCTTTTCAGTGATGGCCCTGATAATATTTTTGCTGCCACCATGTGGTTGGTGGCAGTGGATGTGGGAATCAAACTAAAGAGATTTCTTTTCCTTTCCATTGAATCTACTGGGGTGACACTGGTTAACAAAATTGTACAGGTTTCAGGTGCATAATTCCACAACAAATCATGTATACACTATGTTGTGTATTCACCACCTCAAGTCAAGTCTCCTTCCATCAGTACCTAACCCCCATATACCTTCCTCTCCTTCCCCTGCCACCTACCAGCCCACCCTCACCTCTGGCAATCACCATGTTGTCCATGTCCATGAGTTTTCTTCTTTTTTTCCTCTTTGCTCAATCCCTTCACGCCCCCAACCCACTAACCCCCATTTCCCTGACAGCTGTCAGCCTGCTCTCTATTTATGAATCTGTCTCTATTTTGCTTGATGGTTCATTTTGTTACTAGATTGTACCTATGATTGAAATCACATGGTACTTGTCTTTCTCTGACTGGCTTATTTCACTTAGCATTATGCTCTCTAGGTCCATTCATGCTGCTGCAAAGGCTAAGATTTCCTTTTTTTTTCTTTTTTCTTTTTTGTTTGTTTTTTTTTTTACAGTGGAGTAGTATCCCATTGTGTGAATGCACTGCAGCTTTTTTTATCATCTCATCTACTGATGGACACTTGGGCTGCTTCCAAATATTGGCTATTGTAAATAACACTGCAATGAACATAGGAGTGATTATATTCTTTCAAATTAGTGTTTCTTCAGATATATTCCCAGAAGTGGAATGGCTGGGTCACGAGGCAGTTCCATATTTAGTTCTTGGAAGTAACTCCATACTGGTTTTTACAGTGGCTGCACCAATCTGCATTCCCACCAACAATGCACAAGGGTTCCCTTTTCTACACATCCTTGCCAATACTTGTTATTTGTTGATTTATTGATGATAATAATTCTGACAGGTGTGAGTTGATATCTCATTGTGGTTTTAATTTGCATTTCTCTGATTATTAGCAGCATTGAGCATCCTGTCATGTATGTCCTCTTTGGAGAAGTGTCTATTTGATAATTTTTTAAAATCTTTAGAAACTATAGCTTGCATTGGGAGCTCACTTACCAAAATCTAGTACAGTGGTCAGCAAACCGCGGCTCTCGAGTCACATGCGGCTCTTTGGACCCTTGAGTGTGGCTCTTCCACAAAATACCATGTGCGGGCCCTCACGTACAGGGAACGTTGTGGAGTGAAAGAAGATGTAGTGTCGAGGATTGAGAAAGGTATGTTGAGATGGTTTGGACATATAGAGAGGATGAACGAAAGGAGATAGACGAAACAAGTATACAAGACGAGTATGGATGGGAGAGTTGGAAGGGGTCGACCTCAGCAAACGTACCTCAATCAGATTGAGGACGTTTTTAGCAAAGGCCAGCTTAGGAGTACCCTAATTAAGTTAATAACAATGTACCTACCTATATAGTTTAAGTTTAAAAAATTTGGATCTCAAAAGAAATTTCCATCGTTGTACTGTTGATATTTGGCTCTGTTGACTAATGAGTTTGCCGACCACTGGTCTAGTAGAAGATATGTTAAGTATTTGCCATGCATTATCTCATTTAATTTTTTTTAAGTAACAACAATAGGAAACCCTGTGAGGCTGGTACGCCTTGTATCCCTGATTCAGAGATGGCCATGGATCATTGACATGGGAAGGACAATATCTTGCCTGCATTCATGCAACTAACAAGTGGTAGAGCAATCAGAATTCAGGGTATTCCTATTTCAGTGGATAAAACACCAAACCATAATCTTGTCCTTGTTTTCTAAATTGTGTCCCACTAAAGACTGAAATCTGAATTATTTAGAAAAATACTTGATCTAAGTGGACAACTTTCAAAGCCCCCAAATAAAAAAAATTCTGGTTCCTTTATCATCACTGACTTGGATATTTTGCTTGAATGTGTAAGTCGCTTTCCCACAAGGAGACTGCTAGTCCTTTAGGGTTTGTCACAGAAGTCTTTATATCCCCAGATGCCAGTGAGTGTTTATAAAGGAGACACCAAATCAATGTGTTAATGATTTTAATCTAAGTTCTGTAAGCAACTGAAAGATCTTTATCTTGTCTTACATACATTTAAAAGCCAAAGATAATCCTTTATAATTCATGGTTGATCTTAATTTGATCTCAATTCTCCCAGGACACTCTTTCCTTCAGCTTCACTTTGTAACTTTTACTTCCCTCCTGCACCCCCAGGAATTTTTACCTGCATGTTTTGTAACAAGGCAGCAGGATGGAGGGAGGGAACATAGATGGACTCTGAACTCAGATTCTCAAATTCTGGCTTAACCACACACCATTAATGTAATCCTGAGATATGAATTCGTTTCCCTTAGCTTTGATCTCCTCATCTCTAAATTAGATGTAAGAATTTACTATGGCAGAACTTGCCTTTTATTATGCAGTTACTAGGTATTATTCTCCCTTCCTTCTTCTGGCACAAAAAAACAAATTGGATCCCCATACTGTCGCATAAAACCCATATGTTTCTATATTTCACAATCATAGTCTCAGAATTAATCTTTTTCTTTTCTCTCTCAGAATATTCCTGAAATTATGTCTTTTTGAAAAATAAACACTAAGGTTTCATCTAGATTTAAGATTTTCTTTTTGTTTTCTTTCTTCAGTGATAATTACTTTAAAGTTTAAGTAAGAAAAAAGATAATTCTAAGGTTATAGAAAAGAAAAATGATATTTATTATTTTTTAAATCTTTATTGTTGAGAGTATTACAGATATCCTCCATTCCTCCCCCACCCCTCACTATCCCCCTCCACCCAGGTTCTGCCCTACCCAGGCTTTTACCACCCTAATGTCTATGTCCATAGGTAATGCATATATGCATATAAGTTATTTGGTTAATCTCTTCCTGCCCTCCTCCCCCTTCCCTCTGAAATTCTTCAGTCTGTTCCATGTATACAGCCCACATAGGGGGCACCTAGAGTGCCCAGCTCAGGTGACTGGGGCGGCTGAACCGATGAGCCCTACAGAACATCTAATACACAAGGCCACTCTACCAAGTCAAGGAGACATAGCAGCTCAACCTAATACATACAAATAAACACAGGGAAGCAGCCAAAATGCAGAGACAAAGAAATGTGTCACAAATGAAAGAACAGAAGAAATCTCCAGAAAAATAACTAAATGAAATAGAAGCAAGCAAACTACTAGATACTGAGTTAGAAACAATGGTTATAAGGTTGTTCAAGGATCTTAATGAGAGCTTCAAGGATCTTTAGTGATACTTTCAAGGATCTTAGTGAGAATTTCAAAGACCTGAAAAAGGTCCACTCAGAAATTAAGCATACACTAACTGAAACAAAGAATAATTTAGAGGATTCAACAGTAGAGGATTCTGATAATCAAATCAACTATTCAGAATATGAGGAAGCAAAAAACACCCAATCAGAAGAGCAAAAAGATTAAAGAATCCAAAAATATGAAGATAATGTAAGGAGTCCCTGGGACAACTTCAAGCATACCAACATTCACATTATGGGCATGCCAGAGGAGAAGAGAGAGAGAGCAAGATATTAAAAACCTATTGGAAGAAATAATGACAGAAAACTTTCCCTACTTGGTGAAAGAAATAGACTTACAAGGCCAAGAAGCACAGAGAGTCCCAAATAAAAGGAACCTGAAGAGGACCACACCAAGACGCATCATAATTAAAATGCCAAAGATTAAAGACAAAGAGAAAATCTTAAAAGCATCAAGAGAAAAGCAGTTAGTTACCTACAAGGAAACACCCATATGACTGTCAGCTGATTTCTCAAGAGAAACTTTGCAGGCCAGAAAAGAGTGGCAAGAAATATTCAAAGGGATGCATAACAAGGACCTACAAAGAAGATTACTTTACCCAGCAAAGCTATCATTTAGAATCGAAGGTCAGATAAAGAGTTTCACAGACAAGAAAAAAACTCCTTTAATCACCTCCAAACCAGTATTACATGAAATGTTGAAGAGTGTTCTTTAAGAAGCAGAGGAAGACAAAGAGGAGGAGGAGGATGAGGAGGAGGAGGAGGAGAAGAAGAAGAAGGAGGAGCAGGAGGAGGAGGAGGAGGAGAAGAAGAAACATGAACAATAAAATGTCAATAAATACATATCTATCAACAATTAAATCTAAAAATCAAAATAAATGAACAAGAAATCTAATGAACAAAATAAACTGATGAATAAAATAGAACCAGAGGCATGGAAAAATGCTATTTAATCTTCTGCAGGCCTGTACCATCTAAGATGGATGATAACACACATTTTGGAGACACAAGTTAATTAAACAAACACTGTAAGAAGTTGCAGCAAGACATTCAAGATGTTGGGTGGTGAACTGTAGTCCCTATTGGCACAAGAAGAAAAATAGTCCATACATGTGTGCGTAAACACACACACACACACACACCCCTCAAATATTGCAGCATAAATAAAAAAAAATGTAAGTAGACCATCTAAACAAAGAATCAGCATCAGCACTGGTGTATAATTTAAAATAAGGATGGCATTAACATGCAGCAAAAAGGCAGTATCTGCAAAAAGATATATTTTATGCAGACAATATTTATTATATAGAGAGACATATAAAGAAGAGAAACAGCTAATGTAAGTATGTGATCTGGAGTCAGATTTCTGGGTTTGACACATATACCCAAATCTTGGTAGCTATGTGATTAGTCAATATACTTTTCTTCTCTATGCCATACTGCCCTCATCTGTGAAAGAGGAATAATAATACTTATTATATGGGGCTATGTGATGCTTAATTGAGATAATACAATTAGATAGTACAATGCCTGGAACTCAATAAGAATTCACTAAATGCTAATTCTTATCCATAGTAAGACTAATGGGTTAAATATGGGTTGATTCTCTTCCTTTTATAAAAAAGGCATTTATTTATTTACTTAATAATCTATTGATTCTCAGGAAAATATTTAATTGACATAAAAAAACTCTTCTTACTGTGATATATGGTTACTACTCAATCAGTTTACCAAAAAAGTTGAAGATGTAGGGTTTTTGTAGGAGACGATCTAAAATATAATTAGAGATGAGGGCTGGAAAATCCGTATTCAAATCTTGACCTGAGTAAATTCCTCTCTGCAGTTCATTTATCTCGTTGCCACCTGCTTGCTCCATGGAGACAGTGGCCATAAATTGGCACAGGCTGCTCTGTGGCTGTCACTCATATGCACACATTACTCGGTAGGAATGACTGAGAAGTAACTTGTGCATGACAAGCACCCTCAGGGAACATAATTCAGATCCGAAATAAACAAATTAATATCTTCAGCCTGTTACAAGTTCTTTAAATTGCACATTTAGTTTCCATAAACACAGCAGGGTAAAGATTCAGAGTTCTGGATCCACCGGATAGCATCAAGGCTTTGGGTCATGTGAGGCTCACTAGTGATTATGTATGTGAATTTAGGGGTTGGAGAGGCAACTCTGGATTTTGAAACATTATTTCACAGTTTATAGCTTGCTCAATGGGATAAACATTAAACTTCACATTCTCAAGGATTAGCTTCACTCTCTTCCAAGTCTTAAATTCATTACCATAAAGTAGGAATGAATTGCACAAACATGAGAGAATAACCCGCTTAGTGTTTTAAATAGAACATGCTGCACAATCAAATTCCAAATCCACATTTGCTTGTGCAAATTTAATGCTGAGAAAATGATGAATGTTCTTAATGCCTGTATATTATAAAATAAAATCTGATTATTAATAAAAATATATGTAAGTGTGGAGTCATATTTTTGAGGTCCATGCATATATCAAATAGCAAAAGAGCACTTTGTGCTACATTGTGCTATGAAAACATAATGCATGGCCCTTAAAAATATAAGAAGTTTCAGCCTTTACATTGGGGGGAGGGGGAACAAAGTATGATAACTAAGCACAATGGCTCTCCCTATTTAAAAGAATATGTATTTAAAGAGAAATGATATAAATATTCGTTCCAATATGTTTTATTGTTGTTGAATTATTTTAAAGACTGGGAGAAAATAGTAAAGGTAATCAGTGATTTCTCCTAAGACCATGCCTATATAATGATATGCTGGGCAAAGGGACAAGGATCTGAGAGGAGCTACAGTGAGACCCACTCAACTCTATTTGATGTCACCTTTTTCTTGTCCTCAAAACCCAATGAAGAACACTATTTTGCCATTTTTTTTATTACCTGGCATAATTATACTCAGTTCTCTTGAACCATGAGTGTAGGCTAAGGGAGATTATTTTGCTACCACTAGAAGTCCTCCACCCAGACTTTGACTAAAGCATTGAGAGAAAGATTTTTACAGGCAACAATCCCACACATGGTTCATAGGCAATCTACTCTGTCATCTCTCCATCCACCTTCTCTGGAGTCACAAAACAGGCCTCTCTTAAGGAGCTTGGGGTACTAGAATCCTGGGCACAGGCTTTCTTTCTTTCACTAGTGGAAGCTCTTTGATCACTGAGTTAATTATCTTCCTAGTAACTAGACTACAACACTTCCTGGACAAGACTAATGGGAGACGCAAGCAGAGGGCTGGCGGCACATAATGAGGCTGCATGAGGAGTGATCAAAGAAGACTCAAGCACAAGTGAGTGCTGGGTCAGGAAAGGTAAGCATAGAGGTCAAATAAATATGCTTGGGCCCCAGGGACACAACAGCACCCAGGTGTCACTGGGATTCTGTCTGTTCTCTGTTGATCTCTCCCTCTTCCATTCCTATGTTCTTCTGCTTGATTTAGTTTTAAACCTAGATTTGCATAGAAGAAAAATGGAATAAAAATCCCTGAAATTGTTTCATCAAAGTTATTTTATAGGACATCTTGCCAGAATACTTTAAGAATATATTAAATTTTAATTAAAAACAGCAAATAATATAAGCCCCGATTTTTAGATTATGTATTGAAAAAAGAAGGGTTCTAACTTAAATGCCCTCTCAATCCCTGCTTCATTGCTAAGCTATTCATTTTCTTTAATGTGTGAACACTATTCAGATCACCTAAAACAATTTTGCTCCTACAAGTGTTTTAGAATGCACAGAATAAACTATTCCCAGATATGTCTTCCACAGTTTACAAAAATGCAAGAGCTCACATAAGTCATTTGCAAGAAGGATAAAGATGGGGGTGAGGGAGTGATAGTTTCTGCAGGATCTTTCCTTTTTTGTGAAGACTGGAGAGCTCTATCCCACAGGTGTGTGTTGGGGGAAATCCCATCATGATTTCAGAGCACAGAATAGGCTTATTCTCCTGACACGTGTAAAATATGGTTGCAGCAATTCATCTGTCTAGTTAGTTAGACAACATATTGTTTGGCAGCAGAATTCTGTATGTTAATTTAATGCATTTCCCCATACATTTCCCACAATGTAGTCAAAACCAACTCTATACATACTAAAAAATAAAAAGTTCTTAGTAATGCCATCAACCCAATTATACCTGATAGCTTAGGTACAGAATTAGTGTGTAAAGAAGGTTTTAATAATTTCAAACCGTCTGTGATACAAATCTAAAAATGATAACCATGTGAAAAGTATTTCCCAATTTCCACTAAACTATGTGTTTTGTGTGTGTGTCTTGCACCATATTTTATATTTTTATCAACCAAGAAGTTACACTTTAAATAGTCAACCTCAGCCCTATCCGGTTTGGCTCAGTGGATAAAGTGCCGGCCTGTGGACTGAAGGGTCCCAGGCTCGATTCCAGTCAAGGGCATGTACCTTGGTTGCGGGCACATCCCTAGTAGAGGGTGTGCAGGAGGCAGCTGATCGATGTTTCTCTCTCATCGATGTTTCTAACTCTCTCTCCCTCTCCCTTTCTCTCTGTAAAAAATCAATAAAATATTTTTTAAAATAATAATAAAAATAGTCAACCTCAGAGAGAATTTTGAAGATTACATTAAATCTTAATAAAACATTTCTTTGAATAGTTAAGTAAATTGAACTAAAGCAAGTGGTAATGGGATACACGATTAAATGTCAGTGATAAAGTCAACTGTATGAAACTATAAAATCAAAAACTATTTCAAGATTTTGAAATTAGATTCTAAAAGGTAACCATAACTATCATTAGTATTCATAAATTTGAGGATTTTTTATTTGATAAAAATTAAAATGTGTATTGGCCATTTCAGAAATTAAATTTTCCTCATTAAAACTTTACCTTAAAAAATGAATCCTGATTTTTTGACCTAACATTAAGATTCTATTTGAATTGCAGTAAGGAAATACTCTTCCACGTATTTTGTTAGATTCTACTGCTAAAGTCATACAATGAACAAATTATTAGAACATTTATTAGAGTTTTTAGTAGAAAAATCACTAGATTTTTCTAGTGCAGAGAGTTACCGTTCTAAACAGGTAATTTTGTAGATTTTTATGACACCATGGATTAATACTTTTTAATTAGGTTAAATATAATACCATACTCTAAAAAAGAAAATTAAATGAGGTATGCTAAACCCAACATGGATTATCATTCTAATTTCATATTACACAGCCAAGCATATGAGTGAAATAAAGTTACTATCAGACAAGCGCTAATAAAGAACTTTGTGAAACTTTGATATTTGTTGGATAGTTCTGGAACTATTCAATAAGTACCCAACTAACTAAAACACAGAATATTTTGCTCTCAGTTAGTACATGCAATTAAAAAATAAACCAACAGCAGTATCAATTTCTATCTCTAAGAGATGTGTCTTCAGATGAGAACATAAGAAATAAGCAAAAAGTACTGTAGTGGTAGGTACTCATATGGTTTAACACAAAGCAGTATATAATAAGTCAAAAAACGAATATGTAAAAGTATAATACCAACATGGTTTATATAAACGTACTCATTTCAAAATGTAATATCATATGTATAATATTTATTCTCTAATTTATGACATTTCACAAATTTTAATTTCAAATTCCAAACATTTAAACAAGGAGGTGGAGTATACATGGCCTCTTTCGAATTGTTTTTAAGTAAATAAGGATAACAAAAGTGTGGTGATTGCTGAGGGGGGGGGGAGTTGAGGGGGGGAGAGTTGGAGGAGGGTATAAGAGGATAAATGGTGGTGGATGGAGACTTGATTTGGGGTGGTTAATACACAATACAGTGTACAGATGATGAGTTGTGCACCTTAAACCTGTATAATTTTGTTAACCAGTGTCACGCCAATAAATTCAATAAAAATGAAAGATAAAAAATAAATAAGGATGAAATTTAGCTTATAAAAATACTATAATTATAGAAGATAGCATTCATGCCTAAACTTTATTCTTTTCTTTAGTCTTAATTCATTATGAAATGTCCATGGGACTGAACAGTGTAATGATCTGTTTCTAAATTTCCTTCTGTGTATAGTACTTACTCCACAGAGATATTAAGTGGACTAAATTAGGTAATAATATAAATCACAGAAAAAATGCCTAATACATAATAGTCAACAAATAAAAGACTTTTTACCACCAATATCATCATCATCACCTTTCATTTATTTTATCCCTATTTTTATTAATGTCTTAATTGTTCTCCCTTTGAGGAACTAATTACAACTATCTGTTTTATCACACATACAGAATCTGGCACAAAAATGTGCTTCCCAGCCAAAAAGAGTGTGACTAAGTGAAAAAATAATAATATTTACTTAGTGATTATTCTCATGCAAGCTACAGTATGTGCCGTTACGTATCATGCCAAGTATGTACATATATTCTCTGCATTCCTGATGAAACCTCATGGCATGCCATTATATTCATGTTGCAGCTGAAAAACACTGAGGATGAAGTTGTTTACAGAGCTCACCACTGTCATCCTTGAATGAAAGCAGAGCTGTGACTTAAGTCTCAAGTTCAAAATGCTATTATTTTCCCATTATATTATACTGTGCCTTCATAACTCTTTTGCATCTCAAGAAACTCTATATCTTAGTATATTCTTACGGATTTCTTTCCAGAACATAGAAACTCTTTAGGAGAAGAGGCAAGACTAAAAATTACCAAGTTCCAAAAGCATGCATATAAATTAAGGGTTCTCTATTGAGAGGACTTGACAGTAGTAGCAAACATTACCATGATCTTACTCCTCTGCTCCACTCAAACCCTACATCCGAAACAATACCCTTTCTCTCTTTCTCCTTTCTGCTGTTTTTCAAAAAAGGTCAATCATTCTATTTCCTTGCCTCCTTTTCAGGTCTTAGCTTCTAAACTTTAAAGACAATTGTTAAAGACAATCTGTCTTCAGGCTTTTATGTAAACTAACACCATCCTGAAGCTTCTGGATCCATTCTGGTTGAAGCCATGTTAGAACAGTAGTTTAAGTGTACTATAGGCCTTTCTGAGACCAGAGAAATCAACTTTTCCATTTTCACA
Organism: Myotis brandtii; assembly: GCF_000412655.1. NCBI lineage: Eukaryota > Metazoa > Chordata > Mammalia > Chiroptera > Vespertilionidae > Myotis > Myotis brandtii. The sequence goes on from NW_005356519.1 coordinate 4,490,296, forward strand.
TTTACCAGTTGGAGACAAAGTGACTGCCATATAGACCCAATAAATTATCTCCTGGATGACTGAAATAATTAACTGGAATTAATATTCAGAATGAAAATAAGGAGGGCTTCATAGGCTCTTTGTAAAAGGTCAAATGATGTTCAATATACTGCACTTACTAAAAATGGATAATTATATAATAAAAACTATAACATGATATTCAGAAATGAGTTGAAAGTAATTTCTGAGTTAACCTTTTAATATCATTTTAATTAGAAAATGTGGTTAAACCAAGTAACCGATTATGTAGGCATTAGAATTGAATGACATTTTCACTGTAATTTCTTTTTGCAGTACTTGGACTCTGCCAAGATTAGCATAGCATCAGGGCTTCAATGAGAACAGTAATACTGGGGTCTCTTTCAGAGGACCTGTGATGTCACTGCTGCAACTGTGATAGGTTCCCTGGAAAACTGTAAGAAGAGGCAAGAGGTAAGAATCAGTAGATCCTTGTTCTGAATCCAATGTACAGTAACTGCATTTCCTCCCCCAAGAGTTTCTGGAGAAGAGGCTATATAAAATTATCTTCTATTCATTCAGCAAATATTCATTAACCACCTACTAAGTGCTAGACATTGTTCTAGATCAGTGGTTCTCAACCTTGGCTGCACATTAAAATCACCTGGGAATCTTTTTAAAATCCTGGTTTCTGGGCCTCATCCTCCAGAAATTCTGTTTCTTTGTTATGG
>NW_005356519.1:4492556-4494781 GCF_000412655.1 Myotis brandtii
AAGAGAAACATGCAAATTAACCATCCCTCCGCTACGCTCACCAGCCAATCAGAGTGAGTATGCAAATTAACCCAACAAAGATGGCGAGCCTGTGGGCAGCGCGCAGGTGCACAGGTGCCGAAAGGCTGGGGGCAGGTGTCCTGCTCCGCCCTGCCCCAGCCGGGGCCAGTGGGCAGTGCACACAGGGGGCAGGCATGCCCCGCCCCCATCACTCTGGGCAGGTGAGCAGAGTGCGCAAGCTTTCCACTCTGCCCAGGCCACTCTGGGCCTGTGGGCAGCGTGCGGAGAGCCTCTGGGCAGAGGAGGCGGGCTGGCAGAGGGCGGCCTGTACTCCACACATGGCTGCAGTGGCAGCCATGAGCGCGCCAAGCGGAGCCTGGGGGCCAAGCTGAAGTAGCGCCTGCAGGCCATCAGCTCCGAGGCGTGCCTGCGCAAGTCCCACCTCCTAGCCCAGAAGGTGCGCAATCACAGGGACAGCCACCATGGCGGGACAGATTGACGTCCTCCTGACCGTGCCATGGGGGTTGCGGATCTGCGAAGCCACAGGCCTCCGGTGCACACATCCTCTCCTCCCCCCCTGGCGTGAGAACATCCCCCAGAGCGCTGTCACCCTTGTGCACCTGCAACAGTCCCGGACCAAGGCGCACACAAGTTCCCCCCACCCCTCTGCTGCACTTCCATCAACCCCAGCATGGCTAAGCTCCCCACAGGATGTGCACATGTCCCCTCTGGTACGCTCACGTCCTTTGGAGAGTGTCTGGGTGTTCTGAGTGCTGAGGGTGGGCGCCTGTGAGATGACAGTGAGAGGGCAGAGTCATGATGCCCTGTTCCCCCGGAGGCCAGTGCAGAGACGAGATCACCTCCGTGGGGCTAATGCAGGTGCTGAGGCAGGAGCAGGTGCAGACAGACCCACCTGGTGGGCATGGGGAGCCCTTGTTGAGGTGTATTTGGTCAGCGTTCAAGATCAGGAACCCAGAGGAGGCGAGGAGTTCCATCCTCTCAGTGAAATGGTGGGATAGTCGGGGCGACTGCAGAGGAGGAATGTTCACTTTGGGTGCCAGCACCCATGAGCAAAGGCTGCCCTGACTGAGCCTCACTCACGTGGGTCCTAGTGCACTCTTGCCGGGCAGCGGGTGATAGGACGTGCTTTTCTGAGTTAATGAGAGAAAACATTGATTCTCCCACTGCCCGTGAAGGCGGAAAGTGCAGTGGGAAGACATGCGGGGAGTGAGCAAGGTTCCCTGTCTGGTGTTTCCAAATCCACTGTTAGTTCCTTTCACTGCTGACTAGAGATATACAGGGTGTCCCCCCAAAATGTATACACACTTTGAATACCTACTAATTCCAATCGGTTTAAGCATGAAAAGAAAGAAATGACAATGGAGCTGTTATCTGTTAAAAGTGCGGGCACAAACAGGCAGTCGGACATTCCCCGAGGGGTCCCGGATTGAAGAGGGTGCAGGCCAGACTGAGGGGCCCTCTTCCCCCCCCCCACCCCCCGTGCACGAATTTCATGCACCGACTTTCCCCCCCTCCCCCCGTGCACGAATTTCATGCACCGAGCTACTAGTTTACTCATAAACCTAAAATAGAAGTGTATGATTTTTTTATAAAGAAAAATTTTCACTTGGTTTTTAAGTTCATAACAGATTTTGAGGGGTCATACTTTGGGTTAAATTTTGTACTGTATGTTTGAAGATGCTATTTCCTTACATAATAATAGTAAAATCATACAGTGTAATGAGGCAAAGACAACAAGCTGTGAATTCAGAGTGGCTGGATATGATCCTAAATTGGTCATTTCCTAGTTAGGTGATTTTGACAAGTCAGCTCTTAGAGACTTAATTTCTTTTTCTGTAAAATGGGAAGGATAGAGAGCTAGTGTGGCTCAGTAGTTGAAGTCATGGTTCAATTCCTGGTTAGGGCACATGCCTGAGTTGCAGGCTCGATCTCCAATGTGGGGTGTGCGGGAGGCAGCCCATCACTAATTAGCCCAACTAATTTTTCTCTTTTTTAAATATTTTCAATAGACCAAACAATTTTTAAAATATGATTATTACTAGAAAAATACCTGTTAATAATAATTCAAATAGCACAAAAGAGCCTGTAACAGAAAAGAAACCTTTCCTTTTACTTATATCTATCTGTTTTTCTATCATTTACCTACCATTCTAACACACACATACACACACACACACGTGCACACATCTATATCTATATATATC
>NW_005356519.1:4494909-4520981 GCF_000412655.1 Myotis brandtii
TGCACTGACCACCAGGGAGCAGACAAATGACTGGTTGACCAGTCGCTATGACGTACACTGATCACCAAGGGGTAGATGCTTAACGCAGGAGCTGCCCCTGATGGTCAGTGCGCTCCCACAGCCAACCTCCCACAGCCAGCCAACCCCCCCCGGTCCCTCCATCTGGCTAGCAAACCCCGTGCACAAATTTTGTGCACCGGGCCTCTACTATATATATATATAATTCTAAAATAAATCAACTGCTTCCAAGTCTGTGCCTTTGTAATTTTCATTGATTTTGCAAAATTGTTTCCCAAAATGGTTGAATCTCAGTGCTTTGATGAACAGGTTATGAAGTGAAGTATATTTTTGCCCATACACTAACTATATTATTGGTTATTATCAAACTTTTTTGTAAGTCTGATAAAGAATAGAAGCATTACATATTCATTTTAACTTGCAGTTTTCTAAGTGAAGTGCAAGTTTTGTTTTGTTTTCCTTTTCTTTTTGCTTTCAACAGTATATGTGTAAAAACTATCTGGTGATATCACTGGTTTCTTGTTTTATTTAAACAATTGGGTCCATTACTTATAAAGAAAATGATCATTCTGTCATGTGTTTCAAATATTACTCAAACAGTCACACCAGTTTGGCACTTTTTGTGCCTTTGGGTTTTGGTTGTCATCATCATTTTTACTTGTACTGGAGTTTCAATTTTATGTTGTGAAATGTTTTAATAACTTACTTATGACTTCAGAATTTTCCATCTTTCTTAGAAATGCTCTGCCTCAATTAAATATTATAACATAAATTTATTTTAAATATGTAATTCAGTTTTAATAAGTACTTTCACAATGTTGAGCAACCACTACCACATTTATTTCCAGAAACTTTTCATTATCCCAAACAAAAGTTTATAGCCATTAAACAATAACTCTCCATTCCTCTCTCTCCAATGTCCCTGGTAACCTCTATTTTACTTTCTGTGTCTATAAAATTGTTCTATGTACCTCATGTAAGTGGAATAATACAATATTTGTCCTTTTGTGTCTGGCTTATTTGGTTAGCACAATGTTTTCAATGATAATCCATGTTGTAGTATGTATCCGCATTACATTGCTCTTTAAGGCTTAATAATATTCCATTGCACCTATATATCACATTTTATATATCCATTCATCTGTTGGGAGTATTTGGGTTATTTCTACTCTTTGGCTATTGTGAATAGTGATGCTCTGAACACTAGTGAACATTTGGTAACATTTTAAAATTTTTTGCATGGATATTAATAATAAGAGTTTGGTAGTGTTTTATTTGGGTGAGACACTTGTGAAACCCACATATTTTTTAAGGAAATTACTTATAAAATGATAGAAATACAAATGTTATAGACATTTCTTTTAAACATTACTTAAAATTAAAAAAAAACATAAAAGTCACATTCATTCACAACTTTTCTACATAGATTTAAATTTCTTTCAAAAGTTAGGTGTAGTAAGGTCATAATTTAGTAATGCAAGTAGCAGTAACCCTTACCTGCAAGTTTCGAGGGGATGCATTAATGTATATTTCCTGTATCTTTTCTAGAGAGTGTGTTTTTCTGTTAATCTCAAGATATTAACATATGACTACTTGAATTTATATAGAATTCACTTGCTTCTACAAGTCAATAAGTCCTTCAAATTTAACAATAATTTGGGAATCCATTCAATTGGTAACATTTTGCCTCTTGATTCTAAAAGTGATATTTCTTCTCTAGTCTCTTAAAGATTTATGTCAAAGCCACTTCTACTGCAACATCAAAAGGAATGAAAGAGCCATCTGTGCTCTAATGGGTGCAGAGAAACTTATTGAAGTTTATTAAACGTACAAACAAGTGATGAAAAAAGCAAATAATGAATGGCAAGATTACAGACAGGGATGTGAGGTGGAAGATCTTTAGGCACTCAAGGAACCCTTGAGTGAAGATATAGGTGTGGACATTTCAACAGGGATTTGCAATTTCATGATCCTTTTGAAGTAGTTTTTAGCTTTTCAGTTGAGAATAAAAGTGAAATGACCTTGCAGAATGGATAAAACACATTAAAACAGACATAGAAAAGAAGGACAGATTATTTCAAGAAGTATGAGGACATATTTTGTGAGGAAGTGGCTAAGCCCATAAAAAAAGAGGATGTGGAGAGAAGCATATATAAATCAGAATTAGAAATCCATGGGTGAATGTGAAACAGAGACAAAAAAATTAAGTTCCCAAAGGAAAAATAATATTGAAATACATGGGATGAGCATTAATTACAAGGAAGTCATCAGAAAAGACAATATCATTGCAAATTTCTAAATTTTGCTAGAAAACGGTTATTTCAGGTATCATTCTACTGGAGAGAATGGAGTCCACAAGCACTTTGGTTTTTGTTATTTTTCCAATTGGAAATGTGAATCTCAGTGTCATTACTTTCTCAATTATTTTTTTTCCTTTTTATTGAAATTATTGGGGTGACACTGGTTAACATAATTATACAGGTTTCAGGTGTACAATTCTACATCATCTGTACACTGTATTGTACGTTCATCAACCCAAGACAAGTCTCCATCAATTACTGTTTATTCACCCTATACCCTCCTCCATCCTACCTCCCCACAATCACCATATGGTTGTCAGTGTCCATAAGTTTAATTTAAATTCATAGGTGAGGGATTAGGAAACTGATATAAATGAAACTAAAATCATAAATCTCATCGAATTATTTCTTCCATTTCCTTTAGAAAATCAAAAGTGATGCCATGCAATGGTCTCTGTCTGGTAAAGATGAAATGGGTTTAAGATGTAAACTACAGAGTGGGTTTGGGATAACCACATTGCTTAGAAAAATAGAGAGGTGTTTCTACCTCTGGTTATATTGGCTTTGAAATGTGGTCATAGTTTCCTCGGTTAGTACCCCTCGTCTCCATAAACTACCCTTAAATGATCTGATAGTTACTTATAAAGTCAGAAAAAATATCACTCATCAAGGACTTGGACTTACATTTTCATTTTTCAAAGTGTAAAGAAGGAAACAGCTCTGCGGTATGACAGGCTTGGTTGTGGAACTGCTTCCAACCAAGCAAGGAAGGCAGCCCCTCTCTCTGGGACTGCGCAGAGTAAGATGAAATATAGAGCAAGTGTGATGCTTTTGAACATATTTTAGAACTTTAATTTTCTGCATTAATCTACATAAGGAATTGATTTGCAAAGCAGCACAGGGGAACATGGCTGCGTTTGATCTTAAAAAGGGCCACATTTGGGGCCGATTTATACTCCTGGCAATCTACTGCTTTAAAATGTTGGCAGTGACTCAAGGAGAGAAATGAAAAGTGGGCCTTGGGGCAAATTTAATTTAGAGAAGTTCTGATGTATTTCAGAGAATTCTGAAGGCAACATCAAAAAGATATTTTTAAAAGACACTGAGAGCCTGAAATATAGAGAGGTACAGTAGCAAACGACAAGTAGATCTCCCCAGCAAGTACACCTTCCTAGCCTCTAATGCTCTCTCAACTTGCCCACACTTGATAGGCGCTCCTATTGCATATCTAGCAGTAACAAAACATAATATAGCTCTGGCCATTTATGTCCAACTTTGTTTCTTAGGTCTTGTAAGGCACTTGTTTGTTGAGGGCCAAGAAATTGTAGTATTATTCTCCTTCTCCCAAGCATGAATGTTGTCCTCAGCAATACCAAGTATATACCCCACACTACGGTTTTATTCTGTTTTGCATATGTAATAGCTTTGCACTAAATCATAATCAACACTAAATCATAATGAAATCTTTGGAAACATCTTAAACAGTGATTAAATTCAATACGCATATTTCCAATACTACAAATAACTCGACATACGAAGCCATGACCAAGTTTACATGTGCAACTTTACAGACCAAAACAATGAGTTTTGGCCACTGCTTGCCTGATAAAGATGCAAAATTATTTTGATTATAATATGCATACCAGTAAGAGATGTTAAAATTAAAAAAAAACAATAAAAATATATTGACTATAAAATATAATACATGTGAACTTGGGGAAAAAGAGACAATGTTAAGGATGGTGAGTTGTCTGCTTGAATCTCTTAGGATTATAGAACAACATATTGCCACATTTTACCTCCTTGGAGACTTGACTATCCAGGAATAATTGCTCTGATCCTAAAACATTTGGAAATGCAAACAATAGATGTATAAGGCCTATTTCTTTACAAACAAAAATTTGTTACAAACAAAAATATTAAAATCAAGTAAGAAAACCTATTTTTAAAAATAATTTAATAATGGGGCATATTTTCTCTAAGTTATGTGATTAAACATAAAGCATTAGAGCTATACAAATCATTCTTAATCTTATATAATAAAAGAGAAACATGCAAATTAACCATCACTCCACTACACACAAGCCACGCCCACAAGCCAAACAGGAGCGAGTATGCAAATTAACCCAACTAAGATGGCAGTGGCCACAGAGCTGTAGCGAGCAGGAGGCTTGGGTTGCCCCCAGTGATGGAGGAAGCCAAGCTTCCCGCCTGCCCTGGCTGGCCCTGGGCTCTGCTCAAAGCTACAAAGTTTCAATTATAGAAGATAAATAAATACCAGGAAAAAAGAAAAAAAGGAGAGACTGATGGCTGCCAGTACAGCGGTGGTGGCGGGAGCCTCTCCTGCCTCCTCAGCAGCGCTAAGGATGTGTGACTGCAGCTTAGGCCTGCTCCCTGCTGGCAAGTGGACATCCCCTGAGGACTCCCAGGCTGCCACAGGGATGTCTGACTAACAGTTTAGGCCCGATCCCCCGGGGAGCAGGCCTAAGCCTGCAGGTGGACATCCCCCAAGGGGTCCCAGACTGTGAGAGGGCACAGGGCGGGCTGAGGGACAAATTTGTGCTCCCCCTCGAGTGCACAAATTTTTGTGCACCAGGCCTCTAGCATAGTATAAGACCATCCTTATATGTTAAATAATTTTAAATCTTAAACTTCTTTCCATTCCATTTATTACTTAATTAAGTCAGCAAACTGAAGACTAACTGAAACAAAATCTATCCAGAAAGGTCATATAGTAAAGTCAGGAGAAAGTCATTTCCTCAAGAACCCCCATAGTTATTTATTGCCCTTTGTTGGAAAGGACTGTGTCAGGACCACATTAATTAGCAGTTCAAATAGACAACAGGCATCAAGGACAAAGATGGCTCTAAGAGAAGTTATCAAAAACAGATCTGTTTTCAGTGAATCCCCAGAAGGATAAATATCTTTTTATTATAAAACATTTAAAGCCATAAATACTGTTGTGCTCTTCTCAGCAGTTCACAGTATCATCCACACCACATATTTTATAGCTCACAAATGTACATCAACTAAGGCTCAAGTTTAGTGTTCATATCTTAATTCAACCCCACTGATACTTTTGTAAGAATCAGGCAAAAATCACTCAGTAGGAGAGAATTAGCACTTTTGAAATAAAATATGGTTTTCAAAAGATTTATCTTAATATTATTATCATATAGTAAAAGAGTAAATGAAAACAAATGTAGGTCAACTTAGACAATTCCATTCTGTTTCTCAGTACTTATTTCCTGTAAAAAACTCTAATAAGAGTTCTCTTATGTGTGATAACTAGATGTATGAAATGCACAGCCTTTTAAAAAATAATGCAGGGATTTGGCATTCTATTCATCAATTAAAATGGTAATTTTTCTAAAGTATAAACTGAGATTTGATAATATGACATAAATCTATTAATTACAAGGACCTACAGTTTTTTCATTCTTCCATATTTTACATGAAAAAGTAACACAACTATGTGAGCATTATTAGTCAAATTAAAAATGTAATGGCTTACAAAAACTGAGGAATCTATATATATAAAAGCCTAAGCGACCTTTATGACTGAAAGACCAGAATGACCGGTTGACCAGTCGCTATGACGTGCACTGACCACCAGGGGGCATACACTCAATGCAGGAGCTGCCCTCTGGTGGTGAGTGTGCTCCCACAGCCAACCTCCCACGGCCAGCCAACCTCTGTGGCCCCTCTCCCTGGCCAGCCGGCCAACCTCCCGCGGCCCCTTCCCCCAGCCAGCCAACCTCCCACAGCACCAACCCTCCCTACCCCCTCCCACCGGCTCCAATCGGGACTGGATGAGATACCCCAATCGGCCCCGATCACTGACCAGGCCGAGGGATCCAACCTGTGCACGAATTCGTGCACTGGGCCTCTAGTCCAAAACAACAGCAATCTCTCTAAGTATCTCCATCTGTATCAAAGCTATGTCTTTGAACAATTCATAACCTCCCAGGTACCTCATCCATAAAATGAAAGTTTTATGTATTCTGTGATTTTCAAGTTTAGTCCCAGCTTAAGGATTCTGTGATTCTAAAGGTATAATAATTTGCTTGTGAGATAAATTATACAAGTAAATCTCAAAAATTAGATGCCACAAAATACTTTATATTCAATAATAGTCTGATAAGTTTACATGGTGACAGATGATTTCTAGAATTAGAGGAATTATCACATTGTAAAGTATAAAATGTTGAATCACTATGTTGTACACCTGAAACTAATATAACCTATATAAGATTTCATATCAACTATTTGTAAATTTTAAAAATTGAAAAATATTGTTCCAATATTAATTACTATGACTAAAATAAACTACTTTAATAGTCAGCATAAAATCACACATACTGTCACATGCAGAGCAATCTGAACTTGACATGCCTTCTACTACTTGTCAACCTAATTTGGTCAAAGATATAAAGCTGAATTTTATTCAGAAGTAGACAGTGAGCTTTTCACTGGCTTTTTCATGTCCAGCGAATAGACAAGTGTTATTCTGAGAAACAGTATCAAGTTATATAATATTTAAGTGTATGATTTAAAGAAAAATCCTTGCACTCTAGACTGTAATTACCTTGCACTCTAGACTATAATTACCCAATGGGGTAATTATGTTCTTTAATAAAAGATACAACTTTCTTAATACCCCCTATTTCTACCATATTTAATTATTATGTAAAAGTTTTCATTTATTTTTCTATGACTTCTCAATTTAATATTTATTAAAACGTGATTATAAAGTAAATCTAATATAATTTAATGTGAAAGTATATCTATTGAATGCACCTTTCTTGCAATCTAGCTAAAAAAAAAAAAAAGGAAGAAACAGACAAAAACTAAAAACTTTCATGCCTGAAAACTTCCTTTGAAAGTTAAATTTCATGGTTTGGTAGACTGCAACAGTTTTATCCCTGTTTGAAATAATTATAAACATAACATTCCACTTAATTATATTTACTATAATGTATCACATTAGAAGGCAATTGATAAACTACAGCATCTATTTCTATAATCTTTATTATTAGAATAATTACATGGTCCTTGCTTCAGATTCACTCTTCAGAAAGTAAATTACCAGCTTGAATATTTGAGTTTCCATTTGTGGCTTACTTAATGCATTTAAAAGAATAAAAACCTCTCTTTACCCATTGGAATTTATGAATATAACAATGAAATCATGCCATTGAATGATATATTTTATAATCCTGAATCTGGTGATTTAAACCTCATATGACAAAATGTCTAGTAAAAAAGTACTTGGAAGAGAACAATATCATAATTATTTCTATGTAGTCTCCTGATTACAGAAGATTGATGGTTATAATCCAAGGATCTAATAAAGACTCTATTGTATCCCTAGATAAAATAATTTCCTTCTGATTGGCAAATGTTACATATTTAGTACCATTCTAAATTCCACTCCTTTTTATAATAAGAATATACATTTTAACATGAACCAAAACATAACCAAGTAAGTGTACATATTTAAACACTGAACCACTAACATGTTAAATAAATTATTAAAATATCTAATGCTGCTTCCCACATTCACAGAACAAAAATGCTCTTGGCTTCAGCTGACAATTATTCTCATCATGGTCCTTTAAAAAGTTTTCTTTTCTCTATATCAGTATCATATATTTGTGTACACCAATATAATGAAACTTTAAATATTTAGTTTATAAAAGTCAATGAATAAAATATCCTCTTGTTTTATTTTTTCTGAATTTTATGAGACCAAGCATGCAATGCAGTACCTTTGGATATTGTTTCACAGGGATCAATACCCTTTCTGAGAGCTTTATGTTTTTGTTGCTGATGACATCAAGATATTTCTTTTCTTCATCATCCTTTTTTCCATCAGAACCTTGGAATTTTTCAATTTCTGAAAAAAAATCACAAGAAAACAACAATAAGTGAAATGGGAAGCCACTGTAAAATATGGTGGTTGTTATTACTTCCCTTCTGAAGACTGCGAAGAATCTTGATAAAAGGGCTGAAACAGCACCATGTTAACAGCTACATGAATGCTGCAACTGATGTAAGAGGACCCCTGCCGATCAAAACTAAAATGGGGTAATTGAAGATCTGACTGTCTTCTATGAATTAATAACTTCCCTAGAAGCAATGGGTAGAATGAAATATACTTTGAAATTATATGTTTTATTTTTACTTAGAATTACTCCTAAGAGAAAAGTAACTGAAAATAGTAATTATCCATTATCTAAGATAGGGCAGTAAAGATAAATAGCATGTTATTTTATATTCTAATCAAACTTAAAGGCAATTACCAAGGAGATCACAGAAAAGTCACATAAAGGATTAAATATGTAAATACTATCATTCACATTCATCAACCTGAAATTGTCTGTCTGCATGTTTAAGAGGAATTACTAATTTTTCCCTATGGCAATGTTCCCAAAATGAATACTTTTGAGCAAATGTACACGATTTATACATTGTTTCTTTTAAAAATTAATTTATTCCACAAAAACTTTTAAACCTCTACTGTGGGTATCACAGCTGGAACAGAAAACAAGAAAATGTGTCTGCTTTTATGAAATCTATGCTCTGATAGGGCAAATGAACAATTAGAAAATGAATATATGTACACATGCATATTTATATATGGGCATAAAGAATACATACAACAAAGCTATTAAAAATATAAAGGAAAGTTGAGTCAAGGAGTGGGGTTATTACTTTAGATTTATAGGGTGAGGAGAGCAGAACCCTGAATAATGAGAAAAATAAAGTCAGGAGAGATTGAGAAATCAAGTTTTACAGTCGGCTGGAGAAACAGCTTGACTTAATCTGAGGAAAGATTATGTAAGACCTTGTAGACAAGTGAGATTTTCTGCTTTTTATTGTGAATAATGGAAAGCCATTGGGTGGTTTTGGTAAAGGAAGGAGGAAGCCATACTTGATTTTTACTTGTAAAGGTAACACCAGATGTAATATGCAAAACCCATCATAGCCGGGAGCAAGCAATCAAGAAAACCAACTTTTATTTGTCTAGCTGAGAAATGATGGTGAGTTGTTCTAAAATAATAGAAATGAAATGGTGAGAAGAATGTATATAGCTAGAATCACTTCATAGAATTCACTACGTAAAATCAATGTTTTGAAGAATTCTTGGAAAATTCATTTCCCTTATTTACTTTATGATTATTGGACAGTTATTATTAGCATAAAGTCACCTATAAACATTTATGTTCTCCTTGCTTTTGGTCAATTGTACTTTTTAAATTAAAATATGAATGTGTCAGTTTTTTAGTTTTCTTATAGATAAAACAACATCCTGTTTCTGTTATTTTGGAGATAAATAAGTGATGATAGTTTTTAGATAGAGAAATTAATTCATATTAAGTTATATTGCATGTTTAACAATTATGGTTAAAGGGCTGACTACTTCTGCAGGTAGGAGAAATACTACATTATAAAACAGCTTTGTTCTTTGTTATTTAATTTTTAATTAACATCTTTCCCAAAGTACTTTCATATAGCATATGTAAAATCCCTATAACATTCCAGGTAGTAATCTTACAGCATATTATTTATTTGATCCATGTGAAATTAAAAAAAAAGTTTAAGTAAGATTACATTTCTTACCAGATAATGCTTGAATGAATGTCACACTGCATTGTTTGTGTAAAGTCATTTTATACTTTTTCAGTTAGATGCTATAATCTTCCTAAAAACAATCATCTTACACTGAGCTACCTGAAAAGAAGTTATTTGTAATATGTCTATAACTTCTCCTTACTATGATGGCATCACATTCTTACTTTTGTACTCCAGAGTATTAACAAGTCACTTTGACTGTTTTTTAAACCAAGAAGCACTCTCTATTTAAGAATTTCAATCCATTATATAATTATTACATACAAAACCCTGATAACTGCAAAGAAAGAAAATTCATTATGTCTTCTGATACTGACAATAAACTTTTGATCACTGGCTTTTGGGTACATGCACCTACATAACATTGTACTTCCTAGATTGCTAAGGTAATTATAACAGTTCACACTGAAGAAGCTGGCTCAACTCCCAATCTCTTAAATGTATAGCTTCCCCCTTGTCACTCTGTCATAAAAATAAATTGAATATGTCTGATATTGTTTGCTTTCTACAAAACTACCTTAGACATTTTTAGATTTTGAAATTTGATCAATTTCTGATTAATAACTTTTCCATCAAGAAATAGGGCTGAATGAAATAACATGTTCACTGCTTTTTCTGTTCACTTTTATACTTTCAAAATGTTTGATATTTCTTTTGCCCTTCTTATAGTTTTGGGGAGTTGTTTGTCTATACATATATATCTACACGACTAATAGCTCAGTAATCGCATTTGTAAACAACACAGTCACAGAACAGGATATGCCTAGCTAGCCTAGCTTTAAAACCAGTGAAAACGATGTATACATCACCTTTATTTTTTAAATGTTTACTGTAAAGTAATTCTTTTTTATTTCATAATTAATGCATGCTCACTGTGGAACATTTAGACAACATAGGTATCCATAAAAATTGCAAGGCACCCACTATCATTCAGCAATAACTGAATAGTGTTAAATCATTTTTATACTTGTTTATAGAGTCTATTTAAAATTGGCTGCTATATTATTGAGAAAACATATTCAATACATTAAGGCAGGACAATTGTCTTCTTTTAAAAATGTTAAACTTCATAGATTTTACAAGACAGGCACTTTTACCAGCTAAGCAACAGGACCCCTCAGAGATTTTAGTATTTTCTGTTCCCCTTTCACTGTTGGTCCCTTACTGTATATATTTATTCAAGAATTTATTTTAGCATTCATTGACTTATTTGTAGAGGTTATCCCCACAATACTAGGATTAGGATTATGTGATTACACAGTGTCAACCTTTGGTCATGCTGGTCATTCACCTTGCAATTCACCCACCGGGTAAGTCAGATGGAAGCTATGTAAGAAGGTATTTTTTGTTGTGGTCAAAACACATAACATTATTTACCATCTTAATTATTTTTAAGTATACAGTTCAGTAGTGTTAAGTATATTCACATTGTCATGCAACCGATCTTCCCAAACTGAAACTCTAGACCTATTAAAAACTCATTTCCCCTCTCACTCTCCCCCAAGCCTTGGCAACCACCTTTTTTACTTTCTGTTTCTACAATTTTAATCACTTTAGATACTTCATATAAGTGAAATAAAACAGCATTTGTTCTTTTTGTGACTGGCTTATTTCACTTAGCATAATGTCCTTGAGGTTCATCCATGTTGTAGCATGTGGTAGAATTTCCTCCTTCGTAAAATCTGCATAATGCTCCCTTTTATATACCACATTTTCTTTATCCATTCATCTCTCAATGGACATTTGGGTTGTTTCCACCTCCTAGCTATTGTGAATAATTCTTCAGTGAACATGGGTATGCAAATATCTCTTCAAGGTCCTGCTTTAATTATTTGGATATACACCCAGAATTAGATGGCTGGGTCATATGGTAATTACATTTTTTATTTTTTGAGGAATCTCTACACTGTTTTCCAAATGACTGTATATTTTTAATCAGAATTTGTGAATATTATATGAAAAGGGCTTATATCCTCTGTTGTTGGACAAAATTTTAGATATAAATCAGTAAAATATCTTTTACCCATACTAGATCCATCTTGAAGTGAAAAAGGTGTGTGAGAATTTCTTTAGAATATGTACATAAAAGAAGAGTTGTGGTTCATAAATTATGCATAAACTTAATTTGACAAAGTTCTGCTACTTTGTTCTACAAAATATATCAGGCACATTCCACAGAATGGAAGTGTTTCTGTGACTTCCATTTTCCTTCAATGGCTTAATTTTTGAATCTCACCTACTTCTCTTATAGAAACAAGAAAGAGCACCTAGGATAATAAAAGAAAAAAAAACTGAATTCTGAAAACATCCCCACAATCCAGGTATTCTAGAAGAACCCTATAATAAAAGTGAGTTTCTCAAAACACTGAAAATAGTAGGAACTCTGCTGGGTCCTATGTGGAAAAGCAATTATAAGAAGATCATGGATGAATAAAAATGAAAATTCCAGCCCTAGCTGGTTTGGCTCAGCCTACGGACTGAAGGGTTCCAGGTTCAATTCTGGTCAAGGGCACATGCCTGGATTGAGATCTCAATCCCTGGTGGGGGGCATGCAAGAAGCAGCCAACCCATAATTCCCTCTCATCATTGATGTTTCTATCTCTCTCTTCCTCTACCTTCCTCTCTAAAATCAATAAAAATATATTTTTTTAAAAATTAAAATTCCAAAGAAGACACACAAATGGGAAATAAGCATATGGAAAGATGCTCAAGATCACTAATCATAAGAGAAATTCAAATTTCAAACACTTATTTTTCAAAAGGAGAAATTACCTCTCACCAAGATATGTATAACTGGAGTTCCTAGAAGATGAAAATGAAAACAGTAAAAATAAGAAAAAAATTAAAACGTACAAGAGAAGAAATTGTTTCATAAAACTACTATATAATACCATAACATGAATTTAGAAGTATGACTAGCTCAATGTTCTGAACTAAGGGAGAGAGAGAGGCAAAAGGAGGAGAGAGAAGTTTAGTAATGAAAACTGCATTTTGACCCTTGGATTTGGCAAGAGAAGGATGCTGGTGATCTTTCTAATAAGAAGTTCAGTCACTGGGAGTACATTTAGGAGAGAATAGGTGGAGAGGATGTGTATCAAGTAAATATGAAGCTTCCACCTACTGCTACTCTGGTTCATTGCCTTCCTAAACCCTGTTCTAACCTCCTTGAGATCTACCTGTACTGCAGGTCCTTTAATTTGATAACATTTTCCCCCTTCCTTTCTAACTTAGGACCTAAATCACTGTCTTTGAGTTGACCTGAATTAAGCACACCATCAGTTGAATTTATCCACTGTCACAATCCACATCTACCATCTTCCATCTTTTCAGACATCAAGCCCAAACAACCTTCCTGAGTTTTAAATGTCTTCAACGTCTTACTCTTGCATATCCACTCTAAAATTTCCAAGACATATGAAACTCATACACCTCAAAGTGAATTCGTCTTAACTCTAAAGACTAACCTCGCCCTGTATTCCTTTCCACCATATTATTCCTAGTCACCCAAAATCAAGAACACAAATCTTGAGCATTGGTACTCCCTGGTCCTCACCATTCTACATGCAGTAGTCTTCACGTTACACTGATTCCATCTTTGCAGCTCCTCTCAAATCCAGCTTCTCCCTGCAGCTGCTCTGCCACTGCTCCCTCCCCTTTGCCATCATTTTCACCAATGGCAGGAGCCACAGTTTCCCTGAAGACCCATGCACAACTTGTCTTTCACATCCAAGCTGTCTTTGTAAACACAGACTTAAGCGTTGCATATTTCTCTTTGCTACTGGAATGTGGTATTTGCGTTTTGTTTATTTCCTGGTTATACTGAACATTAGAATTTCCTTTGTTGAATGAATGAGTGTGGCTATTCTGACACTTACCTGTTTCTCATTATCTAAAGGTGAAATTCTTGATTATTTTCCTGCCACTAAAAATTGATCAACCATTCCTTTACTGTCTCTTGCCACATTCTAGTTTATTTCTTGACATCCTGAGGGAAACATTGCATTCTATCCTCACACATACCCTAAGCAAACCATGTGCTTTGAGAATCTCAGGCTTTGCTTATGATCTTTTCTTCTTCCTCTGACCAATGAAGGATTACTCTTTTTTTTAATGCAGGCCCTGCTCATTTTGCATGCTTACCCCATCCCAGGTTTCCCTTACCAATTTGTAGTTTTAAAATACAGCACTTGCATCACTTCGTAATGTGCCATTTACAAGTGTTTTCTCATTAAACTGTGACTTCTAGAGGTCAGAGACCACATCACACTTTTTTTTTTACTCCAAGCACTCATTACACACTTACCATCAGGCCTACTCATCAAATTGTCTGTTCAAATAAATTTTTCTAAAAAACTGTCTCTTGTTTTTTAATTGAAAAAAGAAACAAACATAGAATATATGTGACTTCCAATATAAAGATCTTTAGATTGTTGTTTACATAGGAAAACATATATTTATTTCTATGACACAATGACACATTTTAAAATTCATATATATTTCCACAAAATGCAATACAACATCTTTATAATCTGGATTAGTTTCAATCTCATGTACATGTTTTGAAAACCATAAAGAAAATGAGAGTGACCTCTGAAAGAGGCAGTAAGTATTCAAAGCAACTTTTTTTTGTACAACCTTATTGTTTAGTGGTCATTCAGTGACATTTTTTGCATTTTTACAACCAAATATCTCTTATTACCTTTATGTTGTTTAACTGTAATTTTGGTTATATTTTAGGAAATTGGTTGACATGTCATGCATTATAATTTTTATGTAAAATGTTAGAAAATAATCGCTCAGCCTTTTTAGTCAACTTATTCGCTTTTTAAAAATGAATTACTAATGTTAAGCAGAAGCAGTCTGTAGTCATTACTAATTTATTTCTGAAATTCTCATACTCATATTAACCATATTTATTTCTAGAGCATGAATAGAACATATATCCCATATTTATAAGAAAAAAAATAACTGAGAGATTTTACTTTTGCCAAAGATATCTTGAGATATACTATCTTAATACAAATAAAACAACACACAGTGGGGGAAAGAGGGGGGCATATGTAATACTTTCAACAATAAAGTTTAAAAAAAAACAAGAAAGAAAAACATTCAAAATCAGTAGCAGCTCAATCTTCATTGTCTAGGTTCAAATTAAAAGACCATGTTTGAGCATACTTTTATTGTGATATTTATCTAAATCAGCATTTATTCTCCAGTTAAACTAATTTTATAGAAATACAATACCTCATGTGCTTGAATTTGTATTCATTTATTTTCAAGCCTGTTCAAAAGCCTAATTGCATTAGGCATTCCTTGTGTTTAAAAATCAATTTTGCAGAATTGAATAAAGGTGAGCTATTACTAATTGAAGATAAAAAAATTCCTAATATGTCAACAGCAGAAGGTATTTAAATAGAATTGAGTGTGATCTTTTCATATAGGTGGAGCTACACAATATGTAGCCTGTTGTGCCTGGATTCTTTCACTTAGCATAATGTTTAAGGTTTATTTGTGCTGCAGCATGTACCGATACTATATTGCTCTTTAGGGTCAAATAATATTCCATTGTATGACTATATCTCAGTTTGTTTATCCATTCATTACTTGATGTGCATTTGGGTTATTTCTACTTTTTAAAAATTAATTGTACCACCAGCATTTGTTGAGAAACTAGTTGTTCCACATTGAATGTTCTTGAAACCCTTGTCAAAAATCAATTGACCATAATATGAAGGTATATTTCTATACTTTGAAAACTATCCCACTGATCTATCTGTCTGACATAATGTTAATACCATTGACATTCATATAGCTTTATAGTAAGTCTTGAGATCATTAAGTGTGAGTTTTCTAAATTTGCTTATTTTTTTCATGGCTGTTTTGGCTATAGATCCCTGGATGCCAATATAAATTTTATGTTTATTTTGCCAGGTTATGCAAGACAGCAGCTGGAATTTTGGAAGGCATTTCATTAAATATGTAGGTCAATATAGTGTCATCTTATCAGTATTTAGCCTTTAAAACCATAATAATGTGATTCATTTCCTTTTATTTAGGTCTGCTTTGATGTCTTTCAAGAATGTTTTGTGATTTTTCAGCATACAAGTCTTACAACTCCTTTTAAAAAACTCATTCCTAAGAATTTTATTATTTTTTGATGCTATTGTAAATGAAATTATTTTTTATTTCATTTTTGGATCCTTCCCTGCTGATATAGAAATACAATTTATATTTGTATGATCTTGTATCCTGGAACTTTGCTATTTTTTAATTAGTTTTAAAATTTTGGCATGACTTCCTTAAGATTTTCTGTATCAATTGCATTTTAACATTTACATTCTCTTAACAATCCATTAATCTTATTTCCCACCACATAGTCTTTGGAAGAGGGAGTATAATCACAATATTCTTCCCCATCAGCTAAGTTTTTAATAAAATAAATTTAAGGAAGAAGCAATGCCTGAAGGAGAAATTTCTTAGTCACCAAACAAAACTCCCCTAGAAAAACAAATACATTTCTTATAAAGCAGAGCTAATTTTTTTATTGTAGTAAAATTAAATTAATACTGTGAAATAATGACAGCTCTCTGAGAATATTTTCTGAGCTAAGGAATGTAAAAAAGCCCTTGGGCATTGGACACTCAATAAATCTTCATTGAATGAATATAAAAATGAATGGGGTGTATAAAAATACATAAGGTATGCACGGTCCAACTAAGAAAAATCCATGACTTCTCATCCCCAGAGAAAAGTCTCAGTGCAGACAAAATGGGCCCAGCGCTAATTCTAGGTGTAGACTGGAGAGTAGGGACACTGAGCCCTATCTCTATTTCATATGAACAAATGGAGAGAAAAATAAAAGGACTATTAGAAATTATTTTTTAATTTAAATTAATGATATAAGTAGAAGCACTGACTTGTAAGTTGTTGTCTGTGTCTAAAAGGATTAAAACAGAGGCAGAATAAGAACTGGTCATGGACTCTACAAAGTGATTTTCCATTCATTTTGGAGTGGACGAAATGACCTCAAAGTTTCCTGTAGGATCTAAAATTCTATTAAAAAAAGAATGCAAGTCTCTAATAAAAAGAAAATATTGCTTTTAGAAAACCGAATTTGGAACCTCTATCAAGACCAACTCCTACCATTTGCAGGACCTGGGATAGTAGTGCAAATAGAAACCCCTATACCATAAGTCTAAATACTGAGAAGTTATAAACCAAGTTCAGAAACTGTAAAATGTATCCTATTCTTCTTACTTTACAAATAGACCTTTTTACTTAATATTGGTATTGCTATTCATTACTTCTTAGTCAGCATACTTCAATTAGGTAAATGGTCTGGTAGAATTTAGATGTCTAGTACTCTTCCAAGTTCTATGCAAGAACATGGTATAGGAAGAGCCAGACACATTCTCCGCTCTATCTAGCACTGCTAAAGGCCATGCCTCCATTTGTGTGGATGTCCATTCCACACCACCAAATCCATCCCTGCAGACAGCCATGTCTTGGGATTCTTTCGCTCTGGGCCTGCACATCTATAGTGTGGTCTGTCCATGTGAAGATGGACACCCAGACCATATAGCCACGTTTCAGTCATACATCCCCGGCACAAAGCATGCCTTGGAATCCTACAAGCCAAATATTCATACACCAGCAGTGAGGTCTGCTCTCAGAAAGATGGACCCAAGGAACATATTTAAATAGGCCCTAGAAGTGGGCTTGGGGCAGGGATTTTGAGTTTTCAGAGAATGTTCTAGAGACTGAGAGTGGACATTCTGACTTTAGATGGTCAAAACGAATTGACCCTACAAGAATCCTTGCCCCACGAGAAAGGCACAACCTGATAAGAACCATAAGGGGCTTCTGTAAGGCATAAAGCTCGGAGCAGGACCCCCCTGGCCCCCCCCGGCCCAGGTCTAATAAGGATGGTAGCAGGTTGATGATAACCTGCTTAGACCTTATGTATTCCATCATGCAAGGTAAAAATCACAACGATCAAAGAACTTGTACAATAATTAAAGCAACTATTTAAGCTTTTTATCTTATGGGAAAGAATCAGAACAGGGATTCAGAACAGGAACATTTCCCTCAAAAAGGGGGTATTAGATTATAATAAGTGAATTTGTCATATAAAGTTAATTTCAAGGTCCCCCTTGGATATGTAAGCAAATTTAACAGTCTTATGTTTTTCCCTAAAATTTAATCACAACCTGAGGCAAATGTGATAAAGATATGTATCATAATATCAAGGTAAAACTTGCAAACTCAATTGTGAACATAGATCAATCTGTATTTCTGAAAACCTGTATTTTACTGAGGAAACACTGTGGTACAATCAAATCAACATGAATTCTAACTGGTACATATACAATATATCATCAATCATTTACGGGAAGTGTTCTTTAACATTACTCTAAGAGCACTGCTTCTGGAAATAATGGGTCCTGAAGGAGTTTACTCCTCTAGTAAGACACACATTTGCCAATTCAAGTATTTATCACACTAAGCATTAAAAATGAGCTTTCCTGAGCTTGGTCTTTCAGACTAATAAACATGAAAGCCCTCTAGTGTGCTTAGCAGAGAAAAAGTCCATGAATTTATAAATACAGATTTTAGTGTGGGGATAAAAATTCTAATCTTATGTAAACACATGAAAGAAGCTTATATTCAAAATAGAACAGAAAAGGTATAATTAAAATGTGGCAGACATTTGAAAGACATTTTGAAATTTGTAAGAAAGGGTTATGAATTTTTTAAGATGTTTCGAACAATTGTGTGCAATTCACATTAAAATGTCCAAGATACTTTAAGACATCACATAATTGACATCTAGCTAATTCAAATAATAGAGAAAATGAACTACACAGGGGAAAATACATGCTTCTAACTAAAATATATTAATTTGAGAATTAAACTTTCACTTTTGCTTTGGCCAAATAGATTAGAAGAATAACATAGTCTACCCTATAACCTTAAACCATGAATCACTATTATAAAGGCATTTATGCATAATGCCTAGAGCTATTAGGGGAGAAAACTGTTTTTATAAAAGATAGCTAATGTTCAGTTATGTTGATGTTTACACATTTCAAAGTTATACACTTTCATAAAATTAATGACACAAGGATATTTCAGGGGTGTGTAATTTGTCTCCTTGATTCCAGAAATGTTTTTTTATGGATATTCAAAAAGTCATCTTTAAATAACCTTTTGGGTCAAAAATTCTATATAGTTGCTTAAAATGCACATGAAATACGTATTTGTTTTTTAGGATGTAATTTCCAAGCTATATGTGAAAATAACTTTATTTAAAAATAACTGGCACTAAATGTAGGGCTTTGTGCTTACTTTAATTATACATTGTAATTAGTACACTCATTCCATTACAGTTGAAATAGTATTTTATAATAGTTATACCATTTCCAAAATTTTATAATCAGTGAGTAGGAATTTGGCTGTTACTTTTTCAGTAACTGTGTTCTGTTTCCCACACCAAAGTAATAATTGACTTCCTAATTCAATTTCATAATCTGTTGGTATGTCAAAATTAGAAACTCAGCAACTCCCCTGACCTCATTTATCTCTTTACCCTTATATAGCTAAGACATTACTCAATCTTCCCAGCTTCATTTAAAAATACTTTCAGGACACAAATAATTATGTACATGCATATTCACATGCATATCCATATTCAAGTCTGAAATAATATGTATCCTATGTAATAGATATAATACACATATAAATAGATAGATGATTGATAGATACATAGATAGACATACAGATGCACAGACAGAGATGGATGGATGAATGGATGTGATTTTTCCCCCTACTGGCTTGCTGAGTGTAGCTGTCTAACTTCACATGTTCACACACTGCTATGAGTGTATCTTCTTCATGTCCAGACACCCAAGGCACGGCAGAGGCAGTATGGCAGTATGCACCATTTAAAAATATATTTTTATTGATTTCAGAGAGGAAGGGAGATGAGAGAGAGAGAGAGAGAGAGAGAGAGAGAGACAGAGAGAGAGAGAGAGAGAACATCAATGATGAAAGTGAATCATTGTTCGGCTGCCTCCTGCATGCCCCCTATTGGGAATCAAGCCTGCAACTTGGGCATGTGCCCTGACATCCTGGTTCATAGTCTACACTCAACCACTTAGCCACACTGGCCAGGCAGTATGCACCATTTAACAAAACCTCCTACCTAACCATTTTTATCTCTCTATTTTTTACCTACACATACAGAAATAATTTATACTATAAAGTAATAAAAATGTTATTGGCAGAAAAAAATAACATACAAATAAGCAATGAGCAGAAACAGATTAAATAATCCCACAGTTGCTATTGTCAAACTTCTCTCACCCATATTTAAGACATTATTTTGTATATTAAACAAATATTTTTGAGTGTCTATTATATGATAGGCATTGTTCAAAATAACTGAGACACATCAGTGAATAAAACAATGCATAAAGTACTCTTATGTCATATATAAAAATCAGATTATCTCCACATGGCCAGTCCCTCCTCGGTCCAGACTCCACAGGCATAAACTTCTTTCTCTCTCTCTTTAGGATTTACTGGGGGAAAGATGGTGTCCAGATTTTACACAGGTTGCTGTCAGTCATCAACCACCAGGATGCCCTGAATATCTGCAAAGACTTACTTTTGTGTGAGCTTTTGCTCCAGGAGAAGTATCTACAATTTTATAAACTGTTAAAAGGGGAGAGGGGGCGGGGAGGGGAAGAGATTAAGAACCACTGTAGCTAGAAGACTATCACACACACAGATATATATATATATATATATATATATATATATATATAATTAATTAAAATTAATTATTTTAAATGGTATAATTTGCTATCCAGACATGTACTCCAATATGCGTTAAAAATATCTAACCACAAACTCAAAGGCCACTTCGGTTTCTATGACAAGCAAGACTGCTGGATCTTCTAGAATTAACTCAGGAACTGTGAACAAAATGGGAACAGTACCCTTAAATTACAAAGCCTGATACTCTTAAGCCTTAGAGGTAAGTGGATAAAAACTCCACCAATTCATCTCAAATACTGCCTGAAGCCAAAGTGAAAATCCATGTGAAAATGGATTTTAAATTTAAACAAAGCTTTACAACAAATAAAAGGTATCCTATATAATAAAAGCCTAACATGCTAAGTGTCTGGTCATCTGGTCAGCCATTCAACCAATCTAAGCGTAATATGCTAATGATATGCTAAGGTCACTCAACCGCTCGTTATGAAGTGCACTGACCACCAGGGGGCAGACAGTCGACCGGTCAACCAGTCACTATGATGTGCACTAACCACCAGGGGGCAGAGCCCACCATAGGCCTCAATCACTGGCCAGGCTGAGGGACCCTACCCGTTCATGAATTCATGCACCAGGCCTCTAGTACATAATAAAAACCCAAAAAATCTGTTTTTAATCCACAGAACTCTTATTGCTATCTAACCCTTATATGAAGGTAAGCTATCTTTGACATCTGTAATCTCCAATGATTTTCATATTATTAAACATACTGCCATCTCTATATTTTGAGAATTCCATGCAACGATTATTTTAAAAGATAATTGAAAACAATACAAAATCATACAGAAAATAAATTGTGATTGAAAAATAAAAATTTTAAAAATAAATAACAAGAAAAAGTAGTAAATGATTCCTTGAAAAAGAGATGGATGGTAGGAAGAGCAAAGCATGTTTTTAAGTATCTCTCACCCCACCACTCTCCTTTCTGGTGGTGGGAAACATCAGGCAAAGGGAAAGAGCTTTGAAGAGAAGAATCAAAGACAGAGAATAATGGAGGCAGACCATATTATTGTGTGGAAGCAGATTAGCTTCATTTTTGGTGATTTACAGGCCATTCTTCAAAGTGCTGTATAAGGTCATACATATCTCATCTGTATATAAAAGTGTTTGCTCACATGTGCCCACACACATGCACCACCACACCACCATTAGGTATTGATAATGCAAAAACAAAATACCATTTAGAACTAATATCTAAATATTGAAAAACAGTCTGGCTTTTACTTATCTGGTGAGAAAAATTATTCTCAAGAGAATCTCAGACCACCTATTTCTATTGGATTGAACAGTAGAAAATAAAGATGAGATTCCTAAGAATTCTGTGGGTTGAATAATAAATTCCTGGTAAACACTTATAGGTGCTAGTCACCATAGAAAAATAAATAGCATATTATTTTAGTATTATTAAAATCCTCAACAAATAATGTTTCTACAAATGTAATATTTCTTCAGGTGTTCCCAGTTAAGAGTAAATCACAGGGCAAATTACTTTATCAGAGAAACCTGAACATGAATAAATTAACATACTGATTCAATAAACAATCATAACACTATCACTGATTTCATTTCAATAATTTTAAACATGAGGTTAAGAACCTCTCCCAGAGTTATTCTCTATCGATGGAGTAGAAAGTCAGGCCCAGGTATAGATGACTAAACTTATGAATTTTTCTTACAGTACTACAAAATTCGATCTATAATTAATACTCAAAATTAAAAAAAGGAAAGCTATGCAAATTTCAAACCCAACCTAAATTATTTCTCTCTTTTTCTTTCTCTAAATACACATATGTGCAGCTTGGCCAGGTGTGGCTCAGTGGTTGAGCATCAACCTATGAGCCAGGTAGTCTTGGTTTGATTCCTGGCCAGGCCACCTGCCTGGGTTGAGGGCTCGATCCCCGGAGGGGGAAGCGGGGCATGCAAGAGGCAGACAATTGATGATTCTCTCTCATCATTAATGTTTCTATCTCTCTCTCCCCCGCCCTTCCTCTCTGAAGTCAGTAGAAGTATATTTTTAAAAAATAAAATAAATAAATACAAATATGTGCAAAAAACACACAGTTCTAAAAATCCCCTTCAGTTTATCTATTATATTGGGCTATCTCCCCAAAACAAACTTATGTCATAAATTAATCATCTGAATTCTTGTAAACATCAATCTTTACCTAAACAGATAATGTGTAGTCTTTATCAAATAACATCTTCCTGGAACATTAAATTCTTTTGAAAGTAAAATACAATGTAAACAAAATTATAAAGGGAAGAACTGGCCCTTGATAGAATGGATTTAGTGGGATCATGTGGGGGGGGGGAGCCAGTAGTCATAAAATTTCGAAGATGAAATAAGTCTGGATCATATATCTCCATTGTAATAGAAAATGAATAACTTAAATGTCTTATGTGTGTTTGTTTTCTCAAATAGGCTTTACTAGTATGCCAAGAGACACACATGATGATAAAACACTTTGGCATTTAATTTAAGTATAAGATGTATTTCAAAAATAACTACCCTATATAATAAAAAGCTAATATGCTAATTAGACTGAACAGCAGAACGACCGTCCAGATGACCTTCCAGACGAAGCCGGGGCTGCGAGGGCCGAGGCAGCAGGGCTGGAGGGCCAAGCCCCTTGCACAAATTTCAGGCATCGGGCCTCTAGTCAAACTATAAGATTTTGTCCACGGCAAATTGGACAGCCTTGTCTTCTATCCTTTGCAGATATTTCTCTTTGTATAGTCAAATCTTGTTCTATCCCTTTTGATGCTTCACTTATTTACTTTTGAGTTTTGATTTATATTGCAGAAAATGCCTCCATGGTAAAATTTCCTTGTGTAAAGTCTATCATTGCTGTGACTGCTGGTATGTTTTATTTTTTGAACTCCACTACACACATTTTATACCATCTCACCAATGCAGAAAGGGATTATATATCATATTGGAACCACTGTTTATGATTATACAAATGTATGTATGAAATGTTGATATATTATAGAATTATTTAAATACAAAATAAGACTGTAACCCTAAGAAGCTGTAATAACATAACATTTCAGAGAATAAAACTGCCTAGAAATAGTAAGGTACCTGAACTCTAAACCTACTTAAAAGGCAACTGGTGGAAAAGGCTGAGTATGATCTTATGAGGCCAATCCTGCCTCAGATGACAAAAAAGTATAACCTGGGCATCATAAAGAAAAGCAGCTGACTGAAGGCACTGGAAAAGGAACAGAAGCTTGGCCAGGTGTGGCCAAGAAATGGCCTGGAAATGGCTCACCTCATTGCCACTCATATCCGTTTGACCAGAATTCATTCACACAGCTGCAGCTGATACGAAAGGGAGACCTAGGCAGTTGTTTTCCTTTTTTCTTTTTGTCCAGAAAGAGGAAATTGGCTAAGCAGCATCTAGCAAGTTTCTGTCACATACACATTTGACCCACAGGAGCAAAATTTCACTGGACAATAGGTACTTTCACCTATACTCTCCTCTCGACTCAAACAGATCACAATAATCTATTTCCTCTCAGTTCCACTTCTTTCAAACTTGAATGCATAAAAGTTTTCATCTTTCATCAACAACACCCAAAATAATATTTTCTTCATTTGTCACTGACAATGTTAATTCATTCACTTAATTTAGGGATAGAGTTATACATACAAATCAAGACATAAGTGAAAGAAAATATTAAAAAATATAAAAATCACAATTTCTTTGAACTTGACATTGTTGTATTAGAAAGCTAAGAGGGTTCCAATAGAAAGCATTATTTTTCCCTATAGATATTCGAATTGATAAATAAAAGTGAGGCAGCAGAAAGGCCAAAATATCATGTTATTACTGATAAACTAGAAATTCAAAATGATAACATTAATACAAGCGAGTTTTCCAATTCTGAACCTGAGAATTCAACATTCCTTATCTCCTCACCAATTCACATGCTGTGCTTCATCACCTCTTCACTGGGTGGGAAGTGTTGCCCATTAAGTACTAGGGCATGATAGAGAGAGAAAAACACACATTTCCTATGGGAGAGTTCTGTAGAACAAGCATGTCAAACTCAAAGGCTAACATGGGCCAAATAAACAAGGTTTAAGTTTATGTGGGCCACAAAAAAACAAAAGCTTCAATTTTCATAGAAACGTAGGTTTATTTTGATAGAGACATGCTGAATACAAAGGGCTGAAATAAATGAGTAATCGTTAACATAAAACAATAGAACATTTTAATAAAAACTATTAATATTTTTTCTTGAACATTAACTTACCAGACACTGAATAACTGCACAAATTAATAAGTGTAACGCAAATAAACCTATTTTTCTTGTTCTCCTAAAGCAAAATATTTCCTGTTGCGCACACCAAACAAGTCAGTCCAAGACCGATGACGTGGTAATCGGCTGCTAGAATATTCGCTGCTAGTGTTAGTGGAGAGAAATGGTGCCCCTGCACATAAGGCAGGTAAGGGAAATGAATGCAACATGATTATAGTAATCAGTCATTAGCGAACATTGTAGTTCGTTATTAATAATTATGTATAACAGGATATTGTAAAAATTAAGTTATGAAATTTTTATTAAAATATTTCTTACATACCGTTATGTTGGCTAGGCCCTAAAAATATTTGTTGTGGGCCATGAGTTTGACATGCTTGCTGTAGGAGGAGGAGATAGGAGCTGGATTTGATTGCTCAGATTCTTCCTGAACTACTAAGTCCTCCTCCCAGAGATAAGTGACTTAGGAATGTGAGAGCCATCTCCTGTGTAAAGTCATTGAAGATTTTTTCATATGAAAAGACACAGCAGGTACTGGGAAGAAGTCTTTCCAAACATAGTAAATAGAAAATGTCCATTTAAAAAATAATACATATAATATTGAAATTAAAAAATAATATTTTTTGTAGGTTATTTAAACCATTCCGAATTTACGGATTTCCACATAATCTTCCTTAATCCACTAAAATCTTCTTAATCCACTAAATGATTTTATAGTGTTGGTTTATTTACTAAATTGGAATTTTCTTTAAAACACAAATAAGAGAAACCAAGATGGCGGCATAGGTAAACACCGGAGTTTGCTGCCTCAAACAACTACTTCAAAAATACAACTAAAAGACGGAATGGACATCAACCAGAACCACAGGAAGGCTGGCTGAGTGGAAGTTCTACAACTAGGAGGAAAGAGAAAAGCATACCGTGACTCAGAGGAGGCGCAGTGCTAAAGTGAAATACTAAGGTGCGGAGTGCATGCCGAGCGGGCTGGCGGCTGAGGGCGCGGTTGTC
>NW_005356519.1:4521010-4521463 GCF_000412655.1 Myotis brandtii
GGCTGGCGGCTGAGGGTGCGGTTGTCTTTTTCAATCGGGAGGGAGTCTCAGGCTCTGAGCTCCTGTTCCGGGCGAGTCTCTAGGGACCCAGACTCATACGGGAGAAGCAGGACTGTCTGGAATCGGTCAGAACCTTAGGGCAGCTTTCTCTACCAGGGGCTTGCAGCGATTACCGGGACACTGAGAAGCAGAGCCTCTGAGGGCAAGACTGAGAGCAGCCATAATTGCTAACCCCGCCCTGTTGATCCCGGGACCCGCCCCGCCCAAGCCCTGCAGGGAGGCTTTTGCTGGATACCCTCAGGCAAAGGCTAGATTAGCAACGCCCTAGAGATCCAGGAGCCAGGAAGCCCAGAGGTCAGAGTGGGACCATCCAGTTTGCAGCTCCGTGGAACCATAAAAGACACACTCAGGGGGCAGACTCAGTGAGCACCAAAGCCCCATTGAAGCAAGTCT
>NW_005356519.1:4522713-4533353 GCF_000412655.1 Myotis brandtii
TATGGATGAGGACAGTGGGTGGGGAGTGAGGGCGGAGGGTGGGGTGGGAACTGGATGGAGGGGAGTTATGGTGGGAAAAAAGAGTAACTAATGTAATAATCTGAACAATAAAGATTTAATTAAAATTTTTAAAAAATGAAAACAAAACTGCATATTTAACATACCAGTAAATATAATTCAACATAAAGAGTGCAAAAAGTGCAATATTAAAAACAAAATTACATATAAATCTATCAACTAAATATTTAATAAATTATATTAAAAATATTTGAGCAGAAAACCTAAAAAAAATAAAATAAAAAAAAATAAAACACAAATAATATTTCAATGATGCAAGTCACTCAGGAATTTCAGCTTGTTGATTAATACAAGACATTTGAAGATAAATTTAAGGTTCTATTATCATTTATATGCCACAAACTATCTCTCAATAAAATGTGTATTTTATTTACAAATAACACTTAAAAATGACATTGCATAATTTTTTAGGTTTTTAAACACTTTAGACATAGTATTTTCATACATGTTAAGTTGATCATATGCTGGCTGGACTCAACATTTTAATCTTGGTTTCACCATAAGCCATATGAGTTGCACATGAGTTATAAAAAATTTGATTTAAGAATCCTTCTGGGTTTTATAGTTAAATCCCAAAATAACTCAGTAAAGCTGACTTTCAAGTATAAGAATCACTGTACAGAAAAACATTTACACAGCTACATGTAACATTCAGTAACAAATTGAAATCATTCAACAAAAGGCTGAATAATATGATCAAGAATAAGGTTGAGTGCTACTTCTAAATAAAACTAGTGACACAATGATTTATTCAGTGGACCTTTAAAATCTCTCAGCAAAGCACATCTAATCTGTTTTTTTTAACATGAAATCTAAAAATTCTTATGAAATACAAAGAAATGTTAATATACAATAGACCATTTAAAGGTTAGGGGTCTAAAATAGCTAACTAAACAAGATGCCCTCAGCATTTAAAATGTATTTTTTTAAAGGTCTCTGGGGACTGAAGTTCCATAGGATTCATTATAATGATTCATAGTGACACTAGTGGTCTTAGGAAGCAAAGCAAAAAAATCACACAGCTAAGATTGGATCCTCTTTCTTTAAAATATTTGAATACATTTATTTTCCTTCCTTCTTTCTTTTTTCCAATTATGCAGAGCTTATATAGTTTTCTCCCAATGGAAGAAGAGCAAGTTTCAAACAAAATGGGGTAGACTTGATTAGACTTAGAATCTGCATCCCTCAACCTTCCTGGATATAAGGAGCCTGAAATATGTACCTAGACACATTTCCCAGGCATCCTTAATTTTCGATCTCTGAAGAGCCAAGTACTATTATTAAAATCAAGGACCTCAAATAAGTCGCAGTAGTTACAGCAGCTGATATCAAGAGCAGGTGGACTATAAAAATTATATGGCCTGAAATCTTCATATCTTTTCAAAAAGAAATGATCTGATTAAAAAATAAGGTGTCAAAGAACAAAATCTGGGGCTATGTTCTTGCTGTCTTCAACATCTTTACCACATTATCATTTATTACTGTGAACACTGAATAAATTCAAAGAGAATAATACATGCACTTAAATAATGCAGAGGAAATGTCTCTGTGCTCTTTTCAAAAGGAAACCAAGTCTCTCCACAAACCTAAAATCACACGTTAAAGTCACAAGATTCTTTTTGATCAAACGACTCTATATTTAAAGGAGCAGAAAAAAAATAAAGCTTAAAAAAACAGGATCCTTTAACAACAGGTTTGTGGTTTTTGTATCCAGCTGGTCTATATCCAATGTCAGTTCGTTGCTTATTCTTGATGAACATTTCTGACATAGAAGTAAAAGTTATGTTTTTAATTTATTTAAACATTTAGTGTGGACTTACTAAATTCCAGATGCTGTGGTAGGCTCTGTGGATATACATATTAATGATATTCAATCTTTATTACTGAGGAGCTGTTTCCAAACATATAATTGGCAATACAATGTGGTATATGTGATAAGAAGAATTAACAAAATACAAAGGGTTCAGAGAATTAAATACTAGCTAGAGTATTTGGAAATAGGCTCATAAATAAAACGACATTTTCTAGAAGAATGACCAGCAGATGTCTTGATTAGAACAGTTTGATTCTAAAAGAATGTGTCATATTGTCTTAAATAAGCAACATGAACACATAGTTTGCTTTTCATAATCATGAGTACTTATTTTTTAAAACCTAAAGGAAAAAGTATAATACACAGAACCATAAAGCATCAAAATGTGGAATCCTGAATGATTAAGTAAATGAAGTTTTGAAATTAATTACTGATTGGCATTAGGAGAGGGCTTCTGCTTTCACAGTGGCAGACTGGATAATTTGAACCAATCCTCCTACTAGACCTAATACCTATAAAATATTAAAAGCAATAAAGGACTAACAAAAAAGAAAGTAATTACTGGGCCAAGACCCAGGAGAAGAGTGAAATCTGGAGAGAAAAGGTTAGCATTTGGGTTTTCTCTTAACATCTGCCAACACAGAAGAGACAGAAAAGGGACCATTAGCATGTTGATTGTCTCTCCAGCTACAGAGACAAAAATGTGGAGTCAAGGGTGGGTACAGTGCAAAAGGAGTAAGGGTATCCCAAAAGGAATCAGCCCCCAATGGACGACAGCCAGGCTGCTAGTTGTTTGAACAATCCAGAAATATCTCAGGCCCTGAAACATGATTAATATGATTTTTGAATCTCTGGGAACCTAACAGAGCAAAAGAATATTCTCATTGGAATGAGATATCATCATCCTAGAAAAATAATTATGTCTTCAGGTAATTTTTAATAACAATATCCAGCAACAAAGAAAATCATGTACACAGATAAGACAACACAATATGAACAGAACACAAACAACAGAAAACAGGCACAGACTAGTAAGCAGCACAGAAGTGAAAATTGTCAGCAGCTGACTGGCAGGCAATATTTATGGAGAAAAAATCTGAAACTAAAAATTTCACATAGGAATTACTAATATTTAAAGATTTGTAAAAGAATACCAGTATTCAGAATATAAATATTAAATAATGAAATTAGAAAATAAACAGAAAGATTTACTGCTGATAAAACATACCTAAATTAAAAACTAATGAACTTGGGAGACTTTAAAAAAAGAAGCATAAAGAAAATATGAGCGTATAAGAGATATAGAAAGAATAGGGAAGAGTATAATATAAATTTGTAACTGAAGTTCAGAGAACAGAGAAAACGGAGTAAAAGCAAAAAAATAAAAAAGAAAGAAAGAAATATATCTAAGAGGTTCCCCCAAAATGATGAGACATCAATCCACACATTCAATATTCCAATCAATCCTAAGAAAGATAAATAAAAACAAATTCATATGTCTGATAACATCAACATGAAATTAAAAATTAAAGAGAAATTTAATATAAGTAGTTAGAGCAGTGGTTCTCAACCTTCTGACCTTTTATTTTTTTAAAATATATTTTATTGATTTTTTACAGAGAGGAAGGGAGAGGGATAGAGAGTTAGAAACATCGATGAGAGAGAAACATCCATCAGCTGCCTCCTGCACACTCCCTACCAGGGATGTGCCCGCAACCAAGGTACAGGCCCTTGACCAGAATCGACCCTGGGACCCTTTAGCCCGCAAGCCGACGCTCTATCCACTGAGCAAAACAGTTAGGGCACCTTCTGGCCCTTTAAATACAGTTCCTCATGTTGTGACCCAACCATAAAATTATTTTTGTTGCTACTTCATAACTGTAATGTTGCTACTGTTATGAATTGTAATGTAAATATCTGATATGCAGGATGGTCTTAGGCGACCCCTGTGAAAGGGTCGTTCGACCGCCAAAGGGGTCACGACCCACAGGTTGAGAACCGCTGAGTTAGAGGAAAGAGGAAATTTACTGATAGGGAACTGACAGCTAACCTCAAAAATAGCCATGCAAGCCAAACGACAGCTGAATAATGTCTTCAAATGTGTGAAAGAAAACAGTGAGTAAACTGGATGATAAAATGACTCATCATCCAAATATCAATAGAAAGAAAAGTTGCATTCTCAAAGGAATCCATATCTGACCTATCAGTATTTTTTTAAAAAACACACATTTCCTCCTGGCTTGCCCATCACCCCTGATTGGACTATTCTTCTCTTTGATATTCCTTCTAATATTGGCTAATCCAGTAATTCTCAATTGAGGGTGATTTGATTCCCAGGGGACATGTCCAGAAATATTTTGTTCTTTATAACTGAGGGAGATGCTACCAGAATCTAGAAGGTAGGAGCCAGGAAAGCTGTTAAGCATCCTACAATACAGTCAGTCCCCCACAAGAACGGATTATGCCCAAAATGCCCATAGAGCCTCATCTAGAAGGCCTGGTCTAATCTGATCAATCCAGGTGGGTTTTCTTACTCCTCCAATCTTGGGACAGTTACCCTGTGTTGCTTTCTTTCATGTTTTCTAGACTGGACAGAGTCCATCCTTAGAATAAGGGATTAAAATTTGAACTTAGTCAAAATTCTAAGATCTAAAAATTAGGATATACTTATTCTCATATGTCCCTCAATATGATTTTGGTGACCTATTCACAACGTTCATTAAAGAATCTCTTAATCATATATCTGACTAATTGAGAAATATGATTATTATATCAATTTGAGATGTGCTTATTTAAATAGAAATGTAAATATTTGTTTCATATTTTTCACATTGGCATTAGAAACATAACGATCTTCATGAAACCTGGAGATTCTCTTTATGTATGTCTAGAGACAATTAAAATGTAAATCAATGGTTAAAAAATTAAAACTCCAAGATTCAGCTGGGATTTTCAGTTTGTAATAGAGTAATTACTTTTTTCTTCTTATGAAAGACTAGAGGCCAGGTGCACAAAATTCTTGCACTTGGGGGGTGGGGGGATCCCTCAGCTCAGCCTGTGCCCTCTCGCAGTCCAGGAGCCCTGGGTGATATCCAACTGACGACTTAGCGCTGGCAGCTGGGCATCCTTAGTGGTGGACATCCTTAGCACTGCCACGGAAGCAGGAGAGACTCCCACCACCGCTGCTGTGCTAGCCAGCCATGAGCCCGGCTCAGGGCTTCTGGCTGAGTGGAACTCCCCCTGTGGGAGCGCACTGACCTTCAGGGGACAGCTCCTGCATTGAGCGTCTGCCTCCTGGTGGTCAGTGCACGTCATAGCAACCGGTCATTTGGCTGTTAGGTCTATTTGCATATTAGCCTTTTTATTATATAGGATTGTTTTGAGCAGACTACAGCAACAATAACATAGTGGTGGCTATCCCTGCATTTCAGACTGCTAGTGATCAAATCTTAGCTCTGCCACTTTAGAGAAAGTCATGAGGATTTGATATGAGGAAAGTGAGTAGAACAGTCCCTACCAATTAGCAGAAATTCCTAATCATTTTAATATATTTTATTTAATGTTTAAATATTATTATATATTTATCCAATTCACTAGCCTCCAAAACCTTCTAAAAGTAAGGGAAAAGAAAAATCAATTCATAATTCAGAGGTCAATTAAAAACAAAACTATGGCCCTAGCTGGTTTGGCTCAGTGGATAGAGCAGTGGCCTGAGGACCAAAGGGTTCCAGGTTTGATTCCTGTCAAGAGGATGTACCTCAGTTTCAGGCTCCTCCCTGGATCCTGGTCAGGGCTCATGAAGGAGGCAACCAATCAGTGTGTTTCTCTCACACTGATATTTCTATCTTTCCCTCTCTCTTCAACTCTCTCTAAAAATCAATGAAAAAATATCCTCGGGTGAGGATTAAAACACACACACACACACACACACACACACACACACACACACATACAAAAAACTATGATGTTTTAGCTTAACCAAATCAAGTGATACTGCCACTTGCAGGAATTTAACAGCTACACATGTTAACGGCCTGACTGGTTTAATTAATTATTTTGCTTTTCCTGAATAGCCTAGGACCCTAAAACAGCTACACATGTTAATGGCCTGACTGGTTTAATTATTTTGCTTTTCCTG
Source organism: Myotis brandtii (assembly GCF_000412655.1). Lineage (NCBI taxonomy): Eukaryota > Metazoa > Chordata > Mammalia > Chiroptera > Vespertilionidae > Myotis > Myotis brandtii. The sequence goes on from NW_005356519.1 coordinate 4,528,743, forward strand.
AATAGCCTAGGACCCTAATCACCATATGATCATACATATCTGTAATGATTGTAATTGACTGGGAGTTGTGTTAAAGGACATGCAAAATGCCATTCTAGGTCACAGAATAGTCCATGCCTCATATGCTCATGCCTCATAATTCAATCACTGTTTGAGAGGTCCAAATAGAAGCACAAACATAAAATTTCCCCAGCAGTATCAAACATGTGAAGAATATTCAACAGTAAGGAAAATAAAGTCACCAACAGTATTTTGCATCAAGCCTAATAAATTATGCATATATCGTTGTAGCTGAAAACTAATTGGCAAAAATTATAAAATATTGTTTGTAGCACCTTTTAATATCCAAAGAACATCTTTAATCACTTTCCTTTTCCTTTTATTCTTGCTTTCTGAAGAATTTGCTTTCTCTGGAAGCATTAACTTGCAGTACTTATTTAAGATAAAGTGGCATAAATGGTTTACCTAGTGATGATGGACTGCTAAAGACATCAATCTGTCTTCATTGCCTCCTGATGAATTCTTATGGAGCATGTTAAGATATTTCTTATAAACATTAATTTATCATACTTCATAGTAATGAATTGATACAGGGCTTCCTAAATTAATATGTTTCTAAACAATTTGCCTTTCTAATGTGTTCATATGCTGTATTCTATGAGGGTGATTACACTGTTGAAACTGGGTTACACTCTTATTTTTAGTTATAAAAACAGAAGTTACTGGGACAAATGATTATTCTTAGAAGGGAGAGAACATTTTAACTTTTACTTAAACTTCAAACTGTCATGAACAGCACGAAAACTATATAACATTTTAATATCCATGAATTTTTGTCTATCTAGACTATAAGCCCCGAGGGAAAAAAAAGTTTTATTAAGACCTCTCTTTTCCGTGCTCAAAATAGTATGTGGTAAATACTGTCCCTTAATAAATAGCTATTGAATAAATAAAAAGTTTAATTGTCCTCTCTACGTGTAATTGAGAATGATTTTCGTCCTACCCAATCCCAATATGTATAGAATAAAATTATTATAATCATTTGACCAAGTCATCGCCTAATTATGGAATTACTCTAAGAAAAGTTAAGTCCAAAACATAAAAGATGCCAGTCACTTTCTCACTGAAACAAAACACATACCTGAATCTCACACACACACACACACACACACACACATCTAAAATTTACATTTACTTGAAACACACACATGTACGTAAGACACAAACATCTGAAACCTAATGACTGTACTGTCCTTAATACTGTATTTCTTCATTTATAAACACCTCCATAGATGGAACCAAGTAGATTCTTATTCTCTTTTGCTCATTATTTTCTACTTTGAAACTTTTTTCTCTCTCAAACTATCTTACAAGAATCTATAGTTTGGTTTTATCTGCTAGTAACAGAAAATAAATAAGTTTCAATAAGGAAACTGATTATTTGAGACATTAAGACACCTAGAATTATGGCAAGCCACGAGAGAACTACAGTCCACCCACAAGGTACTAGTAGAATTAGGTTACAGAGCACTTGACTCTCCTTATCTGCCACCCAACCAAAGAGAAGCTCATAACAGTTGTGGCTCCTCGTCACAACTTACATGAAGAGAAAGACACCCCTCTTGGATCCAGGACCATAGTCCTGCCTTTCAGTTTTACCGGACTATATTAGGTTGCCCATAGGTGCTAGGAAAATATCACAATGATCGATTTAAATTGGAATCCACCCATGAAGCTAGTGAGAGAGGTAGCTTCCTCAGAAGTACAGAGCTGCATGAAGGAGGCTCAGGTACTAGAGCAAAATCCAGCTTCTATTAGAAAAGCAGAAGGCATAATGGACAAGTAGGCAATGTAAACATCCAACAGTCTCCTTCTCAGATCCTCCCATTATTGTCCACCCCATTATTGTCTCATTGTTTCTGGACTCTTGAAAGGATAAAGTGGAAATTTAATAGTTTTCTCTAAAAATTATTAATATCACAGTTTTCAAAAATCTAATCAATACTAGGTTCCAGGTTGGTAATTGCTTACAATAATCACAAATTCAAGTCCTGTTGGGATCTCTAGGGAATCCTCAAAAAATAGCACCTTTTCATTTTTAATTTTTTGAGGAAACTCCACACTGTTTTCCATAGTAGCTGCACCAGTCTTCATTCTCACCAACAATGTACTAGGGTTCATTTTTCTCCACAACCTTGCCAGCACTATTGTTTGTTGATTTATTGATGAGAGCCATTCTAACAGGTTTGAGGTGATACCTCATTGTTCATTTAATTTGCATCTCTCTGACTTTGAGCATTTTTTATATGTCTCTTGGCCATATGTATGTCTTCTTTGGAGAAGTATCTATTCAGGTCCTCTGACCATTTTTAAATGGATTGCTTGTCTTCCTTTTGTTGAGTCATACGAGTACTTTATTTATTTTAGAAATTAACCTCTTATCAGATGTATCACTGGCCCCTGGTGGTCAGTGTGCATCATAGCAACCAGTTGTTCAGTTGGTCGGTTGCTTAGGCTTTTATATACATATAGACGAGAGGCCCAGTGCACGAAATTCATGCACAGGTAGGGTCCCTAAGCCTGGCCTGAGATCAGGGCCAATCTTCCCCAGCTGCCAGAAGCCAGCCCCACCCCCCACTACCTGTGTCTGCCCCACCCCCGGTTCCCCGTTCACCATCAGGCAATCAGAGCCTGCTGGCTGGAGAAGGAACCGAGAGGTTGGCCGTTCCCACCTGCTCGCCAGCCCTGGACCCCCACCACTGGTCACCTTCTGTGTGTGGGGCGACCAGCCAGGCGAACGAGACCCTGCTCGCTCACACCTGCCTTGGCTTGGCACCGCCAGCATCTGCCACCACCCACCCCTGGTTCCCTATTCGGGCGATCGGGGCCTGCAAGCTGGGGGCAGCTCCTGCATTGAGCATCTTCCCCCTGGTGTTCAGTGCGCGTCATAGCAACCAGTCGTTCTGCCATCGGTCGATTTGCATATTACCCTTTATATATATAGATTATATCTCATATTCCTCAGACCTCAATCTGAAACTTAAAAAAACAAAATATTGTTTTTAAAATACTATAGTGGTAAACTAAAAAGTGCTAGTTTGGAAAGTCTAAATCAATAGTCACAGAGTAGAGAGGACAAGTTTGATAGAAAGAATAAGCATTACCATCATCAAAATCTGTAATGCTCCTCTGGAGCTGACTGGGGCAGTGAAAAGTGACCAGTTCACAGGAGTGATTGAACACATAATATAGTATACAAATGATGTATGTAGAATTGTACACCTGAAAAACAATAATTTTATTAACCAATGTCACCCCAATAAATTCAATAAAAAAGAAAAGTACTTGAAAATAAATCACCCTGCACAGTTTCCAACATCATTACAAAATCATTATCTATAGCAATCTCTAATAGCTAAAATAGATTTTAACAAAGATTAAATCTGAGCTTTGGGGTCAGGTGAAAGTCCCATAATATTCTTCTTCTGGACCAAAACCCAACTAAAATTAAAATTTCAAATATAAAATCATTAATTTTTTTATGTTAGAATACATCATTTTAAGTGGTTTGGTTGATAAGTATGAATACCTATTAAAAGATTTAACACAAATTGTAATGCATAATCATAGAGTTCTTAGTATGTTGCAAACTAAGGATGTTGCAATTTCTTTTAGGTTTTTCTGGAGCTAGCTCAAAATAACAAAACAGTAGACTAATGCTCACATGATCTATTTCCATTTTAACTTTTAAATCTAAAGATGACCACATATTTGATAGATTGGGTAATAAATTGTTAAAGAAATGCTGCTCTTTTTCTACCTTCCAATTCACACCCTTCTCTTATACCTGTATCATATTTACCTCTCCATTGCTTCCTGATATTCTTATACTGTTTGGATTTTAATGTTCAGTCAGCTGGTACCACAACACGCCACTTGTCCTAACCTACCCCTTTACCAACCAACATTCCGCCTCTATGTTAGCAGTCTTGAAACTGGAAGTCACATTATCTTCTCAAAACTTTCTGAGGATAATTATTACAGAGAATGTTGTATTTGTTAATTCTATCTTCTGGCCCTAGAATTATATTTATTTCCTCTGTGATAAGATATTATATGCACTTACCTTGTGTTCTCTCACTGAGTATTCCTAATAATTTTCCCAAGAAAGCAGTGGAAATGCAACCCCCACCCCCCAAGAACTTGATAGAATAATACAATGTTTTCAGTGACACTCATTTAAAAGCTTATAATAGAAAAAACATTCTGAACCCATTTAAAAGTTAACAAAATGAATGGCAATATCAGTAATATTTCCCTCCCTCACATGGTGTCTAATGCAATAATTTCATGTAAAAAATCTTAGAATTTCCTATGTCAGAATGGCATCTCTTTCTATCTCTCTCATTTTATCTTCTTTTTGTCGTTTCTCACTTTTAAAAAAGTCATAGATATGCCTTTAGGAAAAAAAGAGAGAGAACAAATCTTTGTGGTTTTAAGTCCCAACTGAATATGTCAGTAGCGTTATTTTCAACCTATTCCATAAAACTAAGTCATTATTTTTAGCCCCTGTATGTTTTTACAGAAAATACAGTTTGCCTTAATTTTATT
>NW_005356519.1:4533649-4550734 GCF_000412655.1 Myotis brandtii
AATAAATAAATAAATAAATAAATAAATAAATAAAATTTAAATAAAAACTTTTTTTAAAATCCCTTTTGCCTACCCTGAGATATTAAGATGGCTGATAAGGCATGATCCTACTATCTTCTCAAGTTGTCGGCACCTGAATAAATCACTTTCTTTCCATCAAAAAAAATAAATAAATAAAGGAAAATACATTTACCATACAAACATAGCCATCATACTTCATGGTACTTACCCTATTAAAATAAAACTTATGTTCATACAGATACCCTTAAGAAAATATCTAGATTGATTATTCATAAATGACAAAACCTAAAAAGAACCTAGGTGAATGAATAAACAAGCTGTAATACATCCTTATCATAGAATACAATTCAGAATGAAAAGGAAACAAACTCCCAATTCATGCAAAACATGTATGAAACTTAAATGCATTTTTATATCTGAAAAACAATAGTTATATGTTGTATGATTTAATTTATATATTTAGAAAACAGAACAATAGGGACCATGTTTTACATGGTTCGAAATTAATTAAAAATGAAAATTCTAAAATAACATGCAAAGAGAACCAAATACACATCATCATATAACAAACTAACAATATTAACACAAACACAATAAAAGTTAAACCTATTTTAGATGCAGTACTGTGATCATACTCCTTTTTACATATGCCATAGAAATAAAAAGAATTGCCAAGCATTTTTAACTTTAATTAGTAGTACTCTTTAAACTAGTAGATAGTGACATCAGTGTAGAAATTCCATAACTAGTTTATAGTATAAACTTAAGTGCAAGCAAAGCAAATGAATAAATATACTGATGTTTGGAGAATCAGAATTTTCACTATGGAAGAGAGCAGATATGAAATGGGGTAAAATGGGTAAGAACTCTGAATTTTTGGATTTGAATTACAAGGATGAAAATTATCTCTTAATTATTAAAACACAAACACAAATACGTCTATTTTTGCATACATACACATATGTATATATATATTCATGTGATGTATGTACACATGTGTGCATTTCATAGCTAGGTACCCTAAAATTCCAGAAGAAACAGCACCCCAGCAACAATAACCACACCCATCCCCTTGAATTTTATTCCTAAAATAAACTAGAGAAAATTCTATAATTATTAGAGAAATGCTTGATTCCGGGATTCTAGTGAAAAAAGTAAAAAGTGAGCTTCAAATGTCTTCTTTTACATGTACCCCCACTGACCAAACTTGGGACAACTTAAATAAAAAGAGAACAATGTAACTAATAAAGTGTAACATATTAAATTCAAAATTGTTCATGAAATCATAAAAATATTCAAATATGAAAGATTTAACAAGGAAGGAAAAATGTATTTACTAAGTATCCAAGTAGTTAAATGTAGAAAAAATAATCCTAAATAATAAAAGGCTAATATGCAAATAGACCGAACAATCGGTCGCTATGGCATGCGCTGACCACCAGGGGATGCGCACAGAACATGGTGGGCGTCAGCAGCAGGCAGCAGAGCGTGGAACATGGTGGGCATCTGCCACAACGGGACAGTGGAGCAGGTGAACGAGGAGTGCCAGACCAAGGCGGGGTGCTGGTCGCTGTCATTGGGGCAAGCCTCTGGTTGTTACTGAAAATTCTTTGCTCCCACATGCTGTGGTACCACCCGGTACTCGCACCTGCTGCCAGTGCCAGCCCCACTGGCACTCTCTGCTGGCACCCAACGCCGGTCCTGATCACCTGGCACCCTCAGCAGGTGCGAGCAGCAGCTGCCATCCCCAATCGCCCCTGAGGACTTCTCCACCTCCCCCTGCTCCTGAGGGTCGATTGGGGCAGCAGCCTCTGCTCTCAACCGCTGCTAGCACCAGCCCTAATCACTCCGCGCCATCAATGGATGTGAGCAGGGCTGGCGCTGTCAGCATGTGGGAGCAGTGGCGGCAGGAGAGGGGCTGCTGGCAGATAGGGGACCAGGGACTGTGGTGGGAGGGGCCGGGCAGGTTTGCAGAAGATGGGCCAAGACCCGCCCCTGTGCCCACCTCAGCCTTGTGGCCTACAGTTCCTTCCAAGGTGCACAAATTCATGCACAGACCCCTAGTAGAATTATAAAAACATCATAAACAACACTCAAGTTATCAATGATTAAGGAAATCATCATCAATGGATGCTAAGACCACTGGGAGAAAGATATTTTTGAATAGTATATATACATAGTCTCAAACTATAGCCCTATAACTTACTTATTAAAGTGTTGAAATTATTATTTTTAATTGACATATTTGCAACACTTTAATCAAGTGAATAAACTTAGCAAAAGCAATAAATAATGGTACAAATTGAATTCATGTGCCTTCTACGGTTATGTCACAGGAAATTCATATCTCCTCTGTGGCCAAAAAAGTTCAACCTGAATGTAATCTTAACCCTACCAGACCGCTGTACCGATTTTTCGGTAATTTCCACACAAAGGTGGAATATTGGTGCTAGATGAAAGGTAGATGAAAGGTAGACCTATTTTCTACAATGTCTCCAAGTTCCATCTTATTGTAACCACTTGTTTGCATGTAACTAACATTTTTCTATATCATGTTGGTTTTTTCTCTTTAATGCTCAGGAGCCCAGGTATAGGGGACAGTTAGGTTCAGGGCCTCAGGTCTGGTAGGATTAAGTAGACACTCCAAACATTGTAAGAGAACAATGAAAAAACTTGACTGAATTGCTAAACAAATTCAATATTATTGCAAAAGACAAAAGTGAGGAAAGTCATTGAATAAAGGTGACTAGAGAGACATTTCAACCAAATGTACTACATAAACTTTGATTTGATCCTTATTCTTTTAAAATAAACTATATAAATTAAATATCAGTGAATAATGTTGATTTTCTCAGGTATGATAGTGGCACTGTTATGTAGAGTGACCTTGTTTTCAAAAGTACATGCTGAAATGTTTAGGGTAGTGTTTAAATGTCTTGAGGTCAATAAATTACTTTCAAGTAGTTCACAAAAACATGTATACCCTCACATACCCTCTAACACACATTTAAAGCACAAATGTGGCAAACTTAATCCAGTGCATTTTTTAACATTTTAATATTTTATTACAGAACAAATTTAGCACAGAAAGATAGTACAAACTGTTCTCACATATCACACACCCAGTTCCTCTTACTACTAATAGCTTATATTGGTATGGTACATTTGTTATAATTAGTGAACCAAAATTAATATATTACCTATACTAATAAAAGGGTAATATGCAAATTGGTCGGCATGCCCTTATGCAAAGATTGAACAGCAGGTTGCATGGGGTGACCAGGCCAGTAGGGGGGGCAATGTGGGGCGACCAAACAACCAAATAGCAGGTTGTGTGGGGTGATCAGGCTGGCAGGGGGGACAGTTAGGGGTGATCAGGCAGGCAGGCAGAGGCCATTAGGAGCGATCAGGCAGGCAAGCAGGTGAGCAGTTAGGAGCCAGTGGTCCAGGATTGTGATAGGGATGTCCCCGGGATCGGGCCTAAACCAGCAGTCGGACATCCCCCGAGGGGTCCCGGATTGGAGAGGGTACAGGCTGGGCTGAGGGGACCTCACCCCATGCATGGATTTCATGCACTGGGCCTCTAGTTATTAACTAAAGTCCATGCTTTATTCTGATTTTCTTAGGTTTGCCTCATGTCCTTTTTCTTCTTCAGATTCCCATCCAGGACAGTACATTACTCTTGGTTTTCAAGCTTCTCAGGCTTCTACTGGTCTTGATATTTTTGAGGTTTTCTTAGGTTTTTATGATCTTGACAGTTTTGAGGAGTACTCAGCAGGTATTTTGCAGACTACCCCTCAAATAGCATTTGCCTCATGTTTTTTTTTTTCACATTCAACTGGGGTAATATGTTTTAGGGAGAAAGACCACAGAATTAAAATGACATTCTCATCACCTTATAACAAGGACACATACTATTTATCGTGACAGCACAGTTGATGTTGACCTTGATTACCTAGATGAGGCAGCCTTTGTCAGATTTCTTTGCTGTAAAGTTACTCTTTTCCTCCCTTCCCACACAGTATTCTTAGGTAGGAAGTTACTATGCACCGCCCACACTTAAAGGAGAGGAGTTATTCTTCTCTTTCTTCCTCCTTCAGGCAAAATGTTTACATAAATTATTTAGAATTCTCTTGCATAGGATATTGGTGTATTTTCCCCATTTATTTATTTGTATATTTATTATTTATATCAGTGTGAACTCATGGATATTTATTTTATATTTTTGGTTACAGTCAAGAAGTGCTTTATTTACTTTTTACCCAAATTTCTCTAGATTTGCCACTGGGGATTCTCCATAGGCTCTTGTATCCTTTTGACATATTCTTATCATTGTGGGTTTTTTCCTTTTTTTAAAAAAAAGAATTTCCTTACTTTCTAGTTTTACAAGATACTTAGACTCATCTTGTCTATATCCTGTTCCAGTTCCACATCAGCAGTTTCTCCACAGATCCTGTTTTATTTGGGGTTTTTTTTGTGTTTTTTTAAATATATATATAAATAAGTAGACATTTATAAAAAGCAAGGTCTAAGAGCTGGGTGTGCTTTCTTGCTCCTGGGGTATCACTGTTTCCAGGCTCTCTCAGAAGACAGAGCAAGGAAATATATATGTATATTGATCATGTATACATAATATACAAAATCTATAAATCTAAACCTAATTATAATATACTATCATTAATATCATATAATATATATATAATTAATATAAATTATGCTAAACATTTGAGTTCATACTTAAGTCCTCAACCTGAATCCATTACCATAGGGATCCTTCTAGCCTTCTCCCCTTGCTTGTCTGTCATCTCTCATTCCAACAATGAGAAACATGGCTCCTATCATCCATCATACATGTACCCCCTTGTTCAATTCCACTGTACATATATAGTGAGAGGTTTCAGAACTATTAACCTTATCTCCACAGGACACAATTTCATCAATAGAATACAGTGCTTATGTGCAGGTCCTAGTGCCTTTGATCTTAACAGACTGCACTCAATTCCACTGTTGGACCAACACTCTTATCCCCTATTTTGTTTGTTGTTTTTGTCCTTTCTGCAGGTTTGAAGTATTTCAAAATAAAAAATTTAAAACTGTTGAAAATAAAGTAAAATCATCTTATTTTGGCACATTTATAAAATCATAAAACCTTGGGAACCTTGCTGGAAGACCTCCCTGTTCCTATGTAAAGAACATATAAAAGAAAGACCCTGAGATTTAAGCTTTATTAATTTCTTAGTATCTTCATGTTAACTTTATGAGAACAAACTAAAGATAATGATGAGACAAGACATCATACAAGGATGCAGAAGAAGGTGCTCATCAAGAATTAATAGAAAACTCCAATAACTGCCCTTTTTTCCCCCTCTGTGATGAAAGATATAAGGTCATATATTTGAACAAGCTCTAGATAAACTTTAGGAAAAGTGCTGAAGGCACTAAATAGTTCATCTGAAAATAGAAGAAAAAATAAAATAAACTGACTATTAAGTAAACCATCCAAGATTGGAAAATATATTTATACCTGCACTAGCCCACAGAGCTGAGTGCTCAGGTACCCTGAATAAGAATGCTGAAGGCAGTGGCTCAGTTGATTGGGCATCTTCCCATGCACCAGAGGTTGCCAGTTTTATTTCCAATCAGGGCACGTGGCTAGGTTGCTGGCTTGATCCTAATTAGGTAGGCATGCAGAAGGCAGCCAATCGTTTCACTCTCACATTTGTGTTTCTCTCTCCCTCTCCCTTCCTCTCTCTCTCTAAAGATTAATTAAAACATCTTTTTTTTAAAAAAGATTGTTGAAGGCAGATATTTGCAATGAACTAGAGAAGCAGCATGCTGAAGCTTAAGCCTTAATAATGTCTTTAGTATCTTCATGGTAACTTTACAAAGAAAAACTACAAGACTAGACATCATATAAGGATGCAGAAGAAGGTACTCATCAAAAATGGATAGAAAACCACTGGTTGAGAACCAAACCTTAGAGGAATGGTATTTATTGAATTTAAATAGGAGGACCTTTGATAACACAGCAAAGAAGAAAACTCTTATTTAGTTAACAAAACAAAACAAAACAAACAACCTCCCCCCAGGAGTTAACTGACTAAATTTTATTCCTAAACAGGGTCAACCTCAGCAGCATTGAAGAAAAATAAAATATACCTCTTTTATAAATTATACCCTCACAAGTAGATAAATGAACAATGTACTCTAAAAACCAATGCTTTGCTTGTTTCTTTAAAGACATCTGCCCTAATAGCATCAACACTATTTAAACTCAAAACCAAAGCTGGCCTACATGTTACCCCTGCAGGACATGCCTCTGCTTTTAGATACCTTCATCAGGTGCCACAACCATAACCCTCACAGAATGGCAAAAGGTATGGAAGAAACAGTGCATATACTCAGATCATTTTTTCAGAAGTGCCTTCCCATCCTGTGAAATTTGTGTCAGTTTAGCCACTGAGTCTGACATTAAAGAGAAGTGACATAGTGGCCTAAATAGAAGATGCAGTTTGGATACAAGTGGCTCTAGTTCAAGCAACACACAATAGCTATACCTTCGTGGGATATTTGTTGTAAGAACTTGTAGTGTTTTATAAGGCAGAAAACATTCTGTTTCTCTGTGCTTCTACAGTGGTCACAGAACCTCTTAAGTCTGACATGATACAGCTATATGTGCTTGTGGGTCAATTTTAAATCCCTAATGCAAACATGAATCCAATAGAGTAGGTACACTAAGATTCAGAGGCCTCAACATAGACTGAAAACAATCACACTGCTCATCAGGCCGGAAACCAACTGCAGACTGCAGACGGGAATTGACTGTCCTGAGAAGTCCACTCTGCAGGGCGGTTTCCTGTCATTTCACCTTTACTTTGAAGTGTGAAAAATAAAAGCACAATGTTCAGAAGACTTGAAAACAAGACTTAATAACTTCCTCCCCCTCCACACACAAAAACAAAAAACAAACAATAACAACTCATTCTAATAAGATACAAAGAAAACCATAAGGAAAAAGAAGGGCTGTAATAAGGAACTAATGGAAATTATGAATTTTGAAGTCAGACTCTATGGGTTAAAACCTCCACCTCTTACCTCATCATCCTTTGGGTCTTCATATATAAAGTAAAGATATCATCGCTGACCCCGCTAAATGCTATGAGAATGGGTTAGGAAGCATATAAAATGCCAAGCCAAGGGCTTGATACAATGTATATTCACTAGATGGTGGATATGAAATCTTTCACAGATGAAGGAAATACCCTATGCACAGGGCAATAAGAATCTACTGGTGTTTTTTAAACGGCTTTTTTTTTGTAGATTTCAAGAGCATCTCATGCCTTCTTTTCCCCTTTAATCATTTAGTGTGATAGAGTATATGAATCATATTTCCGATTATTGAATCATGCTGTCATTCTCGGAACAAAACAAAACAACAAAACAATACTTGTTCCTGTCATCTGCTACTTTTAAAAAGACTGCTGAGTTTGCTAATAATTTATTTAGAGTTTTCCCACTTAAATGTATACATGAAGTTGTAATCTTTCTCATCTGCTTTATCAGTTTGGGGAGGTTGGGTTTTGCTAGCTATCACAAATGTTAAGTTGAAATATTTTGTATTTTCTATCTTAGGAATGTCTTTATACATCATAAAGAGCCAAAGTTTAAGAAAAGTTAAAAGGCATTTGCATATGTTTAAATGGATCCTTCCATTTTTAGGCAACTATAGATTGTTTTTAAAAATTAAGGAAAGTTTAAATTCATCTGTCTATAATGTCCCACATGGTCTCAGTCTGCCTTAAAAACAAAGAAGGTGGAGAAAGAAGTGAGAGTTGAACAACTATTACCATTATGAGGTAATAAGGAAAGCACACAGGCACTGTCAAGTGGCAATTTCATTTATTTTGAGAATAAATTAAAGACAATGGGCTAGACCTCAAGGAAAGCATAGCTCAGGTATAAAAGAAGAAATGTGTTTTTTCTAATATCTAACATCCTTCTCTATGGAGGTAGATGAATTGAGTCTCTATGGTATCAATTCAGTGTCCTACTGAAGACTGATAAGTAGAAATAGATTAAGCAATAGATTTAATCTGTTTCTTAAGATCACCATTACAGATCTCCGACCTAAGCCTTTTTGCATCCAAATCTCATGTGTTGGGAATGTAATCTCTATGGAACACAGCAGTTTGCACTTGCCTTGCCGTGTTTCAGCAATTGCATCTGCAGCAGCCTTGACTATTAAGTGGGATAATGGGCAGAGTCAGGCAGATAAATATTTTCACATCAGCAACTGTGGTCATCAGGGCCAGATAGCACATTCCACCCTTGCTCACACTAAGGAGGTAAAGGTAACTTTCTGTGCAGGAGGAGATATGAATTATAGTATTTTATGAGTTCTATGGCTTATTCCCAAAATGTTCATATACTAGAAAACTAAAAACACAGCAACCATTTATTTCCATGAAGCTGGAAGGGCTTTGAAGACTGATGACTAAATATCTGAACACAGGTGGAAAGTGCAATTCAGAAATGTTCTTCATCGTGATAATGCATCCAAGAAGGAATGCTGCATTCTCTTTGTTTTCGCTATTCTCTGTGACTTTTACACTCAGATTTTCTGGTGCTTTTTTAGCATTTTGATCTCACAAATTTCACTTCTGTTGCCCAGATATCATAAAAAGAAAATGCTAATTAAATGTTTAAACCTTCTGCAGACTACACAAAGAAAATTTTAGCTTTACTACTCTAAAAGAGACTTTGTTGAATATTGTTTTAAATGTAGTTCCTCTATTCAAAACTGTGGCTAAAGCCTCTTGAAAACATAGCATCAAATAATTACATTTGATCTTATTTCTGTTTCCACTTCAATCACTTTCAGCTGAAAGCAAAGCTTGGCCTAAATATATGTGAATATTAAAATACGTATTGGCAAGGATCAGTTCAAACAATGTCTGTTTACATATTTTAAAGGTATATTTTTATTAATTTTAGAGAGGAAGGGAAAGGGAAAGAGAAGTAGAAACATCAATGATGAGAGAGAATCATTGACCAGCTGCCTCCTGAAAGTCCCCAACTTGGGATAAAACCCGAAAACTGGGTGTGTTCCCTGACCAGGAATCGAACCATGACCTCCTGGTTCATAGGTCGACACTCAACCACTGAACCACGCTGGCCTGGCTATTTACATCCTTAAAAGAGTCGATCTATATTCTAAATGCAAGACAGAGGGAAATTATGTGCCAATACCTCTATTTTGAGGAGAATTTCTAGAAATATGGCCATCACAACATATACACATATATGCACTCATGCCTAATAATATGTTCTAACTGGAAAATTTACAAATATTAATGTAATTAATTTTATTTATAAAAATCAGTGTTAAAACTATACCCAGAAGCCTGTATTAACCTAGTTTGATCAGTAAAAGAATTTCATCAAAGTGGAAGAATATATATTAAAATAAGGGGTTCCTGTAATGGTAAACTGCTTCTAAAAGAAGAAAAGGGAGGTTGTAAGAGCCAGAGAACCAGGACAGGTAATCATAGCCAAGCTGAGGATTTCCATGATGTGGACAAGATCTTTTTTGATTATTCAACCAGTTATATAAGCTACATGGAGTTACATGATTTTGCACCTCAGAAAACATATTTTCTGCCCAGCTGGCATGGCTCAGTGATTGAGCCTCTACCTATGATGTCATGGTTCGATTCTGGTCAGGGTGGTTGCAGGCTCCAGTAGGGGGCGTGCAGGAAGCAGTCAATCAACGATTTTCTCTCATCATTCATGTTTCTTTCTCTCTCTCTCTCTCTCTCTCTCTCTCTCTCTCTCTCTCCCTCCCTCCCTCCCTCCCTGAAGTCAATAAAAAATATATTTTTAAAAAACAAAACATATTCTCTTAGCTAAAATAAACCTGAGATATCAATATCAGGAAAACCTCTACAACCCTCTCTTTTCTACTAACAGTTCATTTTTTTCAACTGTGGTTTCCCAGATTTTATCAAATGGACTGAAAGAATATATAACAGGAATTTTTTTCTTGTTCTGTGCAATCTACAGCATATAACTTTAAATATACTGCTTTGCAAAATAAAAGGAATAAGAAACTTTTCAGTACATAGGGCATTTAATCAAAGTCAGCTCTCAGAAGAAACATTTAAAGCCATTTTCAAATGCTGACAAAGTAGGAAAAGAAAAATGAACCCTCATGTATCTTTAATGACGTTTCAGGAGGAAATATATATATCTTAGTGCTTTCTGATTTTTCAAATACTTGCCCTAATTTGGTAAAGCAAAATATTAATGTCATGCCCCTCCTCAATTGATTTCTATTTTAATCAAATATACTAATCAAACATAAAACATTTTTAAATAAAAGAAAATGAATTTATCAGGCAAGCCATGAAAAATGGCAACAGTTAATAATTTACCCTACAGTGAATTTTTTAAAGTTTTTCTGAGGAGTGTTAGGCCAAAACATTTGGTTGAAATAACTTTATCACACTCCTTATAAAGAAGAGGGCTATTTGATCAATTCCCAAACTCATTCATACACACAAACTGTCTCTAGGGAGAGAAGGGACAGAGATTTCCTTTGAAAGCTTAGGGCAATAGCAAGTCTGTCTGCTCTGACTCCTCTGGTAAATAATAGTATTGTGGTTAATATTTCAGGTACATTTTTAAATCTGCCCACCAGAGCCACAACTCTACTATAAAGCTTAGGCTCTACTCTACTTCCAAGGATATTTATACTAAAGATTATGCCAAAAAGAGTATGTCCTTCTTTGAAGTAATTTAACACAAACAAGAAATTTCTAGCTTTATAAGAAAAGGAAATTTTGCAGATTTATACAAAACTAGTGACCCAGTGCATGAATTCGTGCACGTTGAAAGGAAATTAATTAGAAGGTGGCCAGAGGCAGGACTGGGCAAGACGGACCAGACATCCCCTGGAGCCAACCTCCCATGGTCCCTTCCGAGCATCTGCTATCTGCATAGTGAGCAGATTCCCTCCGGCAGGTGGGGTCCCTCAGCCTAGCCTGCGGGGATCAGGCCGAAACCAGCTCTCCGACATCCCCCGAGGAGTCCTGGAGTACAAGAGGGCACTCTGCAAAGTTGCTGTTGTACAGGGTGTGAAACGCAAACACCAAGTACAGTAAACCAGATTCAGGGCCGACAGTGCCCCAGCAACAACATAACCCATGGCCAAAGGTGAAATCGTGTGGCCCCATGAGGAATCGGGCTCCCTCCTCTCTGGTTCTGGGGTGCATCGCCTGAGAACTGCCTCTGCCAAGTCACTGCAGCTCAGCAGCTCCTGCGTTAAACGTCTGCTACCTGGTGGTCAGTGTGCATCATAGCGACTGGTCGGATGGTAGGAGGGACATTTAGCATATTGGCCTTTTATATATATAGACTAGCATCCCAGTGCACAGATTTGTGCATATTGAAAGGAAATTAATTAGAAGAAATATTTTAATATCGCTATTCGTGTCTTGCTAATGAAAAGACAATAGGATTCTACCGAGTCTCCTATCTACCTACTCCAGGACTTCTGTGAGGATCAAATGAGATGAGGCATGGGAAAACGCTTCACAAACATTTGGTTAAACTGTAAAATGTTTGCACCTGGCTATAAAGCACATCAGGTTCCTGGGATGAAGAAACTCCAAGGAGGCTAATTGTTAGGGAGAGGAAGCTGGGCGTTGCTATGTGATGTCATTACCCAGTGCCCACAGCCACCATTTCCGGGCTGGGCTGGGCCATGGGCCGCATTTTGTGCCATGGGGTCTCGGCAGTATTGGCTGCAATTTGGTGGGGTGTTGCTCCGGGGTGGTGGCGGGGCCTGTGTTCCACTTGGGGGAAGCCAAGTGTTGGTTTGTGGGCGCCAGGTCCATGGTGCCATTTATTTTTAAATGGCCAGTGAGTGTAATGGCAGCTCCTGCGTTGAGCGTCTGCCCTCTGGTAGTCAGTGCACATCATAGCTACCAGTCAGACAGACAGACACTTGGCCTTTTATATATATATATATAGATAATATGGGAATATCTTAAAGACATCAAGTGCACTAAGTATTTTACAATGATATATTATACATAACAAAGTTATTTAGAATGTAGGCTTTTGGGATCTGGCACACGTGGATCATACATGTTGCTATTACCTCTTTACCTTAGATTCTCTAAGTCTCAGATCCCTCCTTTGTAAAAGAAAGCACATTATAATTTCTACTACACAGAGTAATCACCACTATGAGAAGAGATAAATGATATAAGCACTTTGAACAGGTACAAAATCAGTGCTTAAATGTTTTAGCCAACACTACTGCATAATTGCATTCAATTAGAATACCACTATTCCTGATATCAATAAAAAGGCTGTAGGTAAGCATTAATTTCCTATTTGAAGGACTCTATAGAGAATAGCTCAATTTTTCAAATCCAAAAGTTTCAGTGGAAATGAAAAAGAGTTTTCCTACAGTGCTATTCATTTAGTTAAAAATGAGTTTTCCTTTATATTTTCTCTTTTTTAAAATTAAATTGATTGGAATGACATTGGTCAACATGAACATATAGTGCGGGTTTCAGGTGTGGGTTTCTATATTACAAGATCTGTATATTGCACCATGTGCTCACTACCCAAAGTCAAATCTTCTCTTGTCAATGTATTAGGACCCCTTTTATATATTCTTTAATTGGAATACTATCCTGGAACAAATACTCCTAATCCAAATTTCAGTCTCTACATTATTTTCAGGCAGAACTGCTAACTGGCAAATAAATTACACATAAGTTAACACTTCTCAGTTATTTTTCTACATTTGCATATAGCTGGTGTATAGTCAAGATAAATTTAATCAAAATACTATAAGTAAAAGTTGTATCTATGCCTAGCTTTCATTACCTCTGTAACAAAAAAAAAAAGCTACTAACACAACAGCTTGAGAAATTAATAGAATTAGGTAAAATTACTAATACAAAGAAGGGATTTTTTTTTTATTAAACTTGGACCCAGCAAGATGTTTGTTCTAATGTCATTTTTATTGATGGAATTATTTCTTCAACTTCAAAAGACTTGTGCAGAACTCAATTGAATTGCCTGATTTTACTTGGAGGAAAACCCCAAAGGGCAACAGACATATTACAAAATAATTAAAAAGGAAGCATGCTGTCCCACTGCAACTGCAAAGCGGGGAAAACAAGCAGGGGAGAACTGATGTCTACTAAAGTAGATGCTGAAAGACTGTGTTCAAAAGGGAATGGGGGCATTTAAGGACTTGGGATAGTGAAAGAAGATAGAACAAATTAACTCACATGCTATCATTCTTTAATGTAATACTTTCGGATGAATAATCCTTTAAAGTTTGGCCATGTACATTTAGCAAAAGAGTTTCTACAAAAATAATCAGTTTCATCAATCTTTTACAACTCAGTGCTGAAATATCCTGTGTAAAAGATACTTTAAACATGTCTATTCACCCATTTCTATATAAACTTTCTAAAGTAATTGATAGGCGAAATGTGTAATATTTCGCAGTGAAAGTATTCCACTATTGCTTCAGTGTCATGATGATTTATAAGTGTATATGTCATTATACATTTATTTTTAATGTATAAAATTTGTAGTCAAAATGATAAAAAATACAGAAAATCCATATATCCTTAAGGAAAGTCTCAACTTGTATGCCCTCCTCAGTAGATTTTGGAACAAATACCATAAAATACATTTTAAAAAGTTCTAAGATCATACCTTAACCTGAAAGTGATCTTTAAATGTCACTTCCTAAGGTAGTATATTAAACACTACAAGCTATTTTTCATAAATCACACATATTAATGTAGCAAAATCTAATTTGATAATTGTATACTTAATGTCTACCCTAATTTTTCAAAAGAAACTATGCAATATTGAGAAAATATTAATGTCTATTTTTCTCTTCCCTCCACTTATAAATAAATATAGTATAGAACAAGAGCATATGACAATATTAATTTAGGAATCCAATGTTGATTCTATAATAAGATAAAATAAAACCAAAAAAAAGTTTAATTTTCACTTTGCCCCCCTATAAGTTTGTGGGACTCAGGCTGCCATTTAACCCAAATTGAAAACTGCCATCTTGCTGTCCATGTGCAAACCAGTACATTACATTTCTTCTATTTTTCAATAAAGGTCTTATTCTCCATGTGGAATAATTCAGAAAAGTGGCTTTCATATTCATGAAAAGAGCATGCTCTTATACTCTCTGCTAATGATTAAGTCCATGCTGCACATTTTCATAAAAACGCCTTGCCTCAAATAACTAATATGATAAATTTATTTAATTAAAGTTCACATTTAAAGAGGCAGCTTTCTCATATGTTCAGAAGTTCTACTGAGGCACTGATTTTACCCACATGTTGTCTCTTAATTATCTTTTTATTAACTGTAGTGCTATGTTCTTGCACCAAGGACTAGAATTAAATTAGAAGAAAATACTTTTATTATTGCTTAAAATGATAAATGGAGTGGTTCCAAGGGCAATGGTCTGCCATTCAGAAAATCTCCCAAAGTCAACCCCCGGGAATGTAAGACGCATGCTGACTCTCCTGGCAGATGAATAAAGGTTTAGTTATAAGAGAGGACAAAGTGCTTCCTCTAGGTCAACCATTGTTGATGAAATACTGTAATTCCGAAGCATGTTTAGACTTGTTTGTACATGTGCCTAATGTCCTCTCTTGATGATACTCCCTGTAAATAGTATCATAAAATGCAAACCTCAGAATACAACTAGCTTGATTTATCTGAGTGTAATTAGACAAGTGTCTTATAATTCTATTTAAATAGATAACTTCTAATGAGGAATTCTATAACCTAATTTAGGAAATAAATATAAATATTGATATAAATATAGAACTCAAATAGAAAAAAAAGGAAGGAAGGAAGGAAGGAAGGAAGGAAGGAAGGAAGGAAGGAAGGAGGCTCTGGCTTTCAGTGGAATGCTAAAGGCTGGCAGGTATATGCAGAGGGAGTGCTAGAGTTGCAAAATGACCATTTTTTCCATCATCATATTAAAGATTGTATCAAGCATGAATTATCAATAGATGTTAAATCTAGAGGGATCTTGAAGTGCCTCACAGACTTCTTATTGGTTGCAAGGAGAAAAACTATTAATTATAAATAAACAGGGACATTTCCATTTTTATAAATGGGGATAGTAGTACAGTATTCTTCAAAAATGTCAGTCATCAAAGACAAAGTGAGGCTGTGGAAAGGTTCTAGATAAAGGAGGGTAAGGAGACACACATAACTCACTCTTCAGTGGAATACCTGACTCCTGTACCGGAGAAGAAAATGCTATAAAGGACATTATTGTGTCAACTGATACAGGTGGATTAAGAATGGAAGATGACATTGCATCAAAATTAATTTACTGAGGTTGACAATTGAACGGTAGTTATAGAATATCCCTAACCTTGGAAAATATCCTATATGCTACCTAGAGGAGAATTTGGATAAAGGGTATACTAATATTCTCTGTAACATTTTCATTTTTGTAACTTCCATTTAAGTATGAAATTATTTTAAAATAAAATGTTAAAATAATATCATGGCAGATGGATTGGCACTTTTAGTATGTTTGTGCATTTTTAAAATTTAACAAACATACAAAGATGTGCTCTATGAGTAGCTTTAGCTATTCGCTCATTTATTCCTTAAGATTCCCCTTTGAGATACATGCCCTGTTTTTACAAATAAGAAAACTAAGACACAGTGTGGTCTACAACTGGTCCCAAAGTATATAGCTTATAATTGACAGAGCCAAGATTCAAACCTAGAGAGTCTGAATACAAAGTTCCGGCTTCATGACAACTCGGCTTCATTCAATATATTGGATGTCAGGTTAGTAGAAATTGCCAAGGAATCTCAGGGATTTTAATAAATGAAGATGAGAATGAAGTAGCACAACTTTCCCACAAATGGGTTAGATGATAACTACTTAATAATAACTCCGGGTACTAAAGCTTTCACCTACAAATTTACCTAACATTTTACTCTTGATATAATCACACATTATGAAAATCATTTTCAAAACCAACAAAAACTGTTTTCCTGCACCCATGCATGGCATCACCTTTTTACTTCAAATGCATAATTATTAAAAAAGAAAACAGTAGATACAGTTTTAAAGATAAGAGGACAAATAATATTTAAAGTTGTGAGAATAATATGAATCCCGCAGAAGACTAAATATTCAAAGTAATTTAAAATCCAATTCCATTACCATTCATAATAACTTAAAGGAGGACATTTGGGAACATGAATGAACAGCTTACCTATTATACAGGAGGAGATTATTCTTGTCAGCAGTTCACATAATAATATTTATTGAATGCATTAATAAGAGGAGAGGTGTAATAAATTTCTTAGAAATGTGTTCTTTCCCTTAGGCTTTGATATTTTTAATAGGCCTTGTCAAACAATAAAGATAATATTCATTGCTTGATGACACCACTCAATATTATGGATGCCAGATTTACACTTGGAGAACATTTCACGGTCGATGGGTCTGCAGCAATGCTTCGTACTTTGAGGGTCTCTATGCTTTCATTCCACCATCATGCAGCCAGAATAACATCTCTACTCTTCCCTATTCATCCATTCAAAATAATTTGGTCTAACCTCTTTGGAAAAAATGTTACCTATTTCAGATTCAAATATTTTCATTCATTTGGTAATAAATAATGCCTTCTCATAACTTTGAACAGCTATTTAAATCTTATTGTAGAAAATGATTTTTTTTACCAGTTCTATAATTTCCAACCAAACTGATTATAATCTCCTTAAGACCAAGAACTATATAAGATATCTTTGCATTAATAATAATGCCTAATAGCCTCTGAATGAATCAATTCAATATTTATTTACTGGTTTTATTTTTAATTTGTCCCAAAGTTTCATAAAGAACATTAAAATGACTTTTGTGGAATATAAATAACATCAAACCTCAGAGGGAAGGTAGGGGAGGGTGGGGATAAGGGGGAGAGATCAACCAAAGGACTTGTATGCATGCATATAAGCCAA
>NW_005356519.1:4550777-4552142 GCF_000412655.1 Myotis brandtii
GAACATTGGAGGGATAAGGACACCTATGTAATACCTTAATCAATAAATAAAAAATATTTTTAAATAAAATAAAATGACTTTAAATCTTGTGTGAAGGTACTTTTGATTACTTAAAAGAAAACAAATAGTGTAAATGCTCTTCCTCTTCTAATTAAAATTCAATTTCTTAAAAATTCAATTCAAAGGAAGGCTTCATAAAATTTTCAGCTTACTTCTTGTCTTTTCCTGGTTGGTCAGTTGATAGCTTGAATCAACAAAAAACAAAAGTGTGTATAAAATATGATCATGACTAAAAAAATTATACTATAAAGCAACTAGAATGGCATATATAAACATATTATCATTAACTAGAGGCCCAGTGCACAAAATTCGTGCGGGAGGGGGGGTGTCCCTCAGCCCAGCCTGCACTCTTTCCAATCTGGGACCCCTCGAGGAATGTCCGACTGCCTGTTTAGGCCCAATCCCACCGGGGAGTCAGACATCCCTCTCACAATCCAGGACTGCTGGCTCCCAACTGCTTGCCTGCCTGCCTGCCTGCATGATTGCCCCTAATCACTCCCCTGCCAGCCTAATTGATGCCTAACTGCTCCGCTGCTGGCCCAAACACCCCTAACTGCCCTCCCCTGCTGGCCTGGTCATCCCTAACTGCCCGCCCCTGCAGGCCTGGTTGCCCCCAACTGCCCTCCCTTGCAGGCCTGGTTCCTCCCAACTGCCCTCCCCTGCCGGCCATCTTGTAGTGGCCATCTTTGACCACATGGGGGTGGCCATCTTTGTGTTTTGGAATGATGGTCAATTTGCATATTACTCTTTTATTAGATAGGATAGCCTCAGACTGGAATGTTGGGTGGTTTTCCTCTTGTTTAATTTTGTCTATGGCTTCCTTTTCTCCCTCCAAGTAAATAAAAATTATTTACATACACACACACACACACACACACACCATAAAAAGCATATATAACATTATACTCTTTGTAAAAAGAACATTTTGGCTTTATAATTTTTGTTTGTTTTACATTTCCCAAATTTCCCTAGAAATTATTAAGGCCAGTGAATATCTTCTACATTTACTTCCCTGACACCGTTTCTAGGATTGTGTTTGGCACACAGTTCTGCTTTCAAGTATCAAGACTGTCTTCACATCTTAATCATGGGAGTATTTTTGCTGTATGTATATAAAAATATGAGTTTAGACATAATTTATTCCCATTCACATAAACTTAGGGACACCTGTGGTTCATTTACCTTGCTCTCTTCTTGGAAAGAGCTGGTTGAGACAAAGCTTGGTCACTGAGACTCTTCACTGGGATTCTTTTGTTTTGGGGATCAGAAAAATTCCCTCTCTTCTCCTCTCCTCTCCTCTCCTCT
>NW_005356519.1:4552181-4560109 GCF_000412655.1 Myotis brandtii
TCTCCTCTCCTCTCCTCTCCTCTCCTCTCTTCTCCTTCTCTCTCTATCTCTCTCTATTTTCCTTCTCTTTGTCCCTCTCCCTTTCCTTCTCTGTCTTCATTTCTTTCTCTTTCAAATAAAACTGAAAGATGTACAACTTGAAAAATTTTTGAGATTCAGGTCCCATTTCATCCAAAAAAGTATCTATAATATGAAAAGAAAAAAAAATGACACATAGGAGAAGGAGAGCAGGAGAAAGAGAAAATAATGCTATCATCACTGTAATTTGTAGTAGTCCTTACAAATAAAAATAATTTTTTATCATTATAATAATTGCAATAACAGTTTGTGCCCCTGAAGTGCATACTTTCACCTGATCCTGACAAGCAAATGCCTTCCCACATGTCCTTAAAGTACTTGAATGTTGGACTTACAAACTACTGGAATTAGCATTGTTGTTCTGGGGGAGAAAACAAAACTCTGCTATTTCTGATATAACTGTGCAGATTGTTTTTTTCCTACACACACATAGCCATGGGGATCAGATACCAGAGTTCTTTTACTTGGGGAATTCTCCCATTAGTCAACAGCCATGCAGAATAGCACAGGCAAGTATTCTAACTTTTAACAGAGACAGAAATGAGTGACCCGGAATATCACTGTTGACAGAAACTCATACACATGGGAGGTAACGGTGCAATAAGAAGTAAAACAGGACATTTCTTTCTTGCAAAAAGGGTGACAAAATAAAACAAATGTCAAAAAGCTATTACATCAATACCTTTATGCTTTTGTTTCAGTTGCTGCTCATGCATTTCATATGTCCTTCTACCTTAGAGAGCAATAGGCTTCGATTCAATATACTGAGTTCTGCCACTTTCCTAGCTTCAAGATGATGGACACATTTTGTAATCTTTCTAAACTGCACCCAATTGTCCACTCAACAAATATTTGAATGCTTAATATATGCCAAGTACTTTTCTAGATACAGTGAAGGGAGAAGGATTCTGTAGTCATGGAATTCACAATGTGTAAAAAGAGACAGGCAATAAGAATTTATGTAAGTTAATAAATTTCAGTTAGTGACAGATGTTTTCAGAAAAGAAAAAAAGATAATAATGGAACAGAGGAGGGTGAGGAAGGAGACAACTTAAATTAAACTAGCCACGGAAGGCCACTCTGGGCTGAGGAAAGAATGATGAGATGGAATCAGCCACGCAAAGTTCTGGGATGATGCTTTCCCGGAAAAGTAAACAGTTAGTACAAAGTCCCTAACACAGAAAAGAGCCAATAGCTGGTCAAGGAGGAGAAAGGAAACCAGTGCTGCTGGGATAAAATGAGCAGTGGAATGAAAGGGGTGTGAAATTAGATCAGAAACATGGACGAGGCCAGGAAAGGGGAACAGAGTAGGCGTGATTTAGACATTGCATTTCATCCTAATTGCAATGGGCAGTTTATAAAACGTTGACAATATGCTCTGAAATGCCTGAAAGCAGTTGAAAGAATGGATTATGGATGGATTGTATAAGAACAATAGTATGTATTATCATAAAGCTATTCTGAAATTGATAATGCATGTAAAATGTTGATAGAGTACATGGCATATTGTAAGTCCTAAATAAATGTCAATGATAAAAATTTATTTTTATTGTCCCCATGAATTCTGAAGTTTGGGATGTGAGTTGTGACCTAATCCTGACACTCAAGGTAAAGTAAACATGCAAATGTGATCACTGATTACACTGGCACTTTGTAAAATGAGAAAATAAAATAGGCAGTTTCCAATTGACAAATGGACCATTTTCTAAAAGTCCTTTCATTCATTCATAATTGTAAATCTAGAGCACACATTCTCATAGACATAATGAGTGTTGGTTACTTCCCCAGGAAAGTCCATAGTGTTCTATTTAATCTATAATGTACACTGTTTTGATTTGGGAGTCAGAGGTCTGTATGATATATAAGAAGAAAACAACTACCACCATTGACTGGATGCTAAATGAGTACCAACACTATTCTAAGTGCTGATTAATAGAAGCCTCTTACAACATCACGAAGTAAATAAATAAAACTATTGGTATGTCCATTCTACAGTGAGACACTAAGAAATGCAGGTTAACAACCAGCCAATGTAGTCAGCAGCTGCAGAGCAGGAAATCAAACCCGGCAGTTCAAACCAACTTGTTTTCTTTTAAACCGTCCTAACAACCATGCAGTAGTATATTTAATCTATTCCTCATGCTTTAAAAAGAATCTATAGAAATAACCACTGTTTGCCTATTTTGGGAAATTTATTCCTAGATCCTGGTGCTCCATCTCAGAATACATGGAAGGTGTCCTACTGTATTCCAGGTAAAGCACCCTACATACTCTTATATGACATGGTAAGTTGGCCAACTGAATGAAGTTCTTCAATGACACAAACTAAAAAGACAAACAAACAAACAAAACCCTTCATCTCAGGGCTAAGGAAGAGTTTTAGACATTAAGCAGCAGCTATAGGGGGCATTCGGCCCAGACATCTGACTCTGGGTGGGTAATCCCGGGCCCTTGTCAGCAGTAACTTTTGCCAAGTTTCTTACCTGCATCTACGTTTGAATAATTTATTTTTTCTCAAAAACTGCCAGAGTGGCAGCAATGATAAGCCAGTAGTCAGAGGAAGGGGACCAAAGTAATAATTTCTGTGCATTCAGGTTGCACAAGAAGAGAAATAATATGGGCTATGGAGACAGAAAATATTGAATTCATATAAGCTGTGGGACTTTGGGCTAGTTATCTGTATTCTTGATCCTCAGTCTCCCCAAATGAAGCTAAAATAGCATCTACCTCTGGAGGTTGTTGTGCAAATGAATGATGTTAAACCAGTGGGGGAGGAGAAATATCAGCTATTTCACTATGTGCTTCCTGTATGCCATGCACTTTATCAGGGATTCATATGGACCTACCTTCAAAAACTACCTTGATGTTAGGTCAAATATAATTTCCACTTCACAGAAGAGGAAAATGAGATATGCAGAATGATAAGAACTTTTCCCAAGGTGGCACAGAGAGCACATACTGTCACTGGGATGTGAACACTGGCACCCTCAGTCCCAAGCTTAAACACCAACTTTAGCATTCTCCAGGACATTTGTGAGCAACAAAATGCCATTGTTATTATTGCTGTCCTTATTATCAACCCTGTTACTGGGTTGTTAGATGGATTTCAGGAAAGGTAAAGCACTCGAACATTGACTAGCCTGTAACCAATGCTCAATACACTAATTGCCTTCTTTGTTCTACGCCCCACACAGGGGATCGAGCCCACAACCCAGGCATGTGCCCTGATCAGAAATCAAACTGTGACCTCCTGGTTCATACGTTGATGCTCAACCATTGAGCAACACTGGCCAGGCCAATAGATTTTATATAATTACCTAAAAGCAGTGAGTATAAGAAGTGATTGAATCATATTACTTTTTTAAAAATACTAGCTGGAAACTTTATTATGTTTACTTGAAATCGCAAATATTAATGCTAGGTTTAAAAATCACAATGATCAGTGTTTCAGTGTATCTCTCTTTGTAGGAACATGTCACACCAAAATCACTTATTACTTACTCCCTTCATTAAAAATTCTAAGACACAAATAAAAATTTACCACATTCTATTCATTCTAATACAGCTGTTATAATCATTTCAGTAAAAGCTTGTTTGCATAGTGATTTTCAAATTCAACTTGGTAGCTTTTTGAAGCTATACTTATGGGACTGATAATACTAAGGAGCATATGTTGGCTGTTCTCGTTTCCTTTATTGTAGCCTTCATCCTCTCAGAATCTACAGATCTCTATTTTTTTTTTTTTGCAAGTACTAATACAAAACTATTGATAGTTTCAAGTTATTCTTATTGTGAAACATGATAGTAGAGTGGCTTTGTAATTACTGAGGTATTTATAGTATCATGTAATTTTGACTAGACTGATTGGTCATCTTGACTTATTTTTTTCAAATCTACATTTTTTTAATTCATTAGGTCCTTTATCTTGAAATTTACTAGTCTTATCTTGTCCCATTTCTTACTACAATAATTGAATCTAAAATTAGAAAAGGAGTTCACAGATTAAGACATTCAAGGTGGCAGTGTTTCCAGAAATGCCACAAATATAATTTCATATGACTAACAATTGAATAGCAAGTGTTTCATGTCCCTACTTCTACCCACTAAGGTTCATCAAATCAACCATTCCAATTACCTAATATAAAGATACATTCTCAAACACAATAGATTCAGAGAAATAATAGCAGGAAATGTGTACTTTGGCTAATATAAGTTAAGAAAAAAAATGATTTTTTAAAATGAGGTGGGGTTCACAAACTACCAGAGAACTAGTAAGCTGAACGTTTTACATAAAACATCGTTAAGTAAACTAAGAGAGACAATAGGAATCCCTGAAGGTATTTGTGGTACAATATATCCTAAAACATTATTTAGGCAGAAAGTGAATTTATTTGATCTTGCCCATATGGTAAGTCATTGAATAATGAGAGGTAAGGATACAACAGACCACTGAAAAACTATCTCCTGCATGCCACTGTTGCTGAACAAGTGGCTATCTCCTCTCAACTACAAACCAATGTTGCTAATGATTAACTTCCACCCCGATAGGCAGAAATGACAGGATTACTGTAACCTGGTGTGTGTGTGTGTGTGTGTGTGTGTGTGTACACCTCCCCTAAATGCCATGTACGCACATATGTACATGTGTTTGTGTGGGTATATTTTTTGAGACATATGGCCGTTAAATTTTATAGACTCTTCCAGATTTAAAACATAAAAATATTAAAAAGTATGGAATACCTTTTAAATAAGAAAGTTAATTGAAGAAGGATTAAGAAAATAAATTAACTAAATGTTATATTTAAAATTACGTTTAGTTTAACCAACCTCAAAGTCTGTAAATATTACAATAGGAAAATGAGTAACCTTGTGACTATTTCACCAAAATTCTTTTTTAATTTTCATTCTCAATTACAAATATCTTCTATTTACCTGTTCACTGCAGGCTTTCAGCTCCCAGCAGCACTCGAAAAAGCAGAGCATGGCAATGGGCCTTTTGAAACCCAAAGAAAAGACTTGTCACTCTCAAACTACCAGCTATTTCCCTTTTGAATACAAACACACTGTTTGAAGTAATTCATTTAGCTTTTTCTAAAGGCACCTTGTGTAACCTTGCAAGTGGTGATTTGTAATGTGGCAGGCTGTTATCAAGTAGCTACAATATTTTGCCTCAGTTCAATAAAGAACAGTGTTATTCTAAAATTCATTCATACAGAAAAATTTCAGGGGAGGTACTTTCCAAACCGAGTTCCTGTTGATCGATTTGTTGTTTGAGAGGACAGGAGAGGCGGGTAGACAAACCATCATTCTCCCTATTTAGTTGACTCTTTTCTAACTCACATGGGATTTTCACATGTTTTGTCTGTCCTATACAGCCAAAAAAAATGAATCAAAGCAATCTTATATTATACCATCCTATTCAATACA
This sequence comes from Myotis brandtii, assembly GCF_000412655.1. Lineage (NCBI taxonomy): Eukaryota > Metazoa > Chordata > Mammalia > Chiroptera > Vespertilionidae > Myotis > Myotis brandtii. The sequence continues at coordinate 4,557,687 of NW_005356519.1, forward strand.
GTGTCTATACTTGCCTATCCTCATCCTTTTAACTTCAGGGCACATCTGCCCATCTTCTAATATCCAGGGCCTATACCAGTGATGGCGAACCTATGACACGCGTGTCAGAGGTGACACGCGAACTCATTTTTTTTGGTTGAGTTTTCTTTGTTAAATGGCATTTAAATATATAAAATAAATATCAAAAATATAATTCTTTGTTTTACTATGGTTGCAAATATCAAAAAATTTCTATATGTGACATGGCACCAGAGTTGAGTTAGGGTTTTTCAAAATGCTGACACGCCGAGCTCAAAAGGTTCACCATCACTGGCCTATACATTTCTTGCCTAAGCGCTATTGCTGGCCATCAGTCTGCTTTTTTACCCCAAAATGAGAAGCATGAAATGGGATAAAATTAATGAGCTACTCTCAACCAATAGGTAATAGGTTACGGTGTAAACAATCTTCCTCAATCTCAGATTGTGTATGTTTTACACTGACTCCCAAATTTTTCCAATGTGATTAAGAATTAGTTGCCTATATCAGTAACTTGCTTGAGGAAAACAAACAAACAAACAAACAAATGAAAAAACCTTTGTTGGATGTCTTTCCTTCATATCTAACTTCACCCTTTCTTGAGATCACCTTCAAAATAAATTACTTGCACTCCAGTATTTGTTTCAAGGTCTACTTCTGGAGAAAATTATAAGATACTATGTACCTATTGCTAAATAAGTATGGACTTAACTTCATCCAAAATGAATAGAATACATTTTTTATCCTAAATGCCATCAGCAATAAAGATGTCACCAGAGAATAAGACAACCCAATAGCTGTATTCTTTTCCTTCTTATTTCCATCCCCTTAGATTAATACAGGCAGTTTTAACTTATATATAACTACTAGAGGCCCGATGCACAAAATTCGTGCACAGGTAGGGTCCCTAGGCCTGGCCGAAGATCAGGGATGATCAGGTTCCTCGCCTCCCCACCTCCTCCTTCCCTCGCTCCCTCAATGCCCCGCCACATCTGGTCACCCGCCATGTTTCGCCTGCCCCCTAGTGGTCAGCGCACATCATAGTGAGCAGTCGAACTCCTGGTCTCCCGATCAAACTCCCAAGGGGACAATTTGCATATTAGTCTTTTATTATAGGATAACTAGACTCACAAGCATTCAAACAAACAAACAAAAAATTCCAGCTCTTTAGAGATTAATGAAGTTGCTTTGACATTTTAGTTCTTTTTAGTGCTTTCTATCAGTACTAGTTTCTACATTCAAATCCTCATCTCAGGGTCTGCTTTTAGGTAAACACAAACTAAAACATTATAAGAAATTGCTATTTTCCTAGAACCAGTCCTGCTTTCTCTTAGTCAAAGTTATTTTGGTCACAAATAACATAAACCAATTGGAGCCATCTTAAATATTGATCAAAAAGTGAAAATCTTGGAAAAATTATGGGGTTTCTCAGAAACCACGGTCAGCTCGGTTCCTTAAAAGACTTATTGGATAGTCTCAGTAAATTCTTTCTCATATTGGCTTCACACAGTGCACCTGTTTTGTTCTGTCTGGAGATCAGACCTACAACTCCAGAGTTTAGAATTTCTCTGTATTAGGAACTGGCCCTAACTGGTGGCTTCCTGGTTTTAATGCCAATTTCTCTTCAGAAAGTGTCAGAAGGCCACTCATCCATTTGGTTCCAGGCAGGTGGACAATGATATGTGATATAGTGCTCTAAGAAGGGGGTGGGGTTCTAAGAGAATACAGAAGAGAATACAGGTCAAAACAAGTAGAGAATCCTCTAAAATACCACTTATATAATACTAGAGGCCCAGTGCACAAAAATTCGTGCACTTGGTGGAGTCCCTCAGCCCGGCCTGTGCCCTCTTACAGTCTGGGAGCCCTCAGGGAATGTCCAACTGACGGCTTAGGCCCGCTCCCCATAGGAAGCAGGTCTAAGCCACAGTATGGCCTCCCTCTGCGGGAGGTGATTGGTGGGCCGATCAGGGTACGGCCCAAGTGGCAAGCAGCCAGCCTGACCCCATTGCGCCACCGCCTCCAGTGGCCTCCCTCTGCAGGAGGCAACAGGATGGGCGATCAGGGGATGGCGCCGGCCCCCATCACCCTGCTGCTGGTTGCCACCGCCCCGCCACCCCATCGCCGTCACTGCCCTCTGCTGATGGCATGTGCTTGGCTGGCCTGGTGCCACCTGCTCGTCACCCTGCCCCCCGCCAACCGGTTGTCCTGCCATTCGGTCGATTTGCATATTACCCTTTTATTATATAGGATCAGTTATTAGGGACTAAAGGTGAATTGCATCTAAGAAAACTGTACTTATTTTTTCATTTCTAATTAGGTGAAGTCAAAATGAGCTACCAACAGTAAACATTAGATGCATCAAGAACCCTTTCTCTCCTATTGACCTATATGGATCTTAAAGTCTC
>NW_005356519.1:4560126-4579672 GCF_000412655.1 Myotis brandtii
ATTTAAATATCTCTGTGGACTACTGTTTAATATAGTCATACATTCAAACATTTCGTATTGAGCTACATTTCAAAAGCAGTTTTCTGTTATGGTAACATGAGGAATTATTGTCAATGCTATGAACATTTTAAAATATACATAAAATTGATATTCATAGGACATCTAATCAAAACTTTCATTTACAAGGAAGTATCACTATATATCTTTTGAGGAAAACAAAATAACTATTTTTCCTTTTCTTACATCTATAGGTGGTTCTAAATACCTCCATGGTAACACATTTTCTAATGCTACATTCACTTGATGGCATCTAAGTCCAGTGTTTTTCCTTTCCAAATGCAAACAAAATTGTCCACTGCATCCCTACTTCTAAACCCCATTATCAGATCATTTTCCTTCAGGGAGCAGCCTTCCTACCTGTATAAACACACTCCCCAAGAATTAGCTTGTCAGGTACCAGCACTGATGTATTCTGTCAGTTTGGATAGTTGTTAAATCTTCTTTGGGGTTATTACTGTTGACATGATGACTACCTATGTGTTTACTAAATGACAGTGGTTTGGTACCTGTGCTCTAAGGATTAATGTAAAGTCAACAGTCACTTATGCCCTTGGGCAATTTCAAAATCTTTATGTCACATTTCAGGGTGATAGCCATGCTGACAGTTAACATGCCACTAAAGATCAAGAGATATAAATGGGCTATCACTATGGATGCAGATGTAGGTCTCAGTTATTCATCTTTGGGTATATCTATTTTATACAGGAAAAGACTGCCAATTCTGTACAATACAGGGTGAGAGAAGACTAGGTTTACAGTTGTTCATATGTAAAATAATACAATAATCTACATATAAAAGGTTAATATGCAAAGTGTCCCCTCGGGAGTTCGACCAGGAGACCGGAGGTTCAATCCTCACTATGACATGTGCTGACCACCAGGGGGTGGTGCGGAACATGGCAGGTGAACAGCAGAGGCAGTAGGGCACTGAGGGAGTGAGGGAAGGAGGAGGCGGGGAGGTGGGGTGGTGGGGAACCTGATCGGCCCTGATCACCGACCAGGCCTAGGGACCCTATCCATGCATGAATTTCGTGCACCAGGCCTCTAGTTAAGAAATAATAATACAAGAATAAGCGCTGTGTTTCACATACTTACAACTGTAAGCCAACTTTTGCCCCCAACCTGTATATTGTTTCTATATAACATTTTTTCCTCGCAAAAATAGAAAAAGCATATAACCTATTATCTAAAATTATATGGTTTTTTAAATTAAAATGTTTAATGTGTACACTCTTCCCTACTATTTTGTGATACAACAACCTATTCTGCTACTCAGGACAGTGCAATTACTCAGGTTTTTCTAGATACCACTACTGTTCATTAGAAGCAAATACCTGACTTCTTTATTGGTAGAATGCTATACTTGTCAGAATCAATAACCACCAAGGATTTACTGACTAGTCTTCTCCTCAGTTACAATAAGAAAAGTGTGTTCATATTTTCCTCAAGGATTATATTCTAAATTGTGAGAAAAGGACAATTTCATAGAGCTATATATAATTATAAAGCATATTATAAACACATGTCATCCTTAATAATTCTAAGGCAGTTATTTTTTCCTTTTATGTTGAAACAGACCTATAAATGGTCAATATTGTAAGGTAGTTCACATAGACTTAAACACTGTGATCTTTGTTTTTCCACATTTTATGTGTTTACACTATATTGTTGAACACTTTAAATATGACAGTGAGCAAAAAATGTATTTTCAGTGAATGATGTCAGAACAAGTGGATATTCAAATCTAAGAAAAAAACTTTACATAAAAATTACTTCTAGATAATTTATAAACCTATGCTTAAACGCTAAATGAGTTCCACAAATAAAGCCTATGAGTTCTATAAACATAAATCCTCCAGAAGAAAATACTGAGAAGCCCTTTATGACCTTGAGGAAGGCAAAAATTTCCTAGAGAGGACACAGACACCACTACATATAAAAGAAAAACAATTAATTAAACCTCAGAATAGATTAATAGCTTCTATTCTTCAAAATACACAAGAAAATTAAAAGCTAAGCCACATATTGGGAGAAAATATTTGCAGTACATATACTGAAAAAAGGATGCAAATTCAGAATATATAAATAACTCTTACAACAATAAAAAAAAACAATCTCACCAATCATCCTATCAAATTAATAAAACCTTAATATGCAAATTGACCGAATAGCGGAACAACTAGTGGCTATGACACGCACTGACCATTAGGGGGCAGACACTCAATGCAGGAGCTGCCCCCAGCCCACAGGCCCCAGGCCAGTCAAGGCAGGTGCCAGTGGAGGCCCCTTCCCCAGATCACCCCGCCAGTCGCCCCACAGAGGAGGCGACCATCAGCGGTGGTGGGGGGGCAGGGCTGACCAGTGAGTGCGTGGTTCCAGGCCAGCCATGGCAGGTACCAGCGGGGGGCCCCCCAATCAACCCACCAGTCGCCTCACAGATCGGCCCTAATCACCAGCCAGGCCTAGGGACCCTACCCATGCACAAATTTCTTACACCAGGCCTCTAATTTCAAATAAGAGAATTCATACAAATGGCCAAAAAGCACATGAAAACATGCTCAACATCATTAATCATAAAGGAAATGCAAATTAAAAAACACAGAAAGGATATATGCACTCCTATGTTCATAGCAGCAAAATTTACAACAGCTAAGATTTGGAAACAGCCTAAGTGCCCATCAGCAGATGAGTGGATTAAAAACCTGTGGTACATCTATACAATGGAATACTACACTGCTTTAAAAAGGAAGGAACTCCTATCATTTGCAACAGCATGGATGGACCTGGAGAGCATTATGCTAAGCAAAATAAGTCAGTTAGAGAAAGATAAATATCTCATGATCTCACTCATTTATGGAACATAGTGAACAATATAAAGTGATGAACAAAAACAGATCCAGAGCCAGAGAAGCATCGATCAGACCATCAAATCTCAGAGTGAAGGTAGGGAAGGGGGTGAGTAGAGGGGAGAGATCAACCAAAGGACTTGTATGCATGCATATAAGCATAACCAATGGACACAGACACCTGGGGGGTGAGGGCATGAGCGGATGGGTAGGGAAAGGGCAATGGGAGGATAAGGACATATATGTAATACCTTAATGAATAAAGAAAAAAATGAAAATTAAAAAAAGAAAAGAAAAGAAAGGCTACTGTGGTGCCTGGACTTCCAAAGAAAGAAACAAGAGGCAGTCTTTCTTTCTCCAGAGAGAGCTGTATCTTACAAAAATAAAAAACCCACAGTAAGCGACCACTTGACATCATTAAAACAGCTGTTGTTAAAAAGACTGAGAATTTCAAATGTTGGCAAGGAAGGGGACCTACCAGAGTTTGCATATCATTGGTGAGAGAGTAAAATAGCACACCCACTTTAGAAAACTATTTGACAATCCCATGTAATAAAAGGTTAACCATTTATACACACTCAAAAACTCACCATTTTCACTCCAAGTAAAGAGAATACATGTGTAAAAAAATCTTGTACAGGGAAGTTCATAGCAGTTTAATTGTAACTAGAGGTCCGGTGCATGTATCCATGCACCAGTGGGGTCCCTCAGCCTGGCCAGGAGGGATCTGCCGAAACCAGCAGTCCTACATTCCTGGAGGGATATAGTAGTGCTCAAAGCAGCAGGCGGCCAGGGAGGAGCCCAAGCCCGGGCCTGGAACCGTGCCGATTCCGCTCATCCCAGCCCCACTGTGCCTGCCGCTGCCATTGCTCAGTAGGTTTGCTGCCGCTCTGCTGCGGTTTCCGTGTGCCATCCTAGGGCAATACCTGCTCTCCCATGACCGAGAAGCAGTGGCGGGCTCTCGCCTAGTTAGTCCTGATGCCAGTCCTAGTCCCGGTCCAGAAGGGGGAGGGGCACGCAAGTGGAGTGTCCGCAGGAGAGGCTTGCCAGCCATGAGCCCGGTGTTTGGCGCCATTGGTCAGCTGAGCAGTGCTCCCACTGTGGGAGCGCACTGACCACTAGAGGCAGCTCCTGCATTGAGTGTCTGCCCCCTGGTGGTCAGTGCATGTCATAGCTACTGGTCGAGTGGTCGAGCGGTCACTTAGGCTTTTATATATACTAGTGGCCAGTGCATGACATTCGTGCACTCGGGTGGAGGGGGGGGTCCCTCAGCCCAGCCTGCACCCTTTAGCAGTCTGGGAGCCCTTGGGGGATGTCTGATTGACGGCTTAGGCCCGCTCCCTCCAGGACATCCTTAGCGCTACCATGGAGGCGGGAGAGGCTCCCGCCACCACAGCTGTGCTCGCCAGCCGTGAGCCTGTCTCAGGGCTTCCGGATGAGCGGCGCTCCCCGTGTGGGAGCACACTGACCACCAGGGGGCAGCTCCTGCATTGAGCATCTGTCCCCTAGTGGTCAGTGCACATCATAGTGACCGGTTGTTCTGCTGTTCAATTTGCATATTACCCTTTTATTACTAGTATATAGGATAGATAAGCTTACACTGAAAATAGCTGAGAGGTCCATCCACAAGAAGTTCAACAAATTGTGACATTTATATAATGGAACACTACTCAGCATGAAACACAATAATGAACTCTTGATAAATGCAACAACCTGAGTGACTTTCAAAAATATATTGAACTTAAAAAGAAGGAAGAGTATATAGTGAATTATTCCATTTATATAATGTTGAAGAACAGTAAAGTGATCTATGGTAGAAATCAGAACAGCAGTTGCCAAAGGAAATACAGATTAATAGGTAGTGGGTATAAGGAAAGTCTGAGCTGATGGAAATGTTCTCTGTCTTGCCAAGAGCACTGCTCATGCAAGAATATTCAACTATCAAAACTCATCAAATTGTATACCTAAAAGCTGCACTTCATTCTTCACAAATTTTGCCTCTATTTTTATATTTTTTATTTATTTATTTTAGAGAGAGAGGAAGGGAGAAAGAAGCATCAATTTGTTGTTCCACTTATTTATGCATTAATTGGTTGATACTTGCATGTGCCCTGACCTGGGATTGAACCCACAACCTTGACATATCGGGACAATGCTCTAACCAACCTAAGCTACCCAAACAGGGGTATTTTTTTGTTAAAGTAAGAAAACCAGACAAAGTGGAGTAAAGGAAAGACTCTGCATTGATTTCTGCCATAAATACTGCACATACACTAGCATGAGGTTCATGAGATGCTTGATTGATCTATGAAACACTTGACAAGATCATATTTCATAGATAAGAACAAAGACTCAAAGAGATTTAGAAATTTGCCCACATCACAAAGCAGCCAAGTAGCAGATCTGGGTTTCAAACACTAGTATTTTCACTTCACCTACCATATTGTTTCTACTGTAACAGTAACTCTGAAACTTTTTTTTACCACAATAGAGAATAAGAAATTCCACAGTACACACACACACACACACACACACACACACACACACACACGTTTCATAAAATAATGATTAACCTTAAAATATATATAATTGAAATTTTGCAGAAGCACATGTCTTCTTTCAGGTCCAATAAAGTCAGTATTTTCTCCAGCCTTGAAACAAACCTATGAAAGATAATACATGTATCTTTTCACATAATATTGTTATTCAGTATGGATAAGTGATTATACTATAAGCTTTAAGGATCTACGCATACAACAGATTTAGGTGCTGGTCTCATGCTCACTGTTGATCATAGTTTCACAGACAAGAATAAAGAAGGTAAATTTCTATATTGATTGTAGAATCACACATTTCAGGAGGAAATGTATCAAGAAAGTGGCTGTCACTATCTTGTTAGTTTAGAACTAATAGTGTCCTAATTTAAAGTGGGCAGTGGTCAACAAAGTCACATGTGCCAACAAATCAATAAGAACTGTCAAAGAAAAGAGTAGGTGCATGCAATGGATTTGGAATTTTATCTGACTCCTCTCTCAATTTGTTCTTTGTTGCCAAATCCATTAGACATTTTAAATCTTTGTCTCACTTGTCCTATCTACAGTTCCTGAAAATATGAACCAAATCCCTCATTTTTCAAATATTCTATTTACTTGACTCTGGAAACATTTCATCTTTCCTACCTACATTCTAAGAAACTCCTCAGCTTTGCAGACCCCTTAAATGCTGATGTTCCTCAGGGTTTTATCCTAAATCTCCTTCCTGTTGCTCTCTCCATGCTCTCCCTGAGTGAACTCTTCTTCTCCTAAGGTCAAATATCACCTACATCAGCGGTTCTCAACCTGTGGGTCGCAACCCCTTTGGGGGTCGAACGACCCTTTCACAGGGGTTGCCTAAGACCATCAGAAAACACATATATAATTACATATTGTTTTTGTGATTAATCACTATGCTTTAACTATGTTCAATTTGTAACAATGAAATTGGGGGTCACCACAACATGAGGAACTGTATTAAAGGGTCGCGGCATTAGGAAGGTTGAGAACGACTGACCTACATGCTAATGAAACCTAAACCACTGCCTACAGCCAGACCTTTTTCCAGACCCAGCTCTCCACCTGCCTTTATACCTCAACACCCCACATGCCTTTCAATGCATATCCAACTGAACTCAGCATTAAGCTCCTTTTAATTCTTGTCTCAATAACTGATACCACCATTAAACCAATTACTAAGAGCATCCTAGACAATAGCCTTCACTACCCTTTGTTTTTCATTCTCTCTATTCAGTATGATTCTTTATATTTCACTTGCTAAATTTCTATTAGCTCTGTCTACTTCATCCCATCTGCATTCTCATTATTTGAATTCATGTCACCATAAATCCTCTCCTGGATCGCAAGCTATCTGATGGTCTGCCCATGTCTTATTATCTGTCAAATCCTTCCCCAACAGTGCAGCCACATTATGCTTTAAATGAAATTCTGATGTCACAATTGCCCCTTTAAAAACCTTTAAATGATTTACCATTGCTCTTGGCATAAAGTGCAAACTTTCTAGCACAGTTGACAAGATAAGTGTGATAAGCATCTACCATTCTCTTTAGACCCACTTATTCTTGATGCTTGCTATTTGACTGCATCTTTCAAACACACTTAATCTTTTGGCTTCCTAGACCAAATTCTAGGGGTGTGTGTGTGTGTGTGTGTGTGTGTGTGTGTGTGTGAGTGGGATAGGGGAGAGTCCCAAACAATACCAAGCAATTCTCAGACACCAGCAGGATGTCCAAGAAATCGACTGAATTCTGATACTATCTACCCAGAGATAGCATAAGCCTCCTCAGGTTAAGGATTCAGTCCAACAAGCCTGCCCCATGCCCCACTTTATAAGCCTGTTGCAAGCAAAGTGGTCATCTGTGCTTCTGACTGACCAGCTATAAATTGGGGATTCCAACAATGCTTTCTTTGCACTTGAGAGGCCATTTGCAATTCCAGGTTGTTACCAGTTCTCCTAACCAACTGACTATAAACCAGAGGTTCCGTGACCTCCTCTTAGGGTTCCCTTAATTTGCTAGAGCAGCTCACAGAACTCACAGAAACATCTTACTTATTAGATTACCAGTTTATTACAAAGGATGTATGTCGGGAGCACAGAGATGACAGAGATGCATGGGTGGGGGCGGGGCGGGGGGACTGCTGTAGGAAGGGCACAGAGTTTCCATGATTGAACTTTTTAAATCTTCATGTGTTCCACCAATGGGAAGATTTCTGAACCCAGTTCTTCTGGGTTTTTATAAAGCTCTTCACTAATAGGCATGAATAATTAAATCATTTGGCCATTTGGCAGTTGATTCAACCTCCGGCCCCTCTCACCTTCCTGGAGGTTAGGGAAGTGGGACTGACAGTTACAGGCTCCATCCTTAGGTGGGGGTACAAAAGCTACCTCACTAACATAAAAAGGACATCTTACAGCTCTCAGCACTTAGGAAATTACAAGGGTTTTAGGTGCTCAGTGCAGGGACCAGGGAAGAAGACAAAAATATATATTTCTTATTATAAATCACAATATAACACTGAACTCCTACCTATTTAAATAAATATTCTTTTTTTCTTTTCAGAGTTTAGAGATGTTGTTTGCTGTATCCATGTATAATTCTCCTCAATTATAGCCCCTTCTTCACTGAATCTTGGCCATATCCCACTTATTTGTTAGATCTCAACCAACATGCCCCTCCCAATTGAAGCTTTCCATGATCTCTGTAGATGTTTTTAGGGGCCCTTCCTGGGACTCCTAAAAATCATCAATTTTCCTTCTTATTGCATTTTGCAGATCCTATGAAAATTGTTTACTTAATTGTAACTCCTTCTCCTCCTCAATCAAAACAGAACTCAGTCACAGATATTAATAACCAACTAGACCAGTGGTCGGCAAACTGCGGCTCGCGAGCCACATGCGGCTCTTTGGCCCCTTGAGTGTGGCTCTTCCACAAAATACCGAGTGTGGGCGCGCACATACAGTGCGATTGAAACTTTGTGGCCCATGCGCAGAAGTCGGTATTTTGTGGAAGAGCCACACTCAAGGGGCCAAAGAGCCGCATGTGGCTCGCGAGCCGCAGACCAACTCTGTACTATTTCTCACTGACTACCTGTCTAGCATATGCTTTACAAATACACACACACACACACACACACACACACACACACACACACTCTACTCATTTTACTCAAAGAGTATATAAAATCCAGCAGATCTTCCCAATCCCAGTTATTTATACCATTTGGCTTATTGCAAATCATTCCAAGTAGTTACCATTTCACATAATTTCATTAAATGGCTTTTCATTATCATACTGCTTTATTCTACCAGCTTTTCCTTATATGGGTATGCTATAATTTCCAATCTTGCTCTAATTTCAGAATACTAGCTTAATGCATAGCCATCTATCATTCTGAAGTCCATTCCAAAACACTATTCATTTAATAAAATGCCATCTGCCCTCAGCACACCAAATGCTCTTTCATCTTCACACAATTCCTTAAAGGCCCCTCTTCCATCAGAACTTGGATGGATAAAAAGGCAGCTCTAGTTTTTGCCTTCCAAAAAGAAAAACCTAAGTCCCTCTTAAGACACGAATGCTCTTTAATTCAAAATAACAATCGTTGAAATTTCTCCATTTATAATATTTACATGCCTAAACATATAATAAGAAATGTATTATATTATGTAACCAGCCATCTCCTGTCTTCTATTATACAATGAGTGTATTATTGCATATAAATCAATTTTCTAAACAAACAAATTTTTTAAATTCCCTGGAGAAAAGTATTTTAAAGGAAACAATAGACTCTGTGGTAACAGATATTTAACTCTTTTAAAAGTTTTTTCAAAGCAATATCTTGGTATTTCCTTAAACAAGTAATATTCTTAAATATCTTTAAATGTTTCTATGTTTAATGGCTGCTTTTTGACACTCTTTCACATTATAATTGGACATTTACCTAACATTTAATTTGAGGGGTGAGTGGAGGTGGAAGAAGGCATAAAGGGAATTAATAAATGGTGATGGAAAATAAATAAATAAATAAATAAATAAATACAAATACTGAGGGAATATTTAAAAAATAAGAAATATTAATTGATTATGCTACTCTCTATCCTGCTTCTTTATTTTTCCCCATAAAATAGATACATTAGCTGCCTTTTTATATATAATATAAGGACCTCAGTCAGAATGCATGTTCAATTAAAGTAGCTATTACTTGACTTATCCCGTTCTTCTCAAAATTAACAAATTTTCTTCTCCTTCATCCTCTTTACTGAATTTCGGTCATAGAGGCTCCCTCTCCTGAGCTGTAGTCAGGACACATCATTTTCTGTTATACAATTCTATGAACTTGCAAAATATACCTACACTCCAGAGAAAACACACTCATTCTGCTTTTCTATTAGAAAAGTAAAATTTTAATTTTTTAAAGGAGATGGGCATCAACTGTGCCATTTTGAAAACAGTATACTAATACCAACCAATCTGTTTGGAAGTTATTGAATCCTAAAACCTCAAAAACTGGTAGATGGCATTTAAACCAAGCCATGTTTCTGAGTTCTTGATTTCTGACAATACGTGTATCTGCTCATTTCCAAATTTTAAACATAACCAACACTGCCTTAAGACACAAGAAAGAAACTCGTAGTTGTCCTTCCTTCCTAGAAGCATCCAGAAAATGTAAGCAGTTCTCTGAAAAACATGAGAAGAAAAATACCTTAGTAAATCACATGAAGTTCTCCAATCCCTTTTGGATAAAAACAAACAAACAAACAAAAAAACACGCCTGGAATCACCAAACTTCCTTAGAAACAACAGTCAATATAAGACATACAGAAAAGTTAAGCTGCCTCGATAATCCTTAACACAGTTCTGCACTTGGATCAATTTTCCTATTTATAATTGCACTTGCCTTTTACATACGTACTATAATTATTTAACAATACTGTGTAATAATGTATCCAATACTTGCATTAGGAACATATTTCAGAAGGTAAGGACAACAACCATGTTGACCTCCTAGACATACTTCACACATTAATATCTAGGCTTCCTTCCAAGCCTGATGCCAGTTGTGTCTCCCCCGCAGGAGCAGTATGGTGTAATGGTTACATATGGACTCTGGGTAAGAGAGCCAGGTTTCAGCTTTATAATTCATTTGCTTTGAGACTTATGATAAATTAACTTCTTCAATTCTTAATTTTCTCATTTGTTAAAAAAAAGTTAATGCTAATAACTATCTCATTGGTGGGTGGGTTAAGTGTGATGATGCATGCAAAGCATGTTAGCACAGTACCTGATAAAGAGTAATCTCCCCCTTAATGTGGACAGCAATGAAGATGATGATGATGATGATGATGATGATGATGAATCTATAATTACCATGTCCAACAAGAGTCATGACCTCCTCTAAATTCCCAGGAAATCATAAGTATATAAAATCCAGCAGATCTTCCCAATCCTAGTTATTTATACCTTAGGCATATGGTTGAATTCCCCAGACAATTTAAAAACTAATAAATTACACATCTAATACCTCCTCATATACCAAAAGCACATATTCCAGACAGGTGTTACCAACACACATTCAAGGGCATGTATGTTATAGTCAAATACAGCAGAGTCCACGTCCGTCGATATTTCTCCCCCAAACTGTAGCTAAACTGTAAGGGTATCTATAGTAAATGGCCTAAAAAATGTCATTCAGGTGTTCTTGATTATTATCTCTCTCTACAACAAAATCTTTTTGAAAGTTATGTTCATGAGGCAAAGGTAAGCAATGGTGGATATGCTACAAATGACTTATTTCCCACGATAGTTAATAATGATTGAGCAAAGGATGCTTGGCTGTGAGTTCTCAAGTTTTTGACAAATAATACATTGATCATTTCAGGATTCTCCATTTGAGAAAAGGAAGTGATACAATATGGGTATTTGCTAAGATTAATTTGGGAAATCAGCTATTACCTAGTAGTCACTTTTTAAATCTATTTCCACATCATGCTTATTTTATTAAAATTCACAATGTGAGCAAAAGGAACACATTTAAATCTATGAATATATTAAATCTTACATTTATAAAAACAAACTGGTATCAGAATATGCCAATTAAAATACATTTCTCATAATATATAGTCAGGCCAAAAAAGATCAAATCAGATGCTCAAACAAATAAGGGCATAAGAAAGCTGGTGACACTGTAGACTTATTTCCAAGTGTTTCTTAAAACTTTCTTCCCTTTTACAGCTCCTGTGGGAAGAAGGAGCTTCAATCTAGATTGTATACTTCAACAGAAACTAGAAATAATGATCAGACCTCACTTTGTTCCCACTCTCAGGTACCATGTCACAAAGTCTCTTTGAAATTGGATAAAGCGAATATATAAAAAAATAGGTGCCCATTATTAACATGGATTTATCCTAGTTATGCTCATTCTTATATAAATTGCTAATGAAATATTAATGTACTAGGCCTAGCATACATTCACAAGAAAATGTCATAAAGAAATAAATTAAGGCCCATAAATAAACACAAATAAATGGAGATGGGGTATTATATATCAACTAAGAGGACCGGTGCACGAAAATTCGTGCATGGGAGGGGGGGGGTCCCTCAGCCCAGCCTACTCCCTCTCACAGTCTGGGAGCCCTCTGGGGATGTCCTCCTTACGGCCTGCTCAGAGAGTGGGCCTAAGCCACAGTCTGGCCTCCCTCTGCGGGAGGTGACTGGGCTGATCAGGGGAAGGCGCCGCCCCCATCACCCCACTGCTGGTGCCTCTGCCAGCCACCAGGGCTGCTGCCCCTTGGCTGCTGGCCCTCGGCCTTCGTTTCTTAATGCTGGCCCTGCCCCCCGCCCACTGGTGGGTGGTGGGCCATCTGGGGCCAGGCCGGCTGGGGGGTGGGCTTTGGGAGGTTGAGGCACAGCAGGTTGCATCTTATCCAGCCTCTGTGGAGGTGTGGTACCAGGACCAGGCCTGAGCTGCTGCCTCTGTGGCTGCCTCTGCAGTGGGGGCCGTGGCGCTGGACCGGCCCGTGCCTTGGCCTCTCCCACGCTACCACCTCTCCCACGCTGCCTCTGTGAAAGTGGCCGCAGGAGCCGCGGTGCTGGACTGGCCTGGCCTGCACCAAGGCCTCTCCCATGGCGGCAGCAGTGCCTCTCCCACACCTCGGGCCCTCACAGCAGCTGTGGCTTTGTCCAGAAGGACGTCCGGAAGATGTCTGGTCTAATTAGCATATTACCCTTTTATTAGTATAGATAAACCATAGTCTGGAAAGAAGGCGGCAAGCTAACTGGGCTCCACAAGACCCGGGAACAGCAAGGCAATGGTCTCCCTAGTTTTTCTTGTATCTCATATATGCCAAAGTGGGTACTGGAAAGCTGGCAATCCATAAACATCAATAGAAACAGACAAAAGAGGTAAACAAAAGCCTTAGGAAAGCCTGCTTTCTCTGGCCAAAGGACTAGAAAAAGGGCAACCTAGAAAAACAGAAAACACTTAGCAACAAGCCTCCTGCGCCAGCTAAACAACAGTGGAAAAAAATAAAAAGAAACCAAAGGTGTCTCCTGCTCACCCCTGTCAAGAAAGGTTAAATAGGGAGCCTAGACTTCCAATCTGACCCAGCTGTTAAGAGGCATCCTTTTGCCCTCTGGGTGGAATTGATACCAAAAAGTGTGGGTGTTGCTTGAGTCCAAGTTCTTATCTTTCGAAAATCGAAGAATGAAGTCACAGACAAAAACAATGAACAGGAGCAAAGTTTATTGGGGGCAGCCAGTCCTGGGAAAGGTGTAGCTGGGGTTCCAGGAGCAGGCCAGTGTCCAGAGCTTCCTTTCCATGTGACAGCCAGGAGCAGTTTAGTATCCAAGCTGATTAAAGTCTAATGGTCCATGTGTGGAGGCCCATATGGCCATAAGCCATGTAGAAGTAGGAATGTGCTCCCCCATCACAGGAAGGAATGTCAGGAACCCTTGAATGCCAGAGAGCGAGAGAGAGAGGAAGTGGGTGCCTTTTAATTTAAGGGGTGGGTAGTCTTGCTAACTCCTAATAGGTCTTTTCAAAGAATTTTGCCTAAGCAATATCCTTTGGATTGGTTTATATGCCTTACTGTCTTGTGACTGGTTGTCTGCACACTGCCTGTCTTAGCGATATCCATACATTTTAAAGTCCATGCCTCTCTCATGAATGCCCTACCTTCCCCGCCCAGTTGGAATACAGTGGTCGGCAAACTCATTAGTCAACAGAGCCAAATATCAACAGTACAATGATTGAAATTTCTTTTGAGAGCCAAATTTTTTAAACTTAAACTATATAGGTAGGTACATTGTTATTAACTTAATTAGGGTACTCCTAAGGCTTAGGAAGAGCCACACTCAAGGGGCCAAAGAGCTGCATGTGGCTCTCGAGCCGCAGTTTGCCGACCACGGCCTAGTAACTCGGCTTAGTTGGGTTCCCAGTTCTACTTCCTTTCCTGTGGGCTCACCCCTATCTACCTAGCTTCCTTCTGTCTCCTCAGAATTAAAGAAGATTGAATGGGGAATAGGGATTTTAATTCCACCCACAATAAGGAGGCCTCCTAGAGTGTCAATGGGGCCACATGGAGATCCTGGATTTCCACCCTTCTGAACAGTAACAAGCCACCCTTCTCCTTCCAAAGTAGGGGTTATCAGAAGTCTCACTCCTTCTGGAACTTTCAACATGTTCCAGCAGGAATGAGGTCTCCCACTCCTCCAGAGGACACTAGGGAAGGGGAACAACGTGTTCCTTCCCTTCCTTGCCAGTGTTGTCAATGGATACCTGGTGGAAAGACTGAACTTTCACCTCCACCCAGAACTATCAGGGTGGTGCCCCCTCTCCCTCTGCTGACATTGTGTCAGAGGTGACCTGCTAAAAGGGAATATTATTAAAAAGTGTGCCATGGTCACACTTTGATTTTGAATGAATCACTCTGATAGCACAGTATGTGTTCAGGTAGGGAGGAGAAGGATGGAGGATGGTGAGGGTAAGAAATAGAGAAGAGTAAAACCAATAGTGCTGCAATGCTTGGAAGCCAAAGGAAAAGCCACACACACACAAAAAAAAATTGGAAAAAGGTCAACAATGGAAAATGCAGCCAAGAGACCTGATGAGAGGTCAGAAACATTTTATTGGATTTGGCAATTAAGAGATGATTCTGTCACTAGGGACACTGGTTTTATGATGAACTTTGAAGAGGTAAACTGAAAAAGTGAGGCAGCTTAGTATAGACTTATTGAAAAGTTTAAGAAAATGAAGAAAGATAAATGTCAAGAAAGATTACTTTTATTACTTTTGGCAAGTGAAAAAAGAATTCTACTTTTTAAAAGTGGTTCAGATTGGATCATGTTTACAGTCTGCTACAAGGAAAGAGTAGACAGGGAGGAAGAAGTTAGAGATACTGGAGAAAGGATATAACTATAGAACAAGTCTGGCGGAGATGGTGAGTATCGGGGTTAAGGATACGGGTGAACAAATCCGCCTTGAACAAAAAAAGAAACAGTTCATCTTCTGAGAATGAAAGACAATAGAAAGCAGTATGGGTGTTTTTTAGATAGTAGGAGGTTGAAGGCATCAGAAAATACACATCCACATCCCCCAGAAAACAGAGGATGAAATCAGCTTCCCAGAAAAAAGGATATATGGGTTTATGAAGAGGCCCCAGGAGATTTGGAATTAACCTTTAAGACACAGGACTAGAGTTAATCAAGCCCAAGTAAAATACTGACAAGTAACCATTGATATTTTAAAACCTTCGCTGGAGTCATATTTTCATAAGGTTATTTATTTCATAGTTTGATTTATGAGTTCAAATTTCACTCAGAAGTCAGTCAAAAATAAGGCAGTGTTTATTTTCTTACAAAATCAAACTTCAAGCTGAGGTCCAGTCCATGATGCCTTTAACATGTTAAGAGAAATCTTGAAAGCATCATGTTACATCTATATAATTTCTGCTTATGCTTTTGTTATATTTGAACAAAATATCCCATTTATACTTGTATAAAATACCACCTATATTGTCAGAAACAGCATTTTTAACCCGTAAAGAACTAGGCCTGATGAGAGTCAGGGAGGAAATTTTACAGTTGGCAGAAGTGTCACCACCCTACCTGAATGTATTGTTTTTTTAATCAGACTTTTTTTACAATATTGTAAATGTTTTTTAATTGCAGATCAAAGTTAAACCTTGAATTTAGCTTTTCTGCCAGTTTTCTTTTCTTTAAGAAACATAAGTAAGATGATCCCAAATATATTGAGAGGAAAAAAATAGAGATTACATTAATTAAAGGAAAAGTCACATGATTATCATTTCTTATCAGAAGCTGATTTTAGACATTATACCAATACCTTCACTTATTGGCAGCTTGGAGTCCAATCCTAGATGGACAGCCAAGCTTTTCACCAAAATTTGAAAATAGAACCTAGAGTTTAAAAAACAAAAAACCAAAATTAAAAAAAAACCAAAACACATTTGAACTGTTGGGATATTTGGCAATATTTGAGTCAAAAACAATGATGAAGAATTCAGGTTACAAAGTCATGCCAATCAGAGGACCCAAAACACTCTCAATTTGATAAGAACTTATTAATCCTCCTGACGGTATGGAATCACTATAATGGGATCTATGGATTTGAACAGTTCTATGTCTGCCAGCAGATAGGCCTGCTTGAATGCAAACAAGAATATTTCCATGTATATACATTTTCAGCCCCAAGTCTCCATAACAGTTCAATAGACTTAAGAACATAAATCTGTCCCCAGTGCCCAAAATAATGTATATGCCTCAAATTACATTAATCGTTAAACTAGGAAGGAAGAAAATTTTTTCAAAAATGTTCAACCATTGATTTTAGTGTTCTGAATACACAAACACCATGCCTCTGTATCAGCAGTAGTCCCAGACGTAACTAGAATTACAAAGATACATATAGATCATCTAGTCCAACTCCTTAATTTGAGAGACAAGGAAACTGGGCCCAGAGAAGGGAAACTTACTTATCAAGAATCAGTTTAGGCAAAAGTGGAATTAAAATCCAGGTATCTGAATTCACAGTTTAGTGCACTTCCCAGAAGTAGGAGATATAAATAACCTCATCTAATTTCATCTGGCAAGCAACTTTAAGGATCATGCTGAGTTTGCTGTTTTATCATATTCAAAAGCACCTTCCATAACAAATGGATAATTAAATAATATTATAATCACAGGAAAATAATTATTTTAATTAATCAAACATATTATAAATACTCTTTGAACCATATTATTCAAGATATTTTCTAAGTAACAGTTAAAATACATAAAATGTTTAGGCTCTTCCATTAGCTTTCTCTGGATCCTTCCTACTGAAAACAGACAGCAGAAACCAGTGAAATAAAAACAAACACAACAAAAATGACAAAAGAACTACAAAACTAGTACTAGTACTTTATACCCCATGGCCTTCAATTCCAAACAAAGCAATCAATATTGAGCACTAATTGGCATCTATCACCAATCACAACAGCAAAGTAAACCATTATGAAAGCTCATTGGTTCATATCACTACCCTTACAGATATCAGTTTCCGGAAAAATCATTCCGAAGTGAATCATCTGGATCATTTTTATTACTCACTCAGTCTTGAGACTGTCTGCACAGTACTGACTGAAATGTACTTCAGTGTGCACCTTCCTTCCAAATGAATATCTATGTCAGGTTTATTTATAGCCACTGCTTTCAATCAGTGCATTTCCAGGTATGAGAAATAAAATCATCTCAACAATACTCTCCTCTAGAGATCTGAACAGAAACCTGGAAATCTTGGCAAACGGCCTTTGAAATGATAATGAAAGATCTATAATGTAAAATGTACATTAAGATGTATTAAAGATTCCAAAGCACACTCACCTTATACTTTTTAATAAGCCCAGAAAAAGTACAATTAGAAAATTAATTTATACCTTGTGCATCTTTTTGCACATCTCTTTATAAACTCCAAGATTATTACCATCATCTATTTCATTCTCTTTTCCTCATTATGATTCTGTGAAATTTGGACATCTCTCTTTGTTTCTTAGATGCTTTTCTCTCTATTTAGGAGCTTCAGGCTTTACAAAAGCAGGGCATACTTCCCCCTACTGGGAAAAAATTAAATTACAAGGACATCTGAGCAGGTTCCTAAGTATCAAGAAATCAAGTTCCTGAATAAGATAAAAATGTTAAGGAACCAGATGCATAGATTTCTCTGACTGTTTCAGCAACCACAGAAGACTTGGTACTCTTTTAAGGGTTGCTCACGTGCATTCCTTTAGCGTGGCAGTTTTCAAAAGTACACTAACTCTCATTAGTGAAAGATGAATTAATTATTGATCCTGCTGTCCCAAAGAGCAGTTCAGAGAAAATAATCACTTTTTATTTGTTGTTGTTGTTTTTTATTTTCACTTTAAAGACATTATCAGCTGAAGACACTTCTGGGAAACATATTGAAGTAAACCATTTTGCAAGCTTAGTTTCATCTTTCATTATTTTGAACAATCCTAAGCATTTAATAATTCATTAATTTTCAATACTCTTTATTTTATGCATTACTTTGTTTTTCAATAGTTTTTGTAATTGACTTTACTTTTCCACTTTAATTTCTATTTTTGAGAGTAGTAAGCAGAATTGTATTTTACCTTCCCAAATCCTCTACAATACCAACTTGTTTCTTGAAAAACAGTTTAGTTGTTTCACAAGTTCAGTATTTTGATTATAAATCTTTTTTTAATTGTTTAGTATGCAAAAATGGAATAAAATACCTTATACTTTATGATTAAAATTATAATCTATTATTAAAATATTTGAATAAACCTAATGTCTATTTGAATCACACATGGAGGATCAGAATTTTTCCTGCCATGTACAACTAAGTCTCAAAAAAGAAAACAGTTCTTTTAATGCTGAAGGGCTGAGGAAGAGGAAGTTGTCACTTTTAGTTTGGCTATAGGTAAGTCCATAAAAACCTCAGCTACAAAACTGCACTGTAGTCAGTTTAATAATGAAGCAATTCATTATTAATGAAGCACTCATCAAAAAAAATCTAAAGTTGTTCTTAAAAAGGCTTGTGTAGATTACTACAGATACTGTATCTTTATCAGCTAGATGGCATTATAAGGAGATAAATGGAGTAATTTGATTAATATTCCTCTCATGAAGTTTGTGTGTGTGTGTGTGTGTGTGTGTGTGTTTAAACAACCTTTCAAAGCCACGCAAAAGACAAGACATATATGTTCCTCTGGGAATGAAATCTCCTTTGGCATTACAGGTACACAAAAGAAAATGCACACTTGGTGAAACAGTTGATCAATTGTGAAGTGTTCCCAGGGACCGGTAACTCGCAGAGTAAACCAATTATCACACTTCAAATAAACTGATAACCACTTTAGCCTCTGCCACATTCACAAACATAGAAGAACATGCATAGTACGTGCATAGTTTAATCTGGGCTAATTCCAAGACTTTCCATAGGAAAGACTGTAATTAGACTAAAGGGTTTCACATCACTTCCCAAATGCAGGAAAGAAAAGAAAAAAAAAATGCTGATATGCAGCAAGAAGCTCGTAGAACACTACACTGGTCACTATTTACTCCCAAACTGATCCCCCTTCCCTCTGCGAAGTGAAAACATCCCTGCAAACCGCGATACACTTTATGGTTTCTCTATCAATGATCCTAACAGGTCACATCACCACTGCCATTAGATCTGGTCGCTTCGGTCTGCCCCAAATTAAGACATAAAGGAGTGGGAGCATTGCTGTCCGCCCAGAGAACAGGCTTTGGAGCTAGCATCTTCAGGGGAACAGTTTCTGCGAAGGAGACAGGCGTCCCTCCCCAACTTCACTCTCCGAACCCAGCCTCGGGTGAGATGGGCGGCCGATGGTTTGCGCCCATCTGCGGGGACAAGTCCTACCTTCCGCCAAAAGGCGCGAGGCATGCACAAAAGATGGATCCAGGCTATCTTTCTCTGCCATCAGCTCAGGCAAATATTTCTCCTCTTCCATAGCGCGGACTTCGGACAGTCCACGGGCGAAGCGCTGGGTTCCGCTCTCTCGGACGCAGGGTCGCGGGGCAGCGC
>NW_005356519.1:4579739-4591525 GCF_000412655.1 Myotis brandtii
CCGGTCCCTTCCGTCGTCCCTCGCTCGCGCCGAGCCCCCCCACTCACACGAGCCGCCTTAACTGGAGAGGCGGGAGCAGGACGCGTCCCACCTCCGCCAGCCATTCATTGGTGGAGGTGCCGGGAGAGGAGGGGCCCTCGCGAAGGACGCGGGCCCTCATTGGGTCGCCCCGCACGTCGGATCGCCTGACTGGCAGGCGACAGCTGCAGAGGGGAGGGGAGCGCAGAAGGTGCAAGCGCTTTCTTCTTGCAGCTCAAGCCTTCCCTGGTTGTTAGACATGCCCAGTGGTGTGGAGCTCTGGGGCTTCAGCTGGGATTCGAGAAGGGAGAGAGCGCGAAAAGCACCCGCTAAACAGAGAAGCTCGGGGCCAAGACGGCAGGAAGGATGGGGATGAGGAGTGAGCAGCTGAGGGGTTGGGAAAGCACTAGGGAAAGTCTCCCGGAGGTAGATGGGACTTTCCCAGCGTCCCTAAGGCACAGGTGTCTCCGCTCTTGTGGCTCCAATGCGCTCCAATGTGCAGGAATTAGCAGCGCACCCAGTCTGGAAACATAACGAAGACTGCATGTGATCGGTGACTCCTGTCTTCAATGAGCCTGACCTACATCTCCGGGAAGCAGTAGGATGTTCATTGATAAACCAATAAAGAGGCTCCAGGCGTTGTTGTTGTACAGCAACATGCTTCTAGCATACAATCGTTGGGGGGTATTGACTTGATTTCTCTCCCATCTATCCTTCCTTCCCCATTCCCTAACTATGGAGGGGGTTCTGGGAGGTGGCTGGATTTTAAAACTAAAAAGCAACACAAAAAGCCACAGTTTGTGAAGGAATTGGGAAGACATGTGGAAGAAGGAAGAGACTAGAAAATAGGTAACCACGGTTGCTCTAATTTGCCCCTTTCTCCTTATTTTAGATGTGACAGCCTCTTTCACCAGATGTTGTTGCTGAGGTACTTTGTATCTATCCCACCTCTATTTCAGGACAGTGAAACTCTCCAGGTAACACCATCGGGGCCTGAAAATGCATGCTTCAAATGTCACTAAAATGTTTCCTCAGTCTCTTCATAAAGTCATTTTCCAATTTTGCCTCTACCCCTCCTAAGAATGGGGACTAACTTTTCTACAAATAAAACATACTGAAACTTTTCCAAGTTCTCTTACTGATTCAAATTTTTTTTTCCTGTATTTATTTTTCAAGATAAGTTCGGGAGATTATCTTTTACATATGTTTTAAAATTTTAACATGTCTTCACATCCATTATCTCGGTTTGCACTCTGAAAAACATGTGCAAGTATTGCTTTATCTGTTTTATAGGCATGGAAACTAAAGAGACAGAAGTTCAGTGACCCAGCAATATAAATATGACCTCTTTTGGCACCAGCCATTGTTCATCCCATTTAGAAGTTGAGTATATGCTATCATGGGGTCAATGATAAGAGGATATATAGCTAACAAGTGTGATAAGACTATTAAAGTTTACAAAATAAGCTGTAGAACCATGACTCATTGATATTTTTGTTTTTTCACAGTAGGAATATTACCAATCTTTAGACAGGTAGCAATAGTAGTGGAGGGTGAATAAGATGCCAACCACAGCTAATTAATACATTGTAAACATTTGGAATGAATATAAATTAGAAAAATTATTGTGCAGTAATTGTAATCACATTTTGCTTTGCAGCATACCAAAAGATTAAAAGCATATGGTGCTGATGAAGACATATACAAACCCAGTTTTATAAATTAAAAAGATGCAGTAACTCTTGTTATATCCAGCAACAGCAATTACATTATCCATTCATAGTCCTCTTTTTCATGTTAAAGCTGCATTAAGAAGATACAATTGAGAACAGTCCCTGGGTTGACTTTCTTATACAATGTCTCTGGATATCCAGATCATTATAAGTATGGTAAGCTAGCTGATTTTATTTTCTTAGGTAAACTCTCACCAAAATGCCTAAAATATATTTTAACAGGGGAAATGTATTTCCAAACAGGATATGGCTGAAAAAAGAATACTCTCCAAGTGCCCTACACATCCACTTACAAACATCAGATCCATATATTTTCATTAGATGACTCTATTTTACCATGTTCTCCACTTATTTCACATATAACTATTTTACAGGTACCATAATTACATTGTGAACATTCTCAGAGCAAACTTATTCATGCAAACATTGTATAAACATATATGTAAATAAATTGAGAGCCGGCTATAGATCATTATTGAATAGAAAGTATCATATCTATACATGAATAAATTATAACTACGGGTAAACCCACCTCTTCTTCTAATGATGTAAATAACTTAACCATAATCACCACTGAATTGATTTGTATATCTTGGATAAAGATTTATCTCATATTAAACAAGTTCTGGTCCTGAAAGGTTTTTTTTAAATGGCATTCCATTTACTGCACTATTATTTCAACAATGGGATATTAAGGAAAATTTTGCAATAAACAAATTTTGTTTTGAAGGATAAATAAGGCATACATTATAGAATATGTTCTGTAGCTAATGCACAAACTATGTATCCAATACTTTCACAGACACTTATTAGAAAAGCCAGGTGAAAGGGCATTTAATCAGGCTTATCTTTGCACACTAATAAAAATACCTAACCTGTATTATTAAATAAAACACAGTTTCCACTTCAGAGTTCTCATCAACTTTAGGTATACCTCATTAAGCTGACTCCAAGGATTCAGTAGACCCCAATTACAACAAGAACAATGGGTTAATAAAATTATAGCAGCCCAATCATTTATGAACACCAAGAATTCCATAGAACTTACAATAAGAACCATGGGTTAATGAAATCATAGCAGCCCAATCATTTATATTAAGCTTTCTAATGCCTTGGTGCCTGAGATAGGATATAATAAAGGACCAAAATGTTGAATGACTGATTGTCATCTACTGAAGAATCTGGCAGAGCCCATTACATAGAAAGTGCTGTTTTAATATTTCCATTTATTTTAGTTTCACTAACTAAACTAGTGAAATCAGTTCCAGTTTCTTTTATAACATTCATAATATATGTTAGGGTCACAAGTAGGAAAGAAGGGAATGGGGACTTGGCTGTGCTGTCAATCAATAGCAGCAGTAGCAAGTGCAGTGAAAAATCTCTCATAGGTAATATGTTCAGAGTCAAAAAATGTATGCTATATGTTAATATGCCACAGAATAAAATGAATATTCATCACCCATAGCTGGCCTATATATATACACAGGGAAAAAAGTGTTTACTGATTGGAAAACTTTAAAATTATCATATTGAATTTTAACAGATACAAATGTAAGAACAGCAGATGAGAGAAAGGACTGACTATTGTGTTTGGAATATTGCCATTCTAAATCTTCACAAATGTAAGGAAGGAAGGCCAAGAAAGAAGCTGATATGAATTCTAAAGTGGCATAACACCCAAATACAACATTTATGATGTTGAAATTATCTCTGTTTGGAAAACTGACCAAGTTATAATCACTGCACTGACACATTTTTGGTGACATTGATAGCAGCAGAGGAGCAGTTACTGCGTTATGAGGAAGGGGAATGAAGCTATTGTTTCAAGGTGACAGTTATTGACTGTCTTTTTCAAATTAATTCCTTGAATTGTTAAATTGTACCTCATATATTGATTATTTCTAGAGATCAATATATTAAGGTGAGACCACATCCATAAAATATAATATATTTATACACAACAAATGAAGATCTGAATTCTCTTGTATTCAGTATAAATAAGTAGATGAAGACTAAAATATTATTTAATACAATATTCAAGTACACTAAAACTTTTGCCACAGAGGCAGATGGATAAGAAATTGTTTTATATCATTAAACAAGTTAATAAACTAATCCTGGAAAGGATTAGTTAATATTGAAATAGTATTTTAAGAGAATACCATCACATTTAAGGATTTAAATTACTGCAAATAATTTTTGATATTTTTTTATTATTTGGTCTCTCACATTAGATGATATTGCCATGTAGAAAACCATCATTATGAAAACCTACTGTATAAAATAATTATTACAAAGTGAGTACATCCATTTGAAGAGAATGATAATAAAATTAAAAAACATCAGAGACAAGATTTTTATCAGCCCAACAGAGGAAAAATAACAAAAAAATCAATGACACATTGACTATCATGGCCATCCAACCACTATCATGAAAATTATCTCAATACATGACAACTAAACATAAAGTGTAATCCTAGATTGAATCTTGGGCAAGATTTTGTTTATATTTTGTTATTGCTGTTGTTGTTACTATTAAGGACAGTGACAGGATAATTAGCAAAATGTAAATAAGGCTTATAGTTTTAGTTTACTGATTTTGCTAACTGTATTGTGATTATATAAGTGAGTGTCTGCTTTTTGAAAATTCATAATAAAATATTTAAGGGGACATCACATTTGCAACTTCCTCTTAAATAATTAAGAAAAATTAGAAGAAATATTTTAATATTGCTATTCGCCCTTTCTCTATAATAGAAGTGTCAACCCAATTCACGATCGACAATGACAGATGGAAACCCAAGCATTCGATTGGCTCCAGCTAGAGCTTTATATATATCACGCATGCGCGAGTCAACTTAGCCTTTTATATATATAGAATAAACTTGCTTAATTAGACCTGCTTTCTGATTTAGCTGAACTTTTTCCAGCCCAGTGAAGCACTCCAACTTCTCTTTTAGGGAATTATCAGCAACACAGCAGTAAATATCAACACAAAGCAGATTATTATTATAGATCACGCAGGGAGGACAAATAGTAAACTGTTTAACTGCAGCAGTGTTTGACTATATTCTGCTCAGTGAGAAAACTTGAAGTCATTTTCAAGGTCCATCATTTCTTACTTATTTTCAGTCGGGTCAAGTTTCCAAACTTTCTAAATCTCCATTTTCCAGCTAATGAAAAAAAAATAGGCTTCCACCAAGTCTCCTATCTACCTACTCCAGGACTTTTTTGAGGATCAAATGAGATGAGGCATGGAAAAATGCTTCACAGACATTTGGTTAAAGTGTGAAATGCTTCCACCTGGCTATAAAGCAAGTCATGTTCCTGGGCTGAAGAAACTGCAAGGAGGCTAGTCACTAGGGAGAGGAAGCCAGGCGTTGCTACGTGACATCATTACTCTGACGGAGGGAAGGACATTTAGCATATTAGATATAGATATAGATATAGATATAGATATAGATATAGATATAGATATAGATAGATATAGAGAGATATAGAGAGAGGAGAAGAGACAGAAACAGAAACATAGAGAAAGACAGAGAACATGATAAAGTGATATAGCAAATAGAGTAAAACAGTAACGTTTGGATAAATTGGATGAGAGGTATATTGAAATAGTCTCTATTATTTTTGCAACTTTTATGTGAATTTGAAATTACTTAAAAATAAAAAAATTAAATCTAGATATTACCAAAAATAATCTCAAAGTATCTTATCCAAACCTCAGTTTAGTAGCTAGCAACAGAGAGCACAAGTCTATATTTCCATCATGTAGCCTTTGTCATACCATGCACTGAATTCATGAATTTGGCCACAAATTACCAAATATTTTTAATGACTTTACAAATCTCACTAGAAAAGCAAACATATATTTTTAAATTACCTACTTGTAATTTTTCCAAATAATATAGAATACAATTAATTATGTTGGTTTAATTATTTCCTTTAAAATAACATTTGCAGCTATTCACTATAAAATTAACCATTTTAAAATAATTTCTTTAGATGAACTATAGTCATAAAAACATTTATTTTGAATAGATGTTAGAAATAAATATATTTCTATTTTAATGATATAGAAAGAAAATGAGAAGAAACTAGAGTTCATGCTTCTTGTGTATGGTCTTGGGTTTTGAGTATGTTACAATATCCCTGCATTCCTGATTTTACTCTCTGTCTTCTACATACTTTTTCTACTTCATTGGACACTGTAGGCAAAGTGTATGTTTCTTTATATCATAATGTGCTCTGCATGCTCCTGAACATATTTAATTGGCTGGTTCAAAAATTAGGGGCAGGAATGGAAGTAATGGGATATAAGGACAAAAGTCATTGTATATGGCAAAAGTTTACCACTGTGGCAAAAGTTTAGGATCAGTAAATGTCATCTGACTGGCATTTTGGGAGCAGTCACCTTTTCATCATCAAAACACTCAGGAACATAGGAAAAGGAGAGAATTTCTCACTATGATAAAAGACATTTGTAAAAAACCAGCAGCTAACATCATAATCAAGGGTCAAAGACTGAGAACTTTCCCACTAAGGTCAGGAACAAGACAAGGCTTCTCACTTTCACCACTTCTAGTCAACTTAGTATTAGAAGTTCTAGTCAGAACAACTGGGCAATAAAGAGAAATAAAATGAATCCAAGCTTGAAACAAAGAAGTAAATCTATATTTATTCATGGATAACATGATCCTACAGGTAGAAAATCCCAATGAATACATAACTACTGGAACTAACAAAAAATCAGCAAATTTGCAATTTTAAGATCCGCACACAAAATTCAGTTGTGTTTGTATACACAAGAAATGAGCAATCTTAAAAAGAAATTTAAAAACAAATATCATATACATTAGCATCCAAAATAATAAAATACTTATAAATAAATTTAGCCAAGGAAATGAGAGACATGTACAGTGAAAATGACAAAATATTACTGAAAGAAGTTAAAGATGACTTAAATACATGGGAAGACATCCTCTGTTCATGGATTGGAAGACTTAATGTTATTTAGATAGCAATACTGTTTACAGCAAACTACATAGTCAATGTAATTTCTGTCAATTTTTCAATAGTGTTTTTGCAGAAATGTAAAGGTCAATTCTCAAATTTATATAGAAATGCAAAGGATCTCAAATTTACAAAACAATATTTTAAAAAGAAGAACACACTTGAAAGATTCACGCTTCTTGATTTCAACTTACTACAAAACTACAGTAATCAAAAAAGTGTGGTACTGGGATAAGCATAGACTCATAGACAGTGAAATAGAATTGAGAGTCCAGAAGGAAACCTATACATCTATGACCAACTGATTTTTCGAAAAGGGTACAAAGACCATTCAAAGGGGAAAAATGCTCTCTTCAACAAATGATGTTGAGATTACTGGATATATAAATGCACAAGAATGAAGTTGGACCCCTGTCTCACGCTATATACAAAAATGACCTTAAAATGTTCAACAATCTAAGTATAAAATCTAAAGCTATGAGACTTTTAGAAGAAAACCACACATGCAACAAAAGAAAAAATGGGTAATTTGGATTTCATGCAAATTTTAAAATTTTATGCAACAAAGGATATTATCAAGAAAATGAAAAGACAACTAATAGAATGAGAGAAAATATTTACAAATCAAATATCTGATAAAGGCCTTGTATTTGGAATATTAAAAATTAACTCTCACAATTCAACAACAAAAAGACAACCCAATTTTAAAAATTGGCCTTGAATAGGCATTTCTCCAGAGAAGATTTATAAATGGCCAACAGGCATATGAAGAGATGCTCAACTTCATTAATCATTAGGAAAATGAAACTCAAACTCACAATGGGATACAACTTTACACCCGCTATGATGGCTATTATTTTTTTAAGAAAGGAAAATAAATTTTGTCCACGTTGTAGAGAAATTGGAATCCTTATACATTTCTGATAAGAGTGTGAAATGGGGTAGAGCTGTGGAAAACAGTTTTACAGTTTCCCAAAATGTAAGCATAAAATAACCATATAGCCCAGCAATTCTACTCCTAAATATACAGGGGTGAGCAAAAATAGGTTTAAGTATCCACTTTTGTTAGTTGTTGGTTAAATTACCAGCCATCATTACCTAAAAGATACTAGTAAGTTATAAGTAAGGATATGAAATAATAATAAGAAGAAGATAAATAATACAATAATAAATAGACAAATAATAATATAAGAATAAACTCTGTGTTTCACGTACTCACAACTGCAAACCTACTTTTGCTCACCCTGTATATGCAAAGGAATAGAAAACAGGTACTCAGGCAAATATGTGTTCATTATAGCACTATTTACAATAGCCAAAGGTGGAAACAGCCCAAATATCCACCATCCATTGGATGGATAAGCAAAATGTGCTCTATTCACACACGGAAAATTATTCAGCCATAAAAAGGAATAAGGTACTGATACATGCCACAATGTAGATGAACTGTAAAAACATTTATGCTAAGTTAACAAAAACCTCCACAAGTGGGAAAAATGTACATAACCTGTAAATCCATTTACATGAAATAGCCAGAATAGCTGTAGTCATTTGAAGCCTTGATGAAGATACAGGACTCCAACATGGCAGCTGTTTGCTAGAGACCCCAGTTTGTCCTGACATGGGGTCTCCACAGACAGGTTGAGTACAGGGCAGCTGATTGGGATTACACACAGTAAAGACCAGGAGGCAGGGATCAATCATAGACGGCCATCTGTGAGGCTGGCAACCACAACACATTTAATTCACTTTGAAGTGGATATTATTACCATCCTCCCATTTTTACAAGGAGAAAAATTGAGGAATGGGAAGTTTAAATTGCCCAACGTCTCAAAGCTGACATGTAGCTCAATTAATATTCAAACATTGGTAATTGGATCCAAGAATGAGCACCTGAGAACCACATGATGTTAAAAATTATATAATATAGATAGTAATGGTATCACACACAGAATTCTGAGTACTTGTGGGAAATGTAAACATTTCTTATATTAACTATAGCCAATGCCAATTTAAAGGTCATTTCTTTGTGGATAACATATCTTCAAAATAAAATGTCATCCATCTTTTTATGATTTCTTGTTAGGCATGGCTATTAGTCAAATACCACATAAACTATACAATATCCTATATAATAAAAGGGTAATATGCAAATTGACCCTAATGGCAGACCAACTAGAATGCCTGCTTGACCACTCATTATGAGGCACACTGACCACCTCTTGGTCCCTTTCCCTGGCCAGCAGGCACCAATCCCCTGATGGTGAAGGGGGAACCAGGGTGGGTTGTGGTGGGGGGCAGGACCAGCTGCGGGAAGCCAGGGAAGATGGCCCTGATTGCAGGCCAGGCCTAGGGACCATACCCGTGTACGAATTTTGTGCACCGGGCCTCTAGTAAGAGAATAATCAAAAAGTAGCATTATCAAATTAAGATATGTACCTTTGTGGATTACAAACTATTATTTTAACTAAATTAAACTATTTCAGAATATCATTGAATTACAGAAACATATTTTCTCTGATTGCCTGGGATTGTTGATACCAAATTGAAGATGATGAATTTGTAGTTAAATATGTCTAAAAGATATCAAATGCACTGAATGTCACAGTAGGTACTATATTATCCCTGTATGATATTTAAAGCAGGACAATGACTATGGATACAAATTCATCAACTCAAGAAGTCTTTTTCCCGATGCCCGAGACACTCAAGTGGTCTAAAGAATAAGTGAAGCAACAATGCTCTCATGGAAGTACACCCCTCTCATAATCTGATTTATTATTTAAAATGTATTATGAATTGCATGACAAATGTTATGAAGTTATGCAAAAGTTTTCTATTTTTTAAAAATGTGTTCTTGTTTTTGTTTCCTGTTGCTGTTGTTAACAAATTAGTATACAATAGTGGTTTAATACAACAGAAAGTTATTTTACAGTTCTATGAGTCAGAAGTTTCACATGGGTCTCCCAGGGTTAAAAACCAAAGTGTCCTCTGGGCTGTTTGTATTGCTTTATGGGAGATCTGACTCTTCCTGCTTCTAGAGGCTCCTTGCATTGGCCCATGGACTCCTTTCTTCATTTTCAAAGACAGCAGCAGCAGATAGGGTCCTCCTCACGTTGCATCACTCTGACCCACTCTTCTGCCTCTCTCTCTCCTTTCAGGGACCCTTGTAATTTCACTAGGCCTAATTGTATGATCCAGAATAATCTCCTTCGTTTAAATTGGCTTATTAGCAACCATGATTTTTTCTGCAACTATGGTAGGCTAAACAACACCCCCTCAAAATGTTCACATCCTCATCCCCAGAACATGTGAGTATGTTACTTTACTGGCACAGGAGATTTTGCAGATGCAATTAAGTGAAGGGCCATGAAAAGGGAAGATTATCCTGGATTATTCGTGTGGGGGCCCAATGTGATCAAAAGGGTGCTTATAAAATGGAGGCAGGTGAGTCAGAGACAGGTAAACAGACAGAGACACACAAAGAGAGATAAAATGACAGAGACAGACAGAGAGAGAAAGAGGGAGAAAAAGGGAGGAGAGGAAAGCAAATGAAGGGAGAGGGAGAGGAAGGGAAGAAAATAAAGAGAGAGCTGTAAAGCTGTTATTTTGCCTCCTTTGAAGATAGAAAGAGCCACTAGCCAAGGAATGAGTGTGGCCTCTAGAAGCTAAAATAGATAAGTAACAAATATTACCCTGGAACCCTCAGAAGGAACGCAGCCCTGAAGACCCATTTTAAAACTCTGACCTCCAAAATTATCTATAATAATAAAAGTGTAATATGCTAATTAGACAGGACATCCTTCCAGATGACCTAACCAACAAAGACGGGGCTGTGAAGTCTGAGGCAGCAGGTGGGGGTTGAGGCAGAAGTGGCTACCACAGCAGTAGGGACCAAGACCCTTGCATGAATTTCGTGCATTGGGCCTCTAGTCTATATACATAAAAGCCTAAGTGACCATTATGACCAGTTGACCAAACAACCCATCGACCAGTCGCTATGACAATGCACTGACCACTAGGGGGCAGATGCTCAATGCAGGAGATGCCCCCTGGTGGTCATTGCACTCCCACAGCCAACCTCCCACGGTCCCTCCCCCCAGCCGGCCAGCCCGATCGGCCTCGATTGGCCCCGATCACCAGCCAGGTCGAGGGACCCCACCCATGCACGAATTCATGCACCAGGCCTCTAGTATCATAATAAAATTATATTGTTTTGGAGCTACTAAGCTTGTGGTAATTTATTACAACAACCATAGGAAACAAATATAATGCAATCTTAACATATTCACAGAATGCTGGGATTAGGATATGGATATCCATGGGGGGGGGGAGATATCATTGTGCCTACTACAACATCCATATTTTGAGGCAAATGAGTTATTAAATATGCATTTTAATTATATTAGACACTGAAAAATTATGTTCTATTTAGGTGAAGATAATTTTCATACATGATGATGACCACTACATCAAAAATGTACTCACTTTCTGGTAGCAGGGTAATGGCTTTCAAAAGTCTTTTCCTTTCTTATAAGTCTCTGATAAATCCTTCTTAAGGAAAAAAAAATATGTCTACAAAGCAGCCAAATGGAAATGTGACTGAGCTGAAAACATATTCTCCAATGAATAGTAATACTTCCTTTCATTAAAAATAAAATACAGCTCAACTAAAAGTATTGGCAGTGCACTGTTTCACCAATGTTATAAAGTGTTCTTTGGCATAAGTTTTTAAAAAGTGTATGAACATCTGAAAGATGGCTTGTGGGAAGTAAAATGAGAGGAAATTTAAATTTCCGACAAGGCTAAACAAAATAACAAGCGAACCCAAATAAATGATGAAAAAAAAATAGAGAAAACTCCAAATGAAGCCAACATAATATGACAGAAATGTCTTTAAATTTAACTAATCATACTACAAACTAGAATAGTTATGAGCACTGAGAATGTTATTCAGGACAAATATTGGTTTCAATTAGTTTTTTTATTTCATTACTGAAGTGTCCTTCAGGGAAAGGC
>NW_005356519.1:4592891-4598099 GCF_000412655.1 Myotis brandtii
GTACACTTTAAGAGATATCAAGTAGGCGTAACATGTTCTCAAAAAATTAGGGTTAGCACGCAGAATTTTGAGTTAGAGATTTTGCTGGTTTTGGCACGCACTCACAAAAAGGTTGCCCACCCCTGGTTTAGTATATAATTAGATAGCTGGAGACATAATGGGAACATACTACAACAGTATGCAGAGAGTAGATGAGAACCAGATAAACCCAGAACCGAAACTGTTAGCTGGTCACATTGTCTTAAAGATATTTTCCAGGCCCCCTGTAACTTGTGGGCCATGAAATTCATTTCTGACCAGTGTTATGCAAAATTATGTCATGTGCATTTTTAGGTAGTCCCTTTAAAGAGAAAGAAACACACCCTCTGCCCTCTTTTTTCCATATTGCTGCTGGTGAGGGCTGGAGTTCTTGAGGTCATCATGGACCATGAGCTTTAAAAGACACATCTACATGGTGAAAAGGAAGGAATTTGCTTCTCTAATAACTTTGTAGAACCATCATGCCAGCTCTGGATTATTTTAACTTTACATTTACTTTATCTTAGGGAAGAAACAACTTTTTTAAATTGAGCTTATTGAGGTGTCATTGCTAAATAAAATATATATTTTTCAGGGGTACAATTTTACAATACATAACCTGTATAGTGTGTTTTGTGTTTACCAAAATACATTATACAAAATCAAGTCTTCTCCCATCACCATTTACCCCCCCTTTACCCTCTCCTACCTCCCCCCACCAGCTTTCCCTCCCATACTGTTGTCTGTGTCTGTGAGTCTTTATTTTTTTCTTTGCTTAATCACTTTACCCTTCCCACCCAGCCCCCAACACCCTCGCCTCTAACAGCTGTTAAGTCAGTTATCTATATCCATGAGTCTGTCTCCACTTTGTCAATTTTGTTCATTAAATTCCACATGTCAGTGAAACCATAAGGTACTTGTCTTTCTCTGACTGTTTTACTTTACCTACCATAATATTTTCTAGGTCCATTCATGATATTGCAAGAAGTAAGATTTCCTTCTTTTTACAGCTAAGTAGTATTCCATTGTGTAAATGTACCACAGCATTTTCAGCCATTCATCTACTGATAGGAACTTGGGCTTCTTCCAAATCTTGGCTATTGTAAATAACCCTGCAATGAATTATTCTTTCGAATTAGTGTTTCTGGTTTCTTTGGATAAATTCCCAGAAGTGGAATTGCTGGGTCATAAGAAAGTTCCATTAATTTTTGAGGTAACTTCATACTGCTCTCCACAGTGGCTGCACCAATCTGTATTCCCACCAGCAGTGCGCGAGTGTTCCCTTTTCTCCACATCCTTGCCAACACTTGCTGTTCGTTGATTTATTGATGATACCCATGCTGACAGATGTGAAGCGATATCTCACTGTGGTTTTAATTTGCATTTCTCTGATGATTAGTGACGCTGAGCATCCTTTCATGTGTCTTTTGGCCATCTGTATGTCCTCTTTGCAGAAGTGTCTATTCAGGTCCTTGGACCATTTCTTAATTGAATTGTTTCTTTTTTTGGTGTTGAGTTTTATAAGTTCCCTGTAAATTTTGGATATTAAACCTGTATCAGATATATCAGCAAATACGTTCTCTCATTTAGTGGGTTGTCTTTTTATTTTGTTGGTTTCCTTTGCTGTGCAAAGCCTTTTTAGTTTGATGTAGTCCCATCTGTTTATTTTTTCTTTTATTTTACTTGCACAAGGCAACATATAAGAAAAAATGTTGCTAAGAGAAATGTTTGAGATTTTTTTTTACTGTCTATGTTTTCTTCTAGAACTTTTATGGCTTCAATTCTAACACTGAAGTCTTAAATCCATTTTGAATTTGTTCTTGTGCATTGTATACCTATTTACTAGTACAATGGCTTAAAAAAATAAGAAATCTAGGAATAAATTTAACCAAGGTTGTAAAGACCTGTACTCAGAAAATTATCAGACACAGAATAAAGAAATTAAAGAAAATGCAAATAAGTGGTAGCATATACTGTGTTCATGGATAAAAAGAATTAACATTATTAAAGTGTCCATACTTTTCAAAGCAATCTATAGATTCAATGAAATTTCTATCAAGACACAGAAGAACAAATATTGCAAAAATGTATATGAAACCACAAAAGACCTCAAATATCCACTGCATTCTTGAGGAAGAAGAACAAAGTTTGAGGAATCATGCTACCTGATATCAAACTATACTACAAGGCCATAGTAATCAAAACAGCACAATATTGGCATAAAAACAGATATATAGATCAATGGAACAGAATAGAAAGCCCAGAAATCAACCCATGCCTTTATAGTCAATTAATATTTTATAGAGGAGAAAAAAACATACTATGGGGTAAAGATAGTTTATTCAATAAATGGTGGTGGGGAAATTGGACATATATGTACAAAAAACAGCTAACTTTTGAAAGCAATGGTTACTTAGGCTGTTTCTTTTATTGCAGCCACTATGTAATACAGGAGATTGATGTAATAGTTCATATGAGAGATAACAGTGGTTTGTACTATTATAGTAGTGGATATGGAGAGTAAATGACATATTTGAGATATATTTTGGAGGTAGAGGACAATGGACTTAACAACATATTGAATATGGCATAGTGAGGGAAATAGAAATATGAAAAATTAATCCAAGATAAGTGGCTTGAACAACCATTTGGTAGAGGGTATCATCATTACTGAAGGGACATAAAAACTTCACCTTGGTCAAGGGCGGGGAAGAAAAAAAAGGACACATATGTAATACCCTTTGTAATACTTTAAGCAATAAAAAAATAAAAATAAATTAAAAAAAACTTCACCTTGGATGTATTTCAAAACTACTAAATTTTCCTACTTTTGTTTTAAATCTGTGCTAAGTCCATCAAGCAATGTATATATACTTTCAGAAATAAACATACTTTCTAAATTCATTATAAAACTATGAGTTAAGTATAATTTTACCAGAAGATCTATAGCCAGTTTAGGAATTCTCACTGAATCTGGTTTTTAGTATATTGTTTTGTATTTTTGTCTTTATGTTAGTCATAAGTAGATTAAGTTGCTGGGCAAACATGTCATTTTCTTTTGGTTGTTATGTATTTTAGAGAGGAAAAAATATAACCAAATAGGATCTATATTTAGACTAGTAGCTTTTCTCACTTTTCTCTAGGGGGGATGCTAATGTTTTTTGAAGGCTAGTGATTTATAATGTTACCTAATTCAGACCTTTGTTATAAGGCTTGTCGTCATAATTTTCCAGATGGCTAACTCAGCGAAGTTAAGTAATGTCACCAAGGTTGCATAGCTAGAAAAACTCTGAATAAGAATTCAAAGCTGTATCTGCCAAATGCTAAGGCCCGTGTTCTTACTATTAAAACTTGCTTCATTCTTGTATGTTTATTCTATAAATAAAGTTAAAAAAATTCAAAGACACTATATTAATGATAATTAGCTATAGTGATGAAAATTACTTTTGCAATATATTTACATGTTTATCAACACATATTGTACAGGGTGTGGCAAAAGTAGGCTTGCAGTTGGGAGTATGTGAAACAGAGCTTATTCTTGTATTATTACTTATTAATTATTGTATTATTTTCTAGATGAACAACTGTAAACCTACTTTTCCACACCCTACATATACACTTTGAAAACTTTCCAATAAGATGCAATATATAAAGAGTTTAACTAGAATAGAACTTTGCATGAGAAGCCCTATATCCCTAGGTAGCCTCTGGCATTGATTAAATTGAAGTTTTAAAAAATATATAATTTAGTTCCATCTTCAGACAGTCCATTATCAAAGCATAATGTCTTTTAAATGAGTTGAGAAAAGCCCATAGGCAGTAAAAAGTAGTAAAATCAGGAATGATAGTCTAGTGCATGATATTTAAATGAGAGGTAAGAGGAGTAAATAAAAGGGCACTGCCAATTCTAGACAACAGAAATTATATGCCTCTGCGAGGGAGAAGGCTGGAATACATTTTTATAGAAAAAAACAATAACTTAGTGATATAGAGAGTTCTTTCCACTAAATTCCTTCTTTTTAAAAATGCCCTGCTAGCCTAGCCAGCGTGGCTCAGTGGTTGAGTGTCTACCTCTGAACCAGGAGGTCACGGTTTAATTCTTTAAAAAAATATATATTTCATTGACTTTTTACAGAGAGGAAGGGAGAGGGATAGAGAGTTAGAAACATCAATCAGCTTCCTCCTGCACACCCCCTACTGGGGATGTGCCCGTAACCAAAATACATGCCCTTGACCAGAATCGAACCTGGGACCTTTTAGTCCGCCGGCCGATGCTCTATCCACTGAGCCAAACCGGTTAGGGGCCACGGTTCAATTCTTGATCAGGGCACATTCCTAGGTTGTGGGCTCAATCCTGGGTGTGGGACATGCAGCAGGCAGCTGATCAATGATTCTCTCTCATCATTGATGTTTCTATCTCTTGCTCCCTTTCCCTTCCTCTCTGAAATCAGTAAAATATATAAAAAATTTTAAATAATAAGAAATAAAAATGCCCTGCTCACCTTGGCTGGGCTGCTTGGTTGGTTGGAGCGTTGTTTGGAGCATTGCCCCAATACACCCAGGTTGTGGGTTCGATTCCTGGTCACAGCACATATAAGAATCAACCAGTGAATGCATAAATAAGTGGAGCAACAAATCTCTCTCTCTCTCTCTCTCTCTCTCATCAATCAATAATTTTTTTAAATGACCACTTTTCTTTAGTATATCAATTGCTCAATGTCCTGGAATTCAGTTATTTCACTGTGGATATAAGCAAACGTGGAATTTGTTTTCCTAAGTACTAGATTCAAATGTGAAGAGGTTGTAAAAAACACAAACTACATTGTGTTTCATTGAGAGCTCATATATGAAAAGATTTACATTAAATGATGGGTGGATACAAAAGATAAATTAATAGTTTCTTACCTCAGGAAGTTCATATCCTGGTGGAAAGTTTTATATATGTGTGAGCATGTTTTATTAAAAACAAATATAGCCCTGGCCAGCGTGGCTCAGTTTGTTGAGTGTCCTCCCATGCAGTGATGAGAGTTGGATTCCCAGTCAAGGTACAAGCCCAGCTGCAGGAGGCGTGCAGGAGGCAGCCAATTGATGTTTCTCTTTCACATAGATCTCTCTCTCTCTCTCTCTCTCTCTCTCTCTCTTTCTCTCTCAAAAAAAACATATTAAAAACAAAATATAGCTCAGGCTCAG
>NW_005356519.1:4598212-4602574 GCF_000412655.1 Myotis brandtii
TATTCAAATGAAGGCTGTCATTATGTGCATGCTATAGTTTTAAGTGAACAGAAATAAGCTGAATTACTTGGTATGTGGATCACTACTAATGGTAGTGTGAGAGGAATAAACAATAATTTAACATACAAATAAATTCTGTATCTTTATAAAGGACCTTCAGTTTTCACTCAGTTGTCATATTTGAACACTGCACATTGACAACCCAGTCATTTTTTACTCTAAATGAAGACTTTCCAGCTGACTACTGAGCAATTAGAGCAACACTTTCTCCCCGCTATCCATTATGTAACTACTCCTTCTCAGTGATGTTTCCTAATTTATTTTGGGCTTCCATCAGGCCATCCTCCTCCTGCTTTAACCTTTCTTTTAAATTAGGAAACTATGCACTTTCAGTGACAGAGAGACACATTTTTCATCTGCAGCCTTCCTTGCCCATATCACTTGCAAGGTAGCTTCCTGGCTTGGCTCCCTCAGGTGTTGAAGGAACACAGGAGGCAGGCCAAGGTCATGGCACCTGGAAGCCACTGCATTTCCTATTTGAACTAAGTTTAGCATCCCTTGCCCTCTCCCAAATTTAACTCCTGCTTTGTCCAATCTTAACCCAAAACCTCCAGATAGACTCTTTTCTGTATATTTGAAGTTATACTACTATTTGAGGTCATTTAACATTTAAAAAGTACAATCTTCATAATATCTTTTTTTTAAATATAGGCTTTTCTCCATGGTTCTGGTTGTTCTATGAATTTATCTTATCAATGATTTTTTTTTAAAGAAGCAGACATTTATTTCTCACTGTTCTGAGAGGCTAGACATCTAAGATCAAGGTGCCAGTAGATCTGGAGTCTGGTGAGAAACTTTTTTCTTAAAATAAGACTATGTTACAGGAACCTATTAGTGTGACCAAAACAGAAATTACAATATTTTTTATGTAAACAATTAGAGTTCACTGCTATCTTTTAGTATATTTTAATGCATTGGGAAAAGAAACAAACTTTGAGAGACATCTGTAAAAGTGAAATTAATGTACATACATAAGCAATCCTTTTTAGTATGATGACTAAGTTCAATAGATTTTTATTTTATTTTAGTGGGGTGACATTAGTCTACATGAACATACAGGTTACATGTGTGGATTACTAATTTACAAAATCTGTATATAGGACCATGTGCCCACCACCCAAAGTCAAATCTTTTGTCACCATATATATTAGGGCCCCTTTCTTCCCCAACTCCCTTCCCTCGGGCAATCCCCACACTGCTATTTGTGTACATAAGTTTCATTTTTATATTCCTTATATGAGTTAAATCATATAGTTTGTAGCTTTCTCTGCTTGACTTATTTCACTTTGCATAATGTTCACAAGGTCCATCCATGTTGTTGTAAATGACGCTATTTCATCCTTTCTTATGGCCATGTAGTACTCCATTCTGTCTATATATACCACATCTTCTTTATCCAGCCCTCTATCATGGATTGGAAGAACCAACATAGTTAAAACGGCCATTTTACCCAAAGCCATATACAGATTTAATGCAATCCTCATCAAAATCCCAATGTCCTTTTTTAAAGAAATAGAATGAGAAATCATCAGATTTGTATGGAACCATAAAGACCCAGAATAGCCAAAGCAATTCTGAAAAAAAAGAACAAGGCTGGAGGTATCATGCTACCTGACTTCAAAATATACTACAGAGCTACGATAATCAAAACAGCATGGTATTGGCAGAGAAACAGATACACAGATCAATGGAACAGAATAGAAAGCCCAGCTATAAAACCACACATATATGGATAGATAATTTTTGACAAAGGAGCCAGAAATGCACATTAAAGATAGTCTCTTCTATAAATGGTGCTGGGAACACTGGAAAGCCACATGCAAATGAGTGAAACTGGATTTCAGTTTGTCCCCATGTACAAAAATTAACTCAAAATGGATCAAAGACTTAGACATAAGACCCGAAACTATAAGTCACATAGAAAAAAATATAGGTACCAAACTTATGGACATGGGTGGTAGAGAACATTTTATGGACTTGACCCCAAAGGCAAGGGAGATAAAGGAAAAATAAATTAATGGTACTATATCAAACTGAAGAGCTTCTGCACAGCAAAGAAATGGACAACAATAGATGTTTTAAAACGAAAATTTTCTAATTGTCTGACATTTGGATGTATTTTTATGCTAGTACTAAAGAAAATATGCCTAATTAGAAATATATAATGCACTTTAAAACTCAATAAAAAGTCATGTTAAACTTAAAATTAAATCATGTTTTGCACATTATTTTAAAGTTAAAATTTTAATAGACTGATAGCAATATCTTCTTTTCTTTTTTAAACCTTTATTGTTGAAAGTATTCCATAGGTCCTCTTTCCCCCCCCATTAGCCTCTTCCAGCCTGATCCAGTCCTCCCCTCCAGGCCCTCACCACCCCATTGTCTGTGTCCACTTGTTATGCATAAA
The DNA here is from genome assembly GCF_000412655.1 of Myotis brandtii. Taxonomy (NCBI): domain Eukaryota; kingdom Metazoa; phylum Chordata; class Mammalia; order Chiroptera; family Vespertilionidae; genus Myotis; species Myotis brandtii. Next base: position 4,600,680 of record NW_005356519.1, read on the forward strand.
TGCATACAAATTCATTGCTTGATCTCTTCCCACCCTCCCCTGCCTTCCCTCTGAGTATTAACAATCTGCTCATGCTTCTATGTCTTTGGGTCCATTTTTGATCTTCAGTTTATTTGGTTCATTAGATTCCACATCTGAGTGAGATCATGTGGTATGTTGATACAGAACACAAAAACAAAAATTCTGGAGGCTTACGTATATAAACTAATTATTTTTATTCTATGAAGAGAGAAAAGTTTTTTTGGTTCATTTGATTCCACATCTGAGTGAGATCATGTGGTATGTTAATACAGAACACAAAAAGCAAATATTCTGGAAGGCTTAAGTATATAAACTAATTATTTTTATTCTATGAAGAGAGAAGAAAGCTTTCTTAAAGCAGAACATTCAAATCTTACACCGGATTCCCATTCAAATAGGTAAAGGTCAAATTATGGGTCAGATTAAAAATTATCATTTCTCAGAGAAGCTTTGGGCAAAAATTTTAGCAGGTTTTTTGGTTTGTTTGTTTTTTAGTTTTAAGAATATATGTTCAGAATAATTCTCTAGGAGAATATATTTTACCAAATGTGGGACAGGAAACTTTCACAATCTGAATAGACACTAGTCAAGTAAGAGAATGAAAATGATTGAAAGAATGACGGCCTGAAATCTCCACTCTGAGAGTGTTGTATAGTTGAGCTCAGTCTCACTTTCTTAAGACAGCATTATTCATATTCTATAATATATATTTCAGAGGAAAAATGGCATTGTCATCATTTTAAGAAGTTGGGACAAGTGAAGTAAAACTTTATTTTTAACATCTCAATTTCAATTATAGACAATAATATAAATCATAAATTTAATATAAGCAAATATACTCATTAGTATATTAAAATACTTTCTAGCGAGCAAGTGCGATTCTCCAGAATGCAAAAGTAGTTTAATAAGAGAGAATATAAATCTGTGTTTAGGAAAGGGTTTGAAGTCTGGCTCATCTACTGGCTGGATATTTAACTCTGTCAATTTAATGAAAGTTGTCATGCCTCACTTTCCTTATCTATAATATCAGGCTATTATTATGTATCTCGGGCAAGTTTTGTAAAGATTTAGTTTGATTAATACTGTTAGACACTTAAGACAGTGTCAGGAAAATTAGGAGACTTCAGTATTGGAGTAATGATTATTCAAGTTATCTGTGTTAGGGGAAGGATTAATAATTCAACACAATATGTCATTAAAAAAAGAAACAAATATAAGCTGGGAAGCATTACACAAATGCAAAACATATTACTGAAAACTTTAAAAACAGGAAGACATGTTAATCTATTTAAATTGAGAGAGAATATGAAGCTTAAACTAATAATTTATATAATATTATTGCTATAATATTGTAGTCATTGTTATTTATTCCAATCCCTGCATTCACCCAACTCCCCCACCCATAGAGCTCTATGATGTAAATACCTGTGTATAGATAGAGCACTGGAGACTTTTGAGAGTGGGGTTAGAAATCAGGCACCTCACTTCTGCCCACATTCCTTTGGCCCACAGAACTCAGCCCAATGGTCCCATCCAATAATAGGGAGAATAATAAATGCAGTATGACCAAGAGAAAAATAAAATAATATTGGTGAGTACATGGGAGTTATCTCTGCCACCTACCTACTGTTGCGCATTTAGGAAGTTTTCAATATTTTATTATATAGACAGGACAGCCTGGCTGGTGTTGCTCAGTGGTTGGGCATCGACCTATGAACCAGAAGGTCATGATTTGATTCCCAGTCAGGGCACATGCCCGGGTTTTGGGCTAGATCCTCAAAAGGGGACATGCAGAAGGCAGTCTATCAATGATTCTCTCTCATCATTGATGTTTCTATCTCTCCCTCTCCCTTCTTCTCTGAAATCAATTAAAA
>NW_005356519.1:4602703-4667014 GCF_000412655.1 Myotis brandtii
CCTTTTTAGAGGCGTTTTAGGTTCACAGCAAAATTGGGAGAGAGGTACAGAGATTTGTCATATATCCTCTGCCCGCACACATGCTTAGCCTCTTCTATTAGCTCCATTCCCTACCAGAGTGGTACAACTATTACATGGATAAACCTACACTGACACATCAGGATCACCCAAAGTCCATAGTTTACATTACTGTTCACTTGGTGCTCTACATTCTATAGTTTTGGACAAATGTATAATAATATGGATACATCATGATGGTATTACACAGAATGTTCTCACTACCCTAAAAATTCTCTGTGCTCTGCCTATATATCCCTCCCTCCCAACTCCATGCAACTAGTGATCTTTTTACTGTTTCCACAGTTTTGCTTTGTCCAGAATGTCATGTAGTTGGAATAAAACAGTATGCAGCCTTCCAGATTGGCTTCTATCACTTCATAATATGCATTTACATTTTCTGCATGTCTTTTGATAATTCAATTGTTCATTTCTTTGTGTGCTGTGTAAGATTCCATTGTCTGGATGTACCACAGTTTATTTAACCATTCACCTACTGAAGGACAGCTTGGTTACTTCCAAGTTTGGGTATTTATGAATAAAGCTGCTGTAAACATCTGTCCAAGTTTTTGTGTGAAGATAAATTTTAAACTCTTGTGGGAAAATACCAAGGATCATGACTGCTGGATCATAAGGTGAAAGTATGTTTAGTTTGGTGAGAAACCATCAAATTGTCTTCCAAAGTGGTTGCACCAGTTTGCACTCCCACCAGCAATGATAGTTCCACCTCATTCTTGCCAGCATTTGGTGTTGTCAGCATTCTGAATTTGGGTGATTTTTAATAAGTGTCCTCTATTCCTTTATTTTTTTTAATTTAAATTCTTTATTGTTGAAAGTATTACATATTTCTCCTTTCCCCCCAATTGACCTCTCCCTGGCTGCTCCCGCCCCCCTCTATTCCTTTTTTAAAGACTAATGCTCCCACCAATAATATACCAAATTTCTGTTTCTTCAGACTTTTGTAAAGATGGTGTATGGTCAAACTTTTGGATATTTGCTGATTTAATCACAGAGATTGAGCACCTAAGTATTTGAGACATTTTCATTTCCTACTCTGTGAACTCTGTTCTTGTCAACTGGTGATGCTAAAAGAAGTTGATGGTGTTTTTTTTTTTTATGTATTCATAGGAACACTTTATATATTAAGAAAAATGCCCATTATATTAGGGGATGCAAAGACTTTTCCAGTTGTTAATGGTTGTTTTATATTTTAACTTTTGATTAAAGTGTAATGTATAAATACCATATGATTTCACTTATACATGGCAGGGTTTATTTCCCCTTAGTACTTCAAATATGTAATTTCAATGCTTTGTTGTTGTTTTAAATGAATTTTATTGAAATAAAATTTACATATAAGAACATTCACTCATTTTGAATATACTGTTTGTTGCCTTTTCATTTATAAACTCAAATGAAAAGTTTATATTCATTTAATTATATATTATATAATTCACTAGATTTCCCCCAAATACCATAGAGTTTTTGAGGTTAATTCATATGGTTGGTAGATCAGTAGTTTATTCATTTTATGCTCTTATTGCATTGTACCACAAATTGGTTACCCATTCACCTGTTGTTGGACACCTTACGCTATTTCCAATATTTTATTATTATGAATAAAGCTAGTATGAGATCCATGTATAACTGAGTCTCTGCATGGACATATGTTTTCACTTTTATAAAGTATGTTCTTCTTAATTTTCTCAATAAAATGGTAAGTAAATAATTTTGCAAATAAATGATAACACATTTTATAAAGTAGCTTGTACAACTTTACATTCCTGCCAACTAACTTCCAAGTCCTGGGCCACACAATGTTGTCATTCTTTTTGATCTTAGCCACTTTAGTGAAAGAGTAGAGTATTTAATGTATTTAAATTTACATTTCCTGATGACAAGTGATGTTGAGCATTTTTATATGTTACTATTTGTGCATCTTGATTTTGAAGAATATGTTCAAAGTTTTTACACATTTTATTGAGTTTAAATGTGTTTTTTAATATACACATTAAAATTATAAATACTATTGAGCAATGCTTTAATGAATCTTATTGAATATTATAACTACAATTTTGTATACTGAGTTGTCATTTCCATTTAATTCCAATTATTTGTAAATTACTTCAAAATTATTCTATTCATGAATTATATAAGAGTATGCTGTTTACAATCCAAAATCTTAAAGAATATTAGGATTTTAAAAATTAATTAGTATTTTAATTTTGTTGTGATGGAGAAAATACTGTAATGTAAATCATATTAAGTGTATTGAGACATTTTATTTCTATATATAAGATCTATATATCTGTTAATGTTCTCTGGGTGGTTGCTGGGTAGAATGTGATGTACCATGTATGAGATATTGAAGATATATTCATATTTATATATATCATCTACATCTATAGATATATTGAAGATATATATACATATATGCTATATAGATGTATATTAGATGTGATAAAATAGATATACATATAATGAATAGACAGAAAAATGTGATATCTATATATTTCTAAGATATCTAACTGATTTTCTTTCCATTTATTTTATCAGTACTAGATAGAAGAGAGAAATTGTGTACTTTTCTTTTTATCTTTTAAGTTCTATAAATTTTTCTTCAGTTATTTAAATGTAAAGTTGTTAAGTACATACATATTTAGGATCCTTATTGGCTGTTGATGTTACCAATTGGAGTTACGGCTGGTAACTCAGTGCTTTTCGTTGACACAGAAAAGATTTTTAACGTCAATGAAAAAGGAAAGTAAAACAAAGTGGGGTTTATTGAAGACACACTCCAAGTGAGGAGCAGGCCAGTCCAGAGAGAGAGAGAGAGAAAAAAAATGGCCTCAAATTCCTGGGTTTAAAAGAGGGATTTTCTGGATGGAAACTTTCATATGCATTCAGTGATGATTGACAGAAACTACCTTTCTTCTGGGCATGCCCTTACCTATAATGCATACAGAAAAGCCCATGGGGGGGTGGGGTCAAAACCAGAATGCAAATTTTATTATAATTAGTCCAAGGCCCTAGTAAGGTCGCATTGAGGTCATGTTGTTTTCCTCTGAGCTTGCATCAAGACCTGACTGGCTCTGTACCTGCCTGCCTGGCTGCCCATAGAGAGGCGGTCTGAAGGCAATGTTGGTCTGAACCCTTTCAGGACCCAAGGGCAGGTCCCACCCCAGTTGCTCAGGTCTTACTTCCTCACATTGATAAGTTGACTCCTTTATCATAATGGAATTATTCTCTTTATCCCTGTAATGTATTTCCATCTTTTATAATACTGCCACTACAAATTTTTGATGAACAAGATTTTCATAGTTTATCTTTTTCCAAGATTTTACTTTTAGCATGTTTTAAAAAACTTTTATTTAGGTTACTTGTAGACAGCATAAAGTGGGGTCTTATGATTTTATTCTCTCTGACAAACTCTTTCAATTGGAATAATTACAGCATTTATATTTAATATAAAGATAACATATTTATATTATATTTAATATATAGACAATATATTATATTTACTATACATACACATATTTATATTAAATATATAATTCTCATTAGTTATTTCTACATTTTCATATTATCTTTCTTTTATCCCCTTTCCCTGCTTATTTAGTTACTGGTTCTGAAGCATTGTGAAATCTAGGACTATGTATTGTCCCTGACCAGGGCAAGTCTACCTGAATACTCTCCCCAATATCCTGTAAATTATGAGGGTTGTTTGTTCGTTTGTTTGTTTGTTTTCAGTATGATTAGTTGGAGCAACTATTTCTGTCCTTCCTGGATGCTGGGCACTGTTACCTTTAATACTTCCAGATGGTTCTTGCCCCAGGCCTGGGTAGTTTATAGGCTAATCAGTTCATTGTCTGATACTTGAGGGAAATTCTCTGCAGATCTCTGGAGTTCTCTCTGTGTACAGCTCTCTCCTTTTTGTACTCTGCCTTGTAAACTCTAGTTTCCTTGATCTCTCTGCACTGTCACCTACATCTCCAGCTGGGTACTGTCCTTGTACCTTGGTTCAGAACTTCCTCACAGCAGTCAAAGTGAGGAGTAACCTTGGAGCTCACCTTTTTTGTATCCTATCTCTCAGGAATCATTGCGCATTTTTATCTGTTGTCCACTATTTTTTTATTGTTTCAGCAGAAGGATAAATCTAGTTCCTGTTTCTCCATCTTTGTAGAAAGCAGAATTCTACATTTCAGTCAGGGTCCCAGTAGAAGTGGTGTCAAACAAATCAGAAAAATGTAAAGAATATTTATATTCAAGTGGGCTATTTGCAGAGGTTTGGTGGCATAAGAAGAGGCCACAATAAACAGTATACTAACCCTAATCTCCTTAGGGCTGGTACAAAGACACTTACTAGAACTCAGAAGGAGAGGTTCAAAGTTGAAAAGGTTTCCTAGAGAAGACACATGACCTGAGGTGACTCTGAAGGGAGGGACCAAGGAAATACAGTGGACTCACTCTCTTCCATTCTTCCTTTCTTTTGCCTATGGGCTAAATCTAAACCAGAAGCCATAGGGCAAAGGAGAGTATCAAACAATTTTATGTAATTCAGCTTCTTAAGCACAAAGCAGGAAGGACTTGCAAAGGGAATGGCAGATATCCAGCACAAGATACTTGTTGGCATTTCTCCATGCACACAGCTGTATAAAACTCAGTAAGCATGTTTGATTCTCTCATGTCTCTTACTACCCCATCCCTAGTGGCCATGGATTCTGCTTTTTAATATATTACATATGTATTGCTTCCTCTACAACTTCCTATTGCCACTGCTTTAATTAATATTGTCACCATGTTTCTTTGCAGTTTGCCATAACCTTTTTTTTTTGGCCATAACCTCTTAAATACTTTACTGTCTTCCCACCTTTAGCTCCTTCTCTTCAATTTATTATTTTTTTAGAGAAAATTGGATTGTTTTTTTCTTTTTAATTCAAGTCTCATCACATCATTTTCCGCCTTTATATTTTCCAGTTGTTCAGGTTTTTCAATGTAGATTTCAAGACAATCACTCTCTGGCTTCTGCCATTTTAACCATCTGAGGCAAGAGGAAGTCATAGCAAAATACAAAATAATCTAAAGATGGTTGTTTTTCATAAATCTCTTTTGACCACTCCTGATCTCACCCTAAAAAATGTCATCAATCTTTTGTTACAGTTTTTATGAGGTTCCTATCTGAACCAATTGAGGCCTCTTTAGCACTCATTAAACTAAGAATTACTTTTATTAATCTTTATATTCTATCTCTTAATAAATGACTGATTTTTAATGTGAGGCATACCTTCCATCAAATTCAGTTGTGAATTAGTTTCTCATTCTTAAAGTATTCAGGATCAATACTTAATTCACTTTATTGCTTAATGAACCATCAATTAATTCAGTTTCTAATCCAATTTTTATTTTATGTGCACAATGAAGCACTTTATATAGAATCTTAACATTTTAAAATCTTGGTTGCAGAGAATGTATTTAAGTCTTTTCTTGTATCTCAAATAAATACACAGAAATGTTGTTCAAATGACACTTCATTAATCTAAATCAGTCTACAGCTATAGAAGGCATTTGCTCTGTTTAGAAAGGAACAGATAAGACTATACTTTCCGAGATCATTTCTATAGTTTGTTACTAGAAGGGAACAGATAACTTGGTGAACAATAATGGTAACATTTGATGTGCACTTACAAGGCCCAGCTTCTCATCTTCTCTTCCCATTGTAGTTTCTTCTTCACTAACATTTTATGCCTTACAACATTACACTCACCTTTATATTGTATTCACTCAAAAGTTTAATCATTTCTGTAATGTGCAGGTCTTCCTCTGTGTAAAATGTAAATAAGAACTCCTACCTTAGGGAAATTTTGTGAGGAATAACTGAGCCAATACATTCGGAAGCTTAGAGTAGTGTTCGGAATATAGGAAACAATCTACAAGTGTTATTATTATATGAAATCAAATATACATGCTTAATGAGTCCCTTCTCCTCTGTAAGGCCAATAAATCACTCAGATTTGTGTGTTGCTCCCCATCAATTTACATCTCAAAAGTTCTAAAATATCAAAAAGTTTTCATTGTAAAGCAGATATCAACTTAATATATCATAAATTTCGGAGCAAATAGAATCAGATGCTTAGAAAGATACCCTGGGTTAGATAGGGAATGATAATGTCCAATAAAGAGAACAGTGGAAAAAGTAGAGATCAAGATAATACTTGTGCACGTACCATAAAAATAATTGTAGACAATATACAGCATCAGTGAGTTTGGCAACAACAGATAGTGATTCAGACCATTGGTATTAGGCACAGGCTTCCTTAGTAGCTGGTATGGGGTATAAGGGCAAAATCCTTGTGAGGCATGGAATAAATGAGTAAGATGCAACCCCAGAAAAAATGGGGTTCCATTTATAGCCATGATATCTTAGATCAGTGGTTCACAACCTTCCTAATGCCGCGACCCTTTAATACAGTTCCTCATATTATGGGGACCCCCAATTTCATTGTTACAAATTGAACATAATTAAAGCATAGTGATTAATCACAAAAACAATATGTAATTATATATGTGTTTTCCGATGGTCTTAGGTGACCCCTGTGAAAGGGTCGTCTGACCCCCAAAGGGATCGTGACCCACAGGTTGAGAACTGCTGTCTTAGATGGTACTGAAACCCTCCCATGCTAAATAACTATTCAAGCTACAAATTTACAACTGTTTAAAAAGAGTATTCAGCCCTGGCCAGTTTGCTCAGTGGTTAGAGTGCCAGCCCCACAGACCAAAGGGTCACGGGTTCGATTCGCAGTCATGGGCATGTACCTAGGTTGTGGGTTCAATCCCCAGCCCCAAGAGGGTGTGTGTAACGTAGATCTCTCTCTCTCTCTCTCTCTCTCTCTCTCTCTCTCTCTCTCTCCTTACCTACCTCCCACTCTGTCTGAAAAAAATCAATGGGAAAAATATCCTCTCAGTGGTTAGAGTTCCAGCCCCACAGACCAAAGGGCCACGGGTTCAGTTCCCAGTCATGGGCATGTACCTGGGTTGTGGGTTCAATCCCCAGCCCCAAGAGGGCGTGTGTCACGTAGATATCTCTCTCTCTCTCTCTCCTTACCTACCTCCCACTCTGTCTGAAAAAAATCAATGGGAAAAATATCCTTGGGTGAGGATTAAAAAACAGAGTATTCAGTAACCAATTGAATTTTCAGGTCCCTAAAACAAAGAAGAACACATGTTTAATAATGCATATCTCCCAGATTTCTTTGTGTGATTTTTTTTTACAAACTGCAGCTAAAGGAAATAGCACCCTGCAAAAAAAAAAAAAGAAAGAAAGAAAGGAAGGAAGAAAACAGTGATATTCTCTGAATAAAAATATAAACTGTGGTTCAGGAATGCCAAGAAAGTTGAAGGAAGATATCAGAGACCTCAGAGAGTTAGCCCTAAAAAGTTCTGTAAAATTAGCTCAGAGCTTTTGCTTAGCATCTAAACTGTGAATACACAGGTAGTTCTCTAGAAAAACTGATAGAGAACATCTATTAAGGACTAAAAAAGAGACCTGGCTGGTGTTCTCAGTGATTAGAGTGTTGACTCATGCAACAAAGGGTCATGGGTTCGATTCTCAGTCAAGGGCAACCTGGGTTGCAGGTTGGATTCCTGGCCACAGTTGGGATGAAGTAACCAATTGATGTGTTTCTTTTACGTTGATGTTTCTCTCCCTCTCTTCTCTGTCTCTCTCCCCCCCACCCTTCCTCCTTTCCACTCTCTCTGAAAAACAATGGAAAAAAATATCCTCGAGTGAGGATGAACAAAAGAGAAAGAAAAGAAAAAAGACTAGAAAAGAAAGAAAAGATTGTGAAGCTGCACAATGGTGAAGCCATTAAATACAGATTGGAGATTAGGCCCTTTTGGAATGGACAGACCCCTGGATAGACATACCAGGCTTTCAATTGAAACTGAAATAAGGCCACACTGTACAAACAAAAACTATGCTGTAAGAATAGTTATCATGCTCTAGGGCAGTGGTTCTCAACCTGTGGGTCGCGACCCCTTTGGCGGTCGAACGACCCTTTCACAGGGGTCATCTAAGACCATCCTGCATATCAGATATTTACATTACGATTCATAACAGTAGCAACATTACAGTTATGAAGTAGCAACAAAAATAATTTTATGGTTGGGTCACAACATGAGGAACTGTATTTAAAGGCCCAGAAGGTTGAGAACCACTGCTCTAGGAGTATGTGCTAACCAAAACTGTCTCCCTGTAATAAAATTTGAAAGCAACCCTTGACTGAATTAGTGTGATCTGATGGCACTATAACTACACCCCAGAACAAAACTTAATACTATCTAAAATATATTAAAATAACCCACAGGTCATCAAGGTATTTTCCAAAATATACAGCATATACTAAAATCATTAGGTATATGAAGAAGCAGGAAAAAAGTTCAATTATGAATAAATTAAAGAAGACCTAAAGATTTTCCAGATGTTGGATTTAGCAAACAACATTTTACAAGTAACTATGTATATTATAAGTAGAGAAAATAAAAGAACACTTGAGTAAAATATGGCCAGAATATATGAGATGGGAAAGTTCAACAAAGTTGAATAATAGGAATAAAATAGAAATCCTAGAACTAAAAATATGTCAGAAATAAAGAAATCATAGGAGGGGAATAAACTGCAGACTTGACACAACAGGATACAGGGTTAATGAACATGATGACAGAACATAGAATAACTGAGTCAATGCATTGGGAAGGGAAATGGTTAAAGGGAAAAGATTAAGCATTCTGATCAAAAGGCAGAGAATGGGAGATTAGATGAAAAGAAAAGAAAAAAAAGATCCAAATGTATGCTCTCTACAAGTAACACACTTTATATTAAAGGAAATAAATATGTTAAAAGTAAAGCGATGTAAAGGTATTCCAGAAAATAAAACCTGGAAAGATGGGTCTAAAACAACTGCTGGTATCATTGGATAATTTTTGGAGGATTTTTGGAAAGTGCTAGGGCTCTGATCCTTTGTGAGTAGAAAGGGCAAAAAAATGACATCAAGTGGTGGTCAAAGATGAACATCTAAGATGAAGATTCCAATGAGTCCTATCAACATCTATGTAATAAAAGCCTAAGCGATTGTTATGGTGGAACGACCAGAATGACGGGTCGCTATGATGTGCACTGATCACCAGGGGGCAGACGAAAATAAAAGCCTAAGCGATCATTACGGTGGAACGACCAGAATTACGGGTTGCTATGATGTGCACTGACCACCAAGGGGCAGACGTTCAATGCAGGAGCTGCCCCCTGGTGGTCAGTGTGCTCCCACAGGGAGAGTGCCACTCAGCCAGAAGCCGGGTTCACAGCTGGCGAGCACAGCAGTGGTGGCGGGAGCCTCTCCTGCTTCCATGGCAGTGCTAAGGAGCAGCAAACCAAGTGTTAAGGAGAAGCAAGCAGGCAGGCGGTAAGGAGTGAGGAGTCCCGACTGCAAGAGGGATGTCTGATGCCTACTTAGGCCTGCTCCCTGTAAGGAGGGGCCTAAGACGGCAGGTGGACATTCCCTGAGGGGTCCCGGACTGCAAGAGGGCACAGCTGGGCTGAGGGACCCCCCCCCCAGTGCATGAATTTCATGCACCAGGCCTCTAGTATACTACATAAGCACAGCAATGCAGACCAGTGGAGGGGTTGTGTGATGGGTGAATTATGAAACCTCAATGGTGAAGTTAAGAACTGTGAGGTTGAGGAGGAAATGGGATAAACAAGTTTATAACCTGATGGCAAGATATGGGCCCTGAAAAGCTGGGAGATAGATTCTTCTATTTGTTCCTCAAGATAGAGGATCCCATAAGTCTTTGTTTCATGAGGGCTTAGTTCAGTGGTTGCCATAGGGTATGTACCAATAAATATGAATGAAGGATTGAGCAAATGAATAGAAGGCAAGGAATTAGTCACAAGGAATAGGACAAAAATTTAATAGAATTTGGGTCCAGAGTCAAAATAGGATTAAGATACGGTTGATTTTAGGCTGATTTACTGTGCAACAAAACTAGAATATTTCTTTTTTTAAAAATATATTTTATTGATTTCAAAGAGGAAGGGAAAGGGAGAGAAAGATAAGAACATCAATGATGAGAGAGAATCATTGATCGGCTGCCTCCTTCAGAAGGGACTGAGTCTGTAACCCAGGTATATGCCCTGACTAGGAATCGAACCATGACCTTCTGGTTTATAGGTATATGCTCAACCACTGAACCACACTGGCTGGGCTAGAATATTTCTTAATTTCCCTATATAAAATAAGACGAAACAAGGCAGTGTTGCAGCTAATTAGTGCCATGATAAAGAGGAGGGCAAGGGTTGAGAGCCTGAAGTTAATTTCAAATATAAATGACCTTTTACAAATGCTATAGTATCTAGATCTTGTTTATTTGATGGTGTTAAGATGTGCGCAATGGCATCTTTCGGTCAGTGTTTGTTATATGCATGGGTGTATATTATTTAGAAAATAGATGTAGTTGTATAATATACTAGTAGAACACTAGTTTCATAAAAAGTAAAGTATATATAACTTTTTAGTCTAAGAAAAATTATAACATTTGAGCTATTTGCATCATTATCATCCTAGTCAAATATACTTATTGTTACAAGCAGATACGTTTGAGTATTAACATAATACTGTCTTTAAAAAAGTATTATTTTATTATTTATGTTCTCCTCTCATCTGTAATCTGACATTTGATTAATATGTGCATATGTTATGTTTAATTAAAATATATAATTTAATTATACTACAAAGTTTATTAATATATCTATACATCTACCTTACCTCTATAAAATACACTATTCCATAGAAGTAAGAGCTACTCCGTGTGGACATACACACACCCCAAAAGCACATTATTTATTTAAAAAGTAACATCAATATTAACTGTTTCTATGCAATTTTTATGGTGTTATATGATAACTTAATGTTTCTTAATTGTTCTGAGTATTGTGTTAGAAGAAAATCACGCTCACTGGGTTCACTAGAATCCATTGTACCTTCAGCTGAGTCTCCTTGCTGCACATCAATATTTTCCTCCACTTTGTTGGATTCTAATATCCTTTCCCTCAGGAGATACTGTAAATGTGTTCCCTTCTCCATAAGTCATAATCTTGCTGTTTCATCTTTAACCCCAGAAGATGGCTCCATCAATAATTTATTTATAAAATTGAACCATCCAGTGTGAGTCTCACATATTTCTGTTTTTCCTTTAAAACATCTCTGTCCTAACATTCTTTGTACTGCCACAAAACATACTGGTAGCTTCACCAACTGATTCCCTTTCCTTCAGCCTATAGCTGACATTGTCCACAACTCTACAGCTAGGGCTGTAAGCCTGACCTATTCCTTCCTGCTTTGGAACCCATATGCCACTCATGACTCCATCCTGTTAAACATTACCATTTCCCTTGGCCCTGCTGCATCTTTGCCTCTGTTCTGTCATTTCCCTCATCAACACCTTTCCTTTACCTCCTGTCAGCTCAGGGTAATTCAGTATGCAATTAATTAGCTAATTAACTAAACAATATGTAAAATAAAAGTGGAAATGACTGGTAGGCCAAGTTCTAATCTTAGGGGGATTTGCTCTCTGATAAATTGAATAGTACCTATACACAAGTGATTGCCATGAAAGTAAAGTTAAGGGTCTTAAGTGATGTACATACCAAGTACAATGTGGGCGCAAGAGACATAATGCTCCCCCTACAAGATTTTGTCAAGAAAAATGTGCATCTTTGGTCATTTAGACTTTATTTCAAAATGTCTTTAAAGACTGAGTAGGAAATCAATAGGGTAGCAATCATGGTAGAAGAAACTGTAGGCACTGAGCTATGATATCAGAAAAATTAGAGATTGCTTAGGAATTGTTATGCAGAAAAAAAATAAAGTAATAAGGTGAAAACTATAGTTCATGGCTAAAACATAGAAATTCTAGAATTGCAGAGAGAAGAGTTTTACCTAACTGTGCGGGCGGTGTATAGCCATGGAAGTTTTATATGAGGTGGACACAATTGGCGCTTTATAGCATCACAAAATTTCCTGACAACAAGCTTTAGGATAAATTAATGTTGAGCATGACTGTGTTGAAAGACAGGATTCAGGCAAGAGACTATTGATATTGTTCTTTTAGAAAGTAACACATCTCTGTGGAAGGCAGATGAGCACATGTGTAAGATTTGGGGCTTTGGAGCTGGGCTGTTGTGGCTCAAATCCTGACTCTATTGTTTGATAGTTTGGTAACTGTAAGCAAATAATTAAATCTCTTCGAGGATCATTTCCCTCACCCGGAGAACACAAACATTAGTGCCTTCATTTTAGATTTTTTGAGCATTGCACAAGGTCAGTCATGAAAGGTCTGTTGGCCCCTATTAAGTAAGCACTCACCAAATAACCAGAGCTATTGTCATCTATCAAGAGTATTATCTTAAAGATAACAATCGAAGTGAAAACAGCAGAATGTGCAAGTAAAAAGCATGCTGGAGGTAACTGAAGATTTTTCCACTCATCAAGTGGCTATAGGGAAGAGTCCAAGATGTCTCAGGGGTTTTGTTCTGGGTAAGTCAAGTGCGTGTGCCATTAATCAAAACCTGCAGGTCACCGGGAGTTGCTGCATTTGGAGCCGAAGTAATAAATTAGGGTTTGCTCATGCTGATCTCAAGGTACAAGTAGGTCATCCAGGCAGAGCAGTTATTATGCCTTTGAAATTCATTTTACAAATCAGGGCTAGAAATACAAATGCTGGGATTGCACAGACAGGCTGAAACCTTGAGAGGGAAGAAAATCCCTCACAGAATGAATGACTGTTCCAAGGAATGCAGGAATCACCACACCTCAGCCACCCTGAAGGCTTTCTTCTCAACTGTGCTTCTCATATAGGTGTCTTAGGTTAATCCGCTTGGTTTCCCTGCAGTGGTACCACTGTTGTCTGCCACATCTGCTTTTCTCTGTTCACTCATAGCTCATTTTTCTCTTTCTGTCAAACACCCCCAACCACCTGCATCTGGGAGACTGTGTTTGCACAAAGCATTTGAAGGAGCCCAGGACAGCTTTGCTCTTTGCACCTGACGATGCTATGCCAATGAAATGATTCTCAGGGTTTGCTTCCCCTCACCCTGACCCTCAGACCAAATCCTACAGAATTAGAATGAAAAATAATTCCCACAGCAGTCACTATCCTATAATCAGATCTCTTTTCTTATGATGAATATTTTCCTAGGGGCTTGTGTAGACCATATGATCATTTATTAAAATATATCTTTATTTATTTCAGAGAGGAAGGGAGCGGGAGAGAGAGACAGAAACATCAATGATGATAGAGAATCATTGATTGGCTGCCTCCTGCATGTCCCCCCATTGGGGATAGAGCCCACAACTTGGACACATGCCCTGACAGGGAATTGAATCGTGACCTCCTGGTTCATAGGTCTACACTCAACCACTGAGCCATGCCAGCCAGGCTTTATGATCATTTTTAATATATCAATTCAAATAGACCCCTGCAACCAGTGGAATTTCCCATTTCTTTTCTGTTTCCTATTTCTTATTCTTCCTTCCAGGAATGAACTCCCAGATGATGTCTACATTATCTCTGAAAAAAAAGATGTATTTCTACATTTTTGCTGCCAGGTCTAAGGATTATTCTTGTTGTTTTTCCAAAGTAGTTTCCTCAGGAGTTCAGGCTGCCCAGCAGTGCATCTCATCCCCTCTATCTAGTCTAGTGACTTGGAAGTAGCCTCTGGAATAAATGTAGTTCTTAAACTGAATGTGAAGGAAAATTACTCTATAAGCTACATTTGGGACACTTTGTAATTGAGAAATGGCAAGTTGGAGACCATCTGTGAACTACTTTAGTGTCTTGGGTGAGAAGCAAAAGTACTGTGAGGCTGAAAACATGAAAATATAAAAAGATAAGAAAATCAAAAAAATTTTGCAACCTTGTATTTCCAAGAGATTTGCTTATTTTTAATTCAAAATTTACCAAAAAAAGAGATTTTGGAAGTCTTGTTGGCATCTGCTTGAGATACTAAAAAGTCGTGGATATGAATTTTCCTCACATTTAATCAATGTGTTACTTTTGTTCTGTATAATTCCAGAGAGCATTTGTGTGGTACGGAGATAATGCATTGCCAATCACAACGTTCTTTTTCTATTTCTAAATATCAATTTGATTTCTTTTCTTCCTAGCCCTAAAGTGAGGTTTTAATGAAAGGATAGCACGGGGTCAACTACTGCATTGGCTGTTGTGGATCTGCCTGAGGTAGGGGTCATAATGACTCCTCATAGGTTTACAAAGAGCCTGAAGCTCCAGTTAAACTTCAACCACACAATGGAAGCAAAAGGGGGCATGACTCACCCTTGCCAGTATTCACCTTAGTTCACTTTTACAAACTGACATTCTGTGCCTGAGTATCGGTTTTCCTTGTTCATCCTGTTTTCTCTTCTTGGGATTAGACAAGAAAGGCAATATAAAGAATAAGGGAGAAATGTTTCCAGATTCTGACAAAAGAATGCCCCAGGAATAACTGAATGAATCGCAGCATGTAACTAGGTACAAAGACAGATACAGCCCTGGAATCCAAAAATAATTGACTTGGGTCTTCTCTTATTTTTTTCCTAGCCAGTTCTGTTGCAAGTGGATGAAAGAAAAGTAATCTATTAACACTCACATGCAAAGATGCTCAACATCATCAATCATCAAGAGAATACAAATCAAAACCACAATGAGATATCGCCTCACACCTGTCAGAATGGCCATTATCAAGAAGTCAAGAAATAAAAAGTGTTGGTGAGGATGTAGGGAAAAGGGAACCCTCATGCACTGTTTGTGGAAATGTAAATTGGTGCAGCTGCTATGAAAAACCATATGGAGGATCCTCAAAAAATTAAAAATAAAACTACTGTATGATACATCAATTCCACTTCTGGTATTGGTCCTAAGAAAACAAAAACATTACTTTAAAGCAGTGGTTCTCAACCTCTGGCCCTTTAAATACAGTTCCTCATGTTGTGACCCAACCATAAAATTATTTTCGTTGCTACTTCATAACTGTAATGTTGCTACTGTTATGAATCGTAATGTAAATATCTGATGTGCAGGATGGTCTTAGGCGACCCCTGTGAAAGGGTTGTTTGACCGCCAAAGGGGTCGCGACCCACAGGTTGAGAACCACTGCTTTAAAGAGACATATGCATTCCTATGTTCACTGCAGCACTATTTATAATAGCTAAGATATGGAAGCAGCCTAACTGTCTATTGATAGATGAATGGATAATGAAGATGTGGCATACAATGCAATATTACTCAGTAATAAAAGATAATCACATTTTGCCATTTGAGGCAACATGGATGGACCCAGAGGGTATTATGCCAAGTGGAGTAAGTCAGAAAGAGGAAAGACAAGTGGCATATGATTTCACTTACATGGAATTTAAAAAATAAGGCAAATTAAAAAAAAACTAAACAGAAACAGACTCATAGATACAAAAAACAACCTGGTGGTTACCAGAGGGGTTAGCAGTTGAGCTGAAATATGTGAAGATACAAACTTTCAGTTACAAAGTAAATAAGTCATGAAGATGTACTGTACAGCATAGGGAATATAGTCAACAATATCATAGTAACTTTGTATGGTGACAAATGGTAACTAGATTTATTGTGGTGATAATTTCTTAATGTATATAAATATTGTATCACTATTAGTGCACCTGAAACTAATAGGATATTGTATACCAATTATACTTCAATTAAAGGCAAAAAATAATCTATTTACATTATGTTTAGCAAATGCCAGAACATCTGTTCATAGTCTTTTAAGCAATTCCATATGCTTTATTTTAATGTCATTGTAAAATATTTCTTTTGTCTCCAAGTGGATGATTCAATTTTCTACACAGAATGATGGCTCAATAAATGTTATCAAATGTAATTTACCTTTGATACATCCTATTAAAGTATTAAAGAGGATGATATAAACTGCAAAATTATATTAACACTTTTATAATTTTGATTTTTTATAAATATTTATTGAATGCCTTTTATATGCCATATATATATATATATATATATATATGGTCTTGGGTATACAATGGTGCCAAAACAAATATCAATGCCCGACTTCTCAGAATTGTATTCTAATGTGCACTTAATATGCACATTTATTCTCTAGGGTGATCTGTGGAGGGAAATACATGTTGCTATAGGCTGTCAGCTCCGAGAAGCCTAATCTGCACCCACAGATCAGTCACAATTCTCACTGTTAAGAAACACACTGTCCACTCGGGAAAACCATCCATAATAAAAGTTGAGCCCTAGCCAGTTTTCCTCAATAGATAGAGCTTCGGCCTACAGCCAGGTTCGATTCCGGTCAAGGGCACATACTCAGGGTGTGGGCTCAATCCCCATTAGGGGGCATGCAGGAAGCAGCTGATCAATAATTCTCTCTCATCATTGATGTTTCTATCTCTCTCTCCCTCTCCCTTCCTCTCTGAAATCAATAAAAATATATATATATATTTAAAAGTTGAATGAAAGCTAACTTTTCAATAGGATTTTACCATTTTCAAGGTGATTTTCAAAGTATGTCTTTAGAGGAAAAGATTGGTACAGATATATAGCTATATATTGCTAACCGTTCATGATTACTTATTTTCTGATTTTGTTTCCAGACTGAC
This sequence comes from Myotis brandtii, assembly GCF_000412655.1. Taxonomy (NCBI): domain Eukaryota; kingdom Metazoa; phylum Chordata; class Mammalia; order Chiroptera; family Vespertilionidae; genus Myotis; species Myotis brandtii. The sequence continues at coordinate 4,619,464 of NW_005356519.1, forward strand.
TGAAATGTATTTAGTTGGAATACTGCAATGTTTATAATCTAAAACCATGCCTCAAATCTCTTGAATGTGGTAATGCGTTGCCTTCAATTCAATCGATTAAACGTTTATTCAAGGCTCCTATGTGCCAGGTATGTGTTCAGTGCACAGACAATAAAATCAGGCATCCCCCCTTTTTGAAAGTTCACTTTATGCCAGTTCCGTTTTAAGAAAGCTCTAATTAGCATTTGTTTCCCTACACCGAAAATAATCCAAAGAGGATTTTCACTTTTACAAAAAAGGTGAAAAGCTAAAATTGCATTCGGAGTTTGTTTTGCAGGAACCATCATGGAGGCAGCATTCTCTGCAGCAGGAGAGAGGCACTGCCAAGCTCCTCTCCTGGAACTATACTCAGTATCTCGGCATCAAGCCACCAGAGCTTTGGGCTATATCCGTGAGCATCAGCGCTTTATCGCACTTCATTTTGTGCATACATTAGCATGATGTTTCCTGTAGTATATCAAAGAAAAGCATTCCAGTTTTGAGTAATTAACAATCTAATATGTCCATGTCCTTCTAAATGTCTCTGAAAATTATTGGTCTCAGTAATAAAACATTTTGCCAATCCTGAAATATAATGCTAAAATAAAATTTTAATTTATAATATCAAATGATCCAGTGAAAGTAGTCAATTCATATTGTTTCCTATAGTTAGTTTTGTAGGCAAAGAGAAAAGACTGATAGTGGTAAATTATAAAGATTTATTAATTTAGTTTACTTATTTCAATAACAGATTTATAAATTATTATAGTGCCTATAGATTGTCATTTTACTTATTGATTATAATCTACTTATTAACCTTATAGTTGAGTGCTTATATTTTCTCTTACACACACACACACACACACACACACACACACACACGTACACCCTAATTAACTAATTACTTGAAGACTACCATATGAAGCTTTCCCAAAACTTCAATATATCATTGACAGTTTCATAATCTCCATAAGTCCCTTTAAGTCACAGAAAGCCTAATATCAATGCTGAATTTGGGTGTTAGAACTCTGTTCCAGTGCTGTAAAGATGACTGTATTTGTGGACTTCAAAAAATTACGCAAAGCATTAGGAATTCCATTGCCTCATAAGATTGTGGTTATTTATTTGGCACCTCTGAGAGTTGCCCTAGGGCATTCTTCTTTAGGTTATTGCCTTAACAAAACCCTAAGACATGAAAACAGAAACTGCCCATTGTAATGAAGGCATGGGGCTCTTGCTAGCCCAGTAATGGATATAGCCAGCATCTCTCTCCATTCCTGGTCTCCCTGCTATGGGGAACAGCTGTGGTACAATAGACAGAGCACTAGATGTGTACTCAATAAGTTCTTGCTTATTTACTTTGTAAACTTTGACACATGAATTATCCTGACTTGCAAAAATGTTAAAATAGTGTAATAGCTATTTTGCCTAGATTACAGGGCTGTTGTGAAAATGAAATGAGCTCAGCTATGTGATTGCATGTGGTAATCATTCAAGTATAATACAAATGCAAGGCATTATTATGATTTATTTTCTCATAGAAACCTCATCATCTCTTTGTAGCTAATGTTGATTTAATATTACATCGTCCATAGTCTTATACATGCCCCACAAAAATTAATGCAGATCTTCTCCTAACAAAAGTTTACATTATATTTATTTCCACTCCTGGTACTATGCATCATACATATTGATAACAGGAGCCTGGCAATGCAGTAAAATCTGTTAATCCATATGCTCAGCCATCCTTTACATCTAAGACATATGCCAAACTCTCCACGGCTGAGGTACGGAGTTAAGAAATGTACATTTATAAATTCCACCCCCTTTCAGCACCACGTTCCCTCCCCAGAGCCAACCACTGTGAAAATGACTGCCATGGTTTGCCTTTGGATTCCTTCTATTCTCTTATAACCAGTGCCTTTGTATCATTTCTCCTTTGGAATTAGGACCCGAGGAGTTAAAATTGCTAGATAATTTTGTCTGAGTCTAGTTCATAATATAATGTTACTTAAATTAACCAAATTTCAGTTTTCCAAACCCTTCAGATTACCTTCGTCTCTCTGAACTTCTGAAAGGGAAGGGTTATCTTACATTCTTTTTCCTTTAATCTACCAGAGTTATTCCTCAACAACTAATTCTCTCCCCTCCACCCCAAGTGACTCAGGGAGTCAGTGCTCATCTCTCTTTCTCTTTCTCTGTGTCTCTTTCGTGTGTGTGTGTGTGTGTGTGTGTGTGTGTGTGTGTGTGTACCTCTCTCTCATTCCCACAGTCTCCAACATGCACATATGCTTGTTTCTACCTTTTGGCTATTATGAATAATGCTGAGTTATGGAATTGTTGGATCCTATGGTAAGTATATATTTAATTGAATTACTGCTATCCCTATGTTTTCCTAAGTGGTTGCACCATATTGCATTCTCAAAGCTGTGCATGGGGGTTTCAATCTCTTCATAGCCTTGCCAAGATATTATCTGACTTTATTTTTTTTTATTATAACCATCCTACAGGATGAGAAGTTGCATCTCATTGTGTTTCCATGATCAGAAATTACACCATTTTATACTCTCTGTTTGTTTCTTTCTTCTTTACTTATTTATTTGGCTATTTACTCGCTAACTTATTGTCAGTTTCTACACACTAGAATATAATTCCTCAAAGTGCTGCATTGTTGCTGGGCCAATAGGACCAGCACTTTTTAGGTGCTCAATAATCTATAATAATAATCTATCTATAATAATAAAAGGGTAATATGAAAATCAACCAAATGGCCGAACAGCACAACGACTGTCTGGATGACCACACTATGACAGGCACTGGTGTCAGGCCAGCCAAGGCGGATGAGATTGGTTGGGGGACCCCACCATCAGCCCACAATCGCCCTGCCGAGGGAGGCCCAGGCCACAGGCTGGGGTGCTGCAGCGGGGATCTATCACGGGGCTCCAGGACTGCAAGAGGGCTCAGGCTGGGTTGAGGAAGACACACACACACACACACACACACACACAGTGCACTAATTTCATGCACCGGGCCTCTAGTAAAGTAATAAATGGCAAATGATAAAAAGGTAAATTCCTACAGGGTTCCAGATCAGAGATAGAAAATTCCTGTTAATCCAACTGATACCGAATTTTTGGACTGGAACCCAGATTCTTTGTTTGCCAGAATCGAAGAAAGAATCCATGATCTGAAAGTGGTATAGCAAAGGTAGAGGTTTATTGAAGAACAAGTACAGACTCCCACATGAGGAGAGGGAAAGAATCCCACAGAACTGACTCCCAAGTAGGGAGGGGGAAAGGGGTCCCACTGAGTCCTTTTTCTCTATGGCCTATAAAGGCTGCAGTTCCTGTGTCCTGATATCCCCTCTGATTGGTCAGTATTCCCCTTCAAATTGATTACTATAGTGATTCCTAAGGCCCTCCTCCCTCATAGTCCTTCCATTTCTCTGGGCTTTCTTCTTTTCCATCTGAATGAAGGGCTTCCTTCTCTTTATTTAGTATAGACCTTTCCTGGCTACTTCCAGTTCCCTTGTCTTATGTAAATGCAACTGTTGCTGCTCCCTTGTCTTATGGAGATGAAACTGCACCCGGCTTCCTTGTGTTGTGGAAATGCACCTTCTCCCAGTCTGCAGCCCCACACTTTTCCATGGACCCCAATTCTAAAAAATCCCTAAGCCTGCCTATGTTTCCCCCAAATTCCTGCTTCACAACAGTGACTAGGTGAATCCATCACTTGTGTTGATATACTGTATACATCTATTAATGAGATATTTAAATGTTGGGTTCTTTCTGTATTCACATTTCAGGGTAAAACACTGGGGTCAGTAACCAAACACAAGTTTAGGAAAAAAGAAGTAGCAGGCATCAAAATACAACAGGCCTTCATTTTCTTAGATTAACTTTCTAAGAGTTAAAAACAAATATTAAGGGGAGCATGCAGGAAGCAGCCAATCAATAATTCTATGAAATCAATAAAAAAATATAAAAAAATATTAAGTGGTTGGAAAGCTAATTTGATATCCAGAAAAATGAGGCTGATATTTATCACCCTGAGACTATTGATCTAGTCACAAAAGGTCAACTAATTGAATATGCAAGTGATTTACACAAATTACTATATTTAAATGCATCACAACCTGAAATAATTTCAACATTTTAGTGTGTATGCCCCTAGAATTTTAGTTTTGAAAATATACTATACATTTGAAATTGATCTTTGACTATAAAATCTTTTTTTTTTCTGAGAACTTCAGGAATTTTCTAGCTCTCAGGAATATGAATGTAAGTACTTTTCTTTGATATTATCCTACAAAATTGAACCATTCCTTAAGGACTATCAATCTCCAGGCTTATCATTCTTGAAATTTGGGAATTATTTTTATTATGTTTTATTGTATCCTGCCTGTATTCCTCTCCATTCAGTATTAACTTGGGTATTATGTCTCTTCTGATGTTTCCACCACAATATTTTCAGAATCATTTTTTTAGCTCTTGAATTCCAGCTATTTGAATTTAATTCCACCCCCTTGGATGGAATTTGAAGCTCTCTCACAAACTATGCCCACTTTCTCTCTCTGCTAGTAAAGGTTAATGACTTTATCTGTTGTACTTGCCCAAACCTGTCCTCTTTTGCCCATTCTAGCTCCTCAATCTAGAATGCTCTCTCCTTTCCTCTGTCAATCTAAACTCCACTTGTTTTTGTGGTTTTGACCAGTTCTGGCCTCCTCAGACTCAGCCCTTATCAGTTCTGCACGGCAAGGGCCACCAGTATGTCAATCTAAAGGCTCAGCCTCCTTCTCTCCACCATTCCAACCCTAGAAAGAGTCAAGAAGGTTTTAAAGAAGTATCATCGGTTTCAAAATAGTTTTAAAAACAGAATAGAAGATATTTAAGCATGTTTCTATGGGAAAGAGAAGGAACTAGAAAAGAAAGCAACTAAGCTTATAGGTGAGAAATAAAAGGATTCAAAACAAAGTATATCAGAAGAGACAGAAGCAATAAAGAAAGGGTGGCATGATCGTGGTGGTGGTATTTAACAGTGATGGGGAGGTAAGTTACATTTTCCCACTATGATAAAAAAAAGAGAAGGCTGTGTATTTAAATTAAGAGAGACACTAAGGATATGAGAAAGCTACAGAAACTCTTGTCAACGCTGTAAAGCTCAGAAGCCTGATGTGATAAATGCACAAAGGGTTAGAAGATGACAGGTGACAGATCAAAATGAAAAATATTGTTAGAGTGGTACCAGCTTCTGAAAGGTCTCCAAACATAAGTTTGTCACATTGATTATGGAGACAGACAAATCATGTATTTTATTCTCATAACTGGCTCTGTGGTCATAGACAAGTTAGGTCATTATACAAACCTCAGTGTCCTCATATGATGATTTGCTTCATCTGGACTGAGTGATACTTAGCACAATGTTTGGGACACATGGGTACACAATGGATTTTGCTGTCTTTATTAATCAGAAATTATCTAAAATTCTGGCACTTCTCTGAAACATTTGCAGTTATTTTGGTGAGATCATAAATAATTCAGGAAACATAATTAAAAATATATCAAGGATAAAAATTTTCTACCTGACAAGAGATGGACAAATAAGAAAGGTACATGCTGCGGTTTATATTTTTGCAGCAATGTTTAAAACTGACTCAAGGCTCTTCATTCTAATTATCATTACTTGGTAATTATATGATAGGATCTTTTCTCTTATAGTATCGTTTGTCAGAAGAAAATGTTTGTTGAAAATCAGGGAAAATATTTGTTGAAATGTTTATTGATATTCTAAATTTTTTTAATTAAAAAGAAAAATGCAGGTTATATACACAACCTGTGGCTTGTGCACAAAAATATCAAGCCAAGAAAGGGAAGTTAAATTTTAAAGCAAATGGTTTTGAAATCTTGTCATATTGAGATTCAACAGACCATGGGCATTACCAACAGGGATGTCAGGAAAATAAAACAGTTTATGTGCTGAGAGAAGAGCACTACAAGCTGATGAATAAGTTCTGGGAATTATCCAAATGATGAAAGCAGTGTGCTCAGGTTCAAAATTTGTTCTCATGTTATCAAAAACTGCAGTATGATGCATCAATTTGTTCAAATGGAATGGAATAAACAGATGTTTCTGAAAGAATAATGCAATAGGTGTTGGATGGAAGAGACCTTGCAGTCGGGAGGCTCAATCAGGAAGCCGTACTCTAGGCTGAAATAGTAGATCCTCAAATGTCTAAGAGAAAATTATTTTTTTAGCATTTAACAAATATATCACTTGTCCTGCATGGTATGGTTTAGTTGGTTGAGTGTAGTCCCATGCACCAAAAGGTTGCGGGTTTGGTTCCTGGTCAGGGCACATACCTGGTTTGCAGGTTTCATCCCAATCAGGACATGTTTGCAGTCAACAAATCGATATTTCTCTCTCACATCAATGCTTCTCTCTCTACTTTTCTCTCTCACTCAGCTGGAAATTAGATGCTTTGAAAATTTCCTAAGCTCTGTGTTATGTGCCTCTTCTCTTGGATGATTTTAGTCTGTATCTAACTTTAATCCTATATAATAAAGGGCTAATTTGCAAATTGTCCCCTTGTTTGAAAATTTCCTGAGCTCTGTCTTATGTGCCTCTTCTCTTGGATAATTTTAGTCTGTATCTAACTGTAGTCCTATATAATAAAGGGCTAATTTGCAAATTGTCCCCTGGACTGGGAGTTCAACCAGGAGTTCGACCAAGAGGTGGGGCCAGCCGGCCAACCACCTGCAGTGTCCCCCCGCCCCCCGCTGACCCCCACCCGTGCTTGAATTCATGCACTGGGCCTCTAGTAGACTGGGAGTTCAACCAGGAGATCGACCAGGAGGTGGGGCCAGCCGGCTAACCGCCTGCGGTCCCTCCCCCCCGCTGGCCCCCACCCATGTTTGAATTCATGCACCGGGCCTCTAGTACACCATAACCATGAGCTTTCAGTGAGGTCTGTGAGTCCTCCTACCAAATTATCGAGAGTGGTCCTTGTGACTCCTGAATTTGCAATTGGTGTCGGAAATGAGGGTGTTTTTATGGACTGTTCCCTCTATCTTGGCAGGGACCAAACTTCTATTTTTTTCTTCTGCCCAAGCTTATGGCTTCTATTTTCTAGGTTAGTCTAGCCCAAGATGGCTTCTGGATTCCCAGATATTATACCATCACTGAAGACTGAAAGAAGTATAAAAGGCATAATTGCAAGTAGTTGTCCCTCCAAGTTTAAGTAAACTTTCTCTAGGAAGCCTTTCCAGAAATTACATAGCCACATTTTACTGCAGTTGAATTTGGGAAGTCTTTTGATTCAACGACAATGAATCCAGTAAAAAATTGTTACTTAAGAAGGAAGGAGGCATGAAGCTTAGATTAGACAAATACTGATTTCTGGCACATGATTCATAAACTGTATATTTAATGTAACATAAGCAATGTATGTAAATAAACCTTTTAAGTAATAAAAATTATTTTAATATTTTGATTATGAAAATAAAATGTAGTCTTTAAAATCAATTATTTGAGCCCAACTGGTTTGGCTCAGTGGTTCAGCATCAACCTATGAACCAGGAGGTCACGATTCAACTCCCAGTCAGGGCACATGCCCAGGTTGTGGGCATGCAGGAGTCAACCAATCAATGATTCTCTCTCATCATTGATGTTTTCATCTATCTCTCCCTCTCCTTCCTCTCTGAAATCAATTGTAAAAATCCTGTTATTTAAAAGTACCCCCCAAAAAAGAAAAACAATAATGTCCATGTAGACCCATACATAAATCTTCACAACATTATTCATAATGGCCTAAAACTTAAAACAATTCAAATTGTCTGTCTCTTGGTGAATAGATGTTTTTAAAACATAAATTACACAATGAAATACTATCCATCAATGAAAAGTAACAAACCACAGATATATACTATAGCACAAATAGATCTTAAATTACTATGCTAAGTGAAATAAGCCAGATTAAAAAGACTACATAGTGAATGATTCCACATATATTAAATGTCTATAAAAGGTAAATAAATATAGGGTGTTCCAAAAAATGTATACACACACTTTGAATAATTATAAAGGCAGTGTTTATTAAAATACATTTCACTCTCAAAATTGAGTTCTCAGCTGTTAAAGTATGCATACATTTTTTTGGGACACCTGGATATACAAACAGAATAAAACAGCAAACTGTTAAAGGACCTAAGGAACTTTTTAGAGCTAATAGACATATCCTAAAGTTGGATTATGATAATTAAACAATTTAATATACTTACTAAAAATCATTGAATTGTATTCTAATAATGAATACATTTTACTATACATAAACTTTTACCCCAATAAAACTATTTAAAAATAAACAACTTATGTGAGCTTACAGGGAAGATATGTCAAGGAGCTGCCATAGCAAATGTATAGCTCTGTGAATGTGTTTTGTGTCAGTCTTATGCAGTGATTCTTAAATATGGCTGAGGACCCCTCTTTGTTAGTGTTATATAATGAGGTTTGTTACAGATGTTCTTACACATCTAAGGTTGCAGCAAGATAATTTTCATTTTCATGGTCTTAAAGTGGTTATTTTCATATTAACATTTGAGAGCCCCTATTCAAAAGAGATAGGTAATTCAAGTTAATGATATAGTACATTAAGGATTTGGGTTACAGATAAGTGAAAAGTTGGATATTTTTAAGCTCAACTAGGATTTCATTATAGCATTATGCCATGATTTGTGTCAAACATATAAAGAAAATTATAAATTTGTTCATAATAATAAAAAACATTTCTTTCAAGTTTCAAAACCAAAATAGCATATGAAATAATACATACCTGAAGCATAAGGTAAAGGCCACACACATAATGAATATTTTTTATTGAATAAAGAAAGATTGAGAAATGAAAGGAAGGAATTTTGGGTGGGACTATGTGGAATTTATTTATAACATGTAGAAGGAAAGGTGCTAAAGTTGACATAGTTCTCTAAGTGTCAGAAATTTTGACGTTTCTAAAGGTGGAAAACAAGTTAAGGACAATACAAATTAACGCTAATTTTGTCTGAACTCAAGGGAAAAATATGATATGGGGTAGTTTCAGAATAGAAAGTTAATTTAATCAAGGTTAGCAAGTCACAGTATTGATGTCATCTTAGTACTAAGTACAACATCTTTAAAAAGCAGAAATAGTGCATTCATTTTTGGAGAGAAACGTGGCAGTTCAAAGAAGGAAAATAATATAGACTTTAAAATATAATAATCATGATCTACCCCTGAATGACTGAATGGACAATGATAACCTACAAATGATAAAAATGGGATAGTTTTCAAGAGTTTTGGAGAGAAAAATAATGATTTCTCTAAGAAAGTCAGGGACAATTGTGATTGCTATTCTTTCTCATAGAAAAATCCACATCATTGTGGAGAATACAGCAAATGACAAGCCATTCCTTAAAACTGAAAACTCATCACTTAAAAATTCTCTGCTTGAAAATGCAATTAGTGAAAGGTTATCACCTCAAGGTGATTCAGAGAGATTTCAAGTGTTCAGCAAAGTCATCTAAAATGATCTGGATTCCAATACTTCGTAATAATTAGAACTTGACAAGTAAATTCATTTCTTTATTTCTTATTTCTTCATTCTGTCAAATGGAGTTGGTAACACTACTTCAAATGATTTTTGTGAGGATATAATTGGATGACAGATTGTCATTCAATTTGATGGCACAATTTCTGGCACATAAGCCTTCAACAAATGTTATTATGCATTATATTTTATACACAATTGCAAGTTTAATGTAATCTATATATTTTAATGATATGTTATTATCATTATACTTATTATACTGTTATTCTGGAAGGTCTAACTCAAAAGAAAAAGCAACCATAGTTTAGTCACCAAATTCTAAGACATTAGAAACACTGTCCAATACTTGACACCAGTGTGAGAATGGCGTATCTTTCAGTATCCCTGCACTATCAATAGTTTCTAGCGTGGCTGATTCATGCTTTGCTCTGCTTTTAATGATACATTTTCCTCTACTTGGAATTTCCATTCCCTCCATCTTTCCTCGTTTCCAACTGCCTAACGTTACTTCACATTTCCTAACAGATTTTAGTTTGGCCTGAAAGCCATCTCTAACCACACCAACACAAGTTAAGAGCTTCTTTTTAGGGCTCCTATGATTTTTGTGTGTGTGTGTGTGTGTGTGTGTGTGTGTGTAAAATTACCACTGTTCCATTCCATTATTTTATAATAGTGTTTGTTAGTCAACTTTCTTAAAACAGAGGTTTTTATTATGTCTTTGTATAACATTGCTCAGTATATAGAGACTGGTTTATCATAGGCACTTGGTGAATGTTATTGGATTTGATTGGCTTGAATCAGTATCAGGAATCTGTTAAAGGTATAATACAGTTGAAAAAATTACTAGGTTCAAGGGGGTATTTAAATATATATATGATTTATAATTAATTATAGAATCAAATAAATTAATATAGATATATTTCAATATTATTCTCATGGAGAAATCGCCCTGTAGGCAAATGTCCTTGCCATCAAGTGTGATTAGAACATTTAATTAAACCATGGGTCATCCTCATTCTGATATTTCTTATCTGATGTACACTTGTGCTCCTTTATTTTCTCTCTAATAATTTGTCATTCATTAGCCAGACCCAGTAGTATTCAAACAAAAATATCTGGGATTAAATAACCCATGATTTATTTATAAAATAAAGACTTGCTTTGATAATGTTTTATTGTACCAGAAATTATTCTTAACCATAACTTGCAGTGCTTTCATAATTTGAATACAAATTAAATCCAACAAAATATTAAATAAAGTAACTCATTACTAGTATACTAATTTGTACAGCTAACCTCTGGGTTACTCCTTTATAAAAATTATTTTTGAAGGATTTTCCATTTAATTGTTGTTGAAATCAAGTCAAATTATATTACCTGCAATCCAATTATTATATATTTATTGATTATGACAAAAGTAACTATGATGTAGTCCTATGATGTAATGTCCAACCTAGAGGGAAGGCATTAGAATATTCCTATCCCTGAAAAAGGGATTTCAAGTGGTCCTCAAAGAAAAACATTTGTACCAGGGAAAGAAATAATAACAATTGAAATAGTTTCAAGGCAAGGGGGACACAAAAAATCAATTAAATATGATGCAAGAAGAGAATGAAAAATGCCTTAATATACTATATGGTATTGGAATAGAAAATAAAAAATATTTCCTTCAAGGTATGAAGAGATAGAGCAGCGGTTCTCAACCTGTGGGTCGCGACCCCTTTGGGGGTCGAATGACCCTTTCGCAGGGGTCGCCTAAGACCATCGGAAAACACATATATAATTACATATTGTTTTTGTGATTAATCACTATGCTTTAATTATGTTCAATTTGTAACAATGAAAATACATCCTGCATATCAGATATTTACATTACGATTCATAACAGTAGCAAAATTACAGTTATGAAGTAGCAACGAAAATAATTTTATGGTTGGGGGTCACCACAACATGAGGAACTGTATTAAAGGGTCACGGCATTAGGAAGGTTGAGAACCACTGAGATAGAGGAAGCCTTTCTTGGTGGAGGTTGGATTTGAATTCACATTTGATTGTAAGAAGATATTTATGAATGGAAAAAGGCATATCAGGTCAAAGTAATAGCTACAAAAACACAAAATTCTTATAGAATGGGTATTTTGGTGATGTAGGTGTGTAGTGTACATGGGAGGGATGTTGGGAAAGATAAAGCTAGAAAGGCCAATTGGAATTACATATTAGAAAATCTCAGACTGCGTGTTAAACAGTTTGGGGCAAGGGGAAACAAAAGTTTTAAGCAGTGTGTGACATGAGAACTCAGGTAACCATAAAAGAGAAAGAACTGGATCAAGAAAAAAACATAATGATTGCAACAGTTAAGGTAAGAAAAAGTGGGAATCAGAACTAGGTCATTGGCAACATTCTTTAAAGGTAGGAACTACTATTTGTTTATCTTTCATAAAACCTAAAAAACTGCTTGGCATAAAATTAGTGCTTAAAGAGTATTTGTTGATAGAAGGATATGATTTTAAGAGATTTCATCTCGTCCCAGTTCTTTATTCTCTTTTCAGTGTATGACAGAAATTACTTCATGATGTTATACATTAACTTTTAATATTTTCAAGAATAAGGATTGATTTCTGGGAAATACGATTAACTTGTATACATTATTGAAAGAATGTGGGTTGCCGGTATAAATTTGAATGCAAAATTTAGATCGTTAACTGAAACAGCTGAAAGTGTCATAGAGAAGTAATTTACTCCAGTTGATCATTTTTTAGAAAGACAAACTATCTAAGGGGATAATGTCAATAATATAAAATATTTCAAAAAATAAAGGTTATTAGCTTCAATGGTTGATAAATGTAAAAAATATAGTCATCACATTACTGAATAACTGCAAATACATTATACCACATAATTCTACTTCCTTTTCCTTTTCCATTTTTATCTATTTTCTCAATTTTATCCATTATTAAACAAACAAACTTTGTAATCAAGATAATCCAAGTATTTATTTTGTGCTCTGTTCTCAAAAATGAGTTATTCTTGCTGTTAGATGCTTGAGTTGAAAGATTATTCTATGGAATTTCAAAATCTACCTTGGAGCAGTCATCCTGTCCTCACATCATTGTTTGGATGATTCTCTTTGTGTTCTTCCTGCCAATATCTCCCACTTGTCCATTGCAGATAAAAGCAACTGTGATTTCAGTTTGGATATCGGTGAATAGGAGCTGTCAGAAAGAATTTGAACAGTTCAGCACTCCTGGAATGTAGCGTCTCCCCCTCATCCTAGTCCTCATTATCTATACTTCCCACATCCACTCATTGGCACCCGTGGCCCGGTTCTGAAGTAGGTTGTCTCTGTTCCCTGTGAACTGCAGGAGTATCATCTACAATTCTCCTAATACTCCCAGCATAATCTCTTCAACCAAGAACTCCTGAGAGCTTATTAAGAAAAGTATGATTCTACATTTATTTATGTTCACCCTTTTATCTTCTCTTCTAATTTTAGTTTTCTTCCTGATTTTTGTCAAGGTTATGGCTCTAAATCATTAAGCTTCTGCTACAAGGAGCTCTTTAAGATAAAGATCAAAGGCAAATATGAAAGAGCCCAACACTCAACTATCTCTCTTAGTAGGGAACGGAAGGTGTTGTTGTATTAACATCACATACATAAAAGTAATGAACACAACATGAAAAGTGGGAAAATCCCTTGTTGATGAAAAATTGAATTTGCATATTAATTCCTAGAAAGCCCAAGAAGATTATCAATCAGAGCAATGTGTTTTCAACATTTCTTACAAAATAAACAGAACTCTCTTCAAGCTGAACTATTCCTCTAAATATAAAGCCCAATTGCTTTGTCATCATTTTCTGAAAGCCACCATTAATATCTAAGTTTGCTTTGGATAAAAGATGAATGCTGCAAATAGTTTCTCAATGGAAAAGTTCTTGGGAACTCCAAAAGTGAAGGCTGACTCTAGTACATCTGCATCATATCTGTCTGTCCTCATGAAAGCTGCAGTCTCAAGAGAAAGGGGTAGACATTCTATTTTAAACGCCAACATTATGAGTATTATAAAGACCAAAGGTAGAGTTACTTTACATTCAAGAACTTGATATAAAGACACACTCAAGAATAAATGTAGAATATTTTGTTTTCAATTTTAAAATTATAAGAGGATGAAAGTTTATCTACTGATATATCAATGTTCCTTGTAACAAGATCAAGTGTTCTCCCAAAATGAAAAAATTTATATTGATCTATGGCGAATTTAATTCAGGAAGAAGCCTAAACTTATGGCAAGTACTGTCAAATGGAAGGGATAATGCTACCAAGTTCCTCATTGTCTGGTTTTCTTCTTTATCTAATTAAATGTCAGTGAGATTTGGGGGAAAATAATTCTTAAAACACAGTGGCCCTTTCTGTTACATTGAATTCCTTTGTATTTAAGTACAAATAATAATTTTTTAAATGATTCTAGCTCAGGGAAAGATTAATGAGATGTTTGTTCAGTTACTTTGAAATGTTCAGGAATAGAGAAAAAAACAACACATTTTTAATTCAATCAAAGTAAAATAAATATTGCCTAATGTAGAATATAAAAAAATTAAACTTATTTATTCAAAATTACCAAAAAGAGAAAAAAAAACATTTAAAATTGTTTTGCAACATTACTTGGAAGTCACCATTAATTTTTAAGTTTACTCTAGATAAAAGATAAATGCTGTATTATTTTGGAAAATAAATTTTTCAATATTCCTTTTGGGACATACTCATATTGAATTTTTATTTGCTGGTACATACACACATATTAGGAAGAAATAAAACCTATTAGTACCCACAAAAAACACAAAAATGTCCCAACAGGTGTAGGTACCTGAATGTATATACTGATAAAATTTTTTTTATCAAAATCAATTATTTATTAGCATATAAATATATGACAGATATTTAATAATAAAATCAATGTCCTTTGTCTTTATAATTTAATGTGTTAAAAGTTGTACTCCTGAGGAAGACTTTTATGTACATAGGTTCAGGTTAATGGCATTCTCCACTCTGTTACTAAAGCCTCTATATGTTTAAATTTGTCCTTAATTTTGCCTAAATCCCCATTTGCAATACTTCAAATGTTTTCTCTTAACTTTGTGTTATTTTTTCCATGACAGTTATGGATTTATGGATAATAATATTGATATTTTTGAACTGTGTTAGAATATTTCATACTTTTATCAGTTTAGATGTCATTCAGCTAATCAGCTAATTAGTTGTTTCAGAGAATCCCAAATGCCTAGCCAAACCCTGTGGAACAGGAGAGTATATTTTAGTTTGGCATTCTGTCCTTAGCTTGCCTTTTCCTCAAAATCCTACTGATACCACGGCTTTTAATCCTTCCTGATTTTGAAGGACTATTTTGTCACTCTTTCCTCACTCTCAACTCATCTCATTTACCCACTGCCTCTCCTCTGGTTTCTCTTTTGCCTTTACAATTGCCCAAGTCTTGATCCAGATTAAAAACATCTTTGTTTGACTCAAAGACAGTTTGCACTGTGTTGTTGTTGTTTTAATATGAAAATTCTAGATAGAATAATCTATAAACTTGGACATCCTTTACTCATACTAGTCTCTTATTAATTTTTTTAATGTTAATTTTGTGTATGTAACTAAACCCAAATTGCTTTTCTTGTCAGTTTCAGTGTTCTTGTCTCGGTTTTTCACTGACTTGGGCAACAATATACACTGATGGTTCTTTTCTTAAGCCTATGAAAAAAAATTCTACTTTGTTTTATTTTTCAAAATTAAATGTAAACTGTATTTGGCATTTTTCAAAGGTTAATCATTAGGCCTATACCTTTTATAAATTATCCTCCTAGAGAATTCAATTATTAGCATTGTTTAATACAATTTTTAAAACTTATTTTTTCTATACTGTCAGTGTTTCATCTGCCAAAATTATCATTATTTGAGATGTACTTGTTTATTTGGGTAACATAAAATTGATGGTCAACAATTAGCAATTTTGTTCAATTCAAATTGATATACTCCTATGTATAACAAAATGTAAGATAACACACAAATATTTAAAGTGGCTATGGCTGGAAGAATAAATGGGTGCAGGTTTTGGATAGGGAGGATTTTACTTATTATTTGTTAAATATTCTAATTATATGGACTTTTCACTTTCACTTTAACAAATCAGTATGGATTGCCTGGATGATGTACTTATGGATAATTTTGCTCTTTTCCTTTATGACTTTGTGTGTATATGTTTATAATATTTAATATTATTTTAAAAATAATTTTTGTTATTAGAAAACTGCCGTAGCCACTGGAATTAACAGATACTCTGTAGAATATTCACTTTTCTACAAAAAATATTTGTTAACAAGCTTTATTAGTGTATTTAAGTATCATTTTATTGTTGTTAAATATATTTAAGAAGTACACATGCAAATGGATTTTCCTTTAAAATAAATATTGTCTAGGTTGTTTGTTTTTAAGCTCTTTAGTTATCTGATTCTCTGATTTATTGGAAAAATAACTTTATTAAAAATAAATGTTGAAATATTCATTAAAATTATAGCTTAATTTGAATTGACATACTCACATAGAGCAATTTTCCTATGCATGATATATATATGTATATATGTGTGTATATATATATATATTATTGATTTCAGAGAGAAATGGAGAGGGAGGAGAGATAGAAACATCAATGATGACAGAGAATTGTTGATCGGCCTCCACGGGGGATTTAGCCTGCAACCTGGGGATGTGCCCTGACCAGGAATTGAACTCTGACCTCCTGGTTCACAGGTGGACACTCAACCACTGAGCCACATTTGCTGGGCTGCATGATGCTTTTAAAGGAGGTAAACATTATTCCCTAATATGAAGAGAATGAATTATTCATAATAGGGAAATATGAATTCACATCATGAACTTTTGTTATCTGACTGCTTGGTTAGCCAGAGACTCAATTATAAATACTTGAAAGTTACACCACTATCCCTACCTAACACATAATTTCTATACAAATGTATAAATCTACCATTGCTGTTATCTATTTATATTTGTATCATAATCAATACAAACCAATAAAATTTGTGTGCTTTGACTAAAGATGAATTGGGGCAGAATTAAAAGTCAGTCTCGGGCAACATAATATTTTTATTAATATATTTTAATTGGTAGTTATCCTTTTTAAAATTAGAGTTTTACTTACCAAGGCATATAAAAGAGAGTTTACTAATCTTTGAAATTTCCCATTTTTGTCAGAGAGAAGTTCTGTATCAGATGGATCCCATCTGTTATGGACTGAATCGTGTCCTCCAAAATTCATATATAGAAACCCTAATCCCCAATGTGACAATATTTGAAGATAGGGTCTTTGTGAAAGTAATTAAGGTTAAATGAGGTCAAAAGGTTAGAGCCCTAATACAATAGGACTTGTGTACTGATAGGAGGAAGAGAAGCCAGAGATCTCTATTCCTGAGCGCATGAAGGAAAGGCCATGTGAGGACACAGTGAGAAGGCAGCTGTCTGCAAACTAGAAAGAGATCTCACCAGAAACCAACCCAGCTGGCGTCTTAATCTTGAACTTTGGGATACTCAGAATTGTGTGAAAATAAGTGTCTGTTAAGCCAATCTGCATCTGGTATTCTGTTACGGCAGCCTGAGCAGACTTAGACAACTGCACAGTATTTTGCTTTAATTGGTTATGGATATTGTTACTTAAAACTGAAGGACAATTTTTACGGCGTTGTCTTTGACTTTAGGACTTTTATGAAAGGTTTTAAGTAAATAAATTGGGCCTTCTTAATATTTCCCAAGGAGGAGTAAATTTTCATCTTTGGACCAAAGTACCTAATTGTTTCTTAACACACAAACTAGAGTGCAGGTCAGGCCTAAAATATAGTCTGAAATATGTCCCATTCCGAGTCCTCATTGTCCCAGATAATGTGTCAAGGACTAAAGATGGGCTGAGAGCTCCAGTCTGCTCTGAGCTGACAGCTGACAATTATTTCCTAAAACTCCCAAGGTTGCATTGAATCAGCATGTAGGATCCCAGGGCAATCTTGCTTGCCATGTGTTCCTAGGAGTCCAGTACTTTGTCAGCTATTCATTCTTAAAGCACCTGCCCATCACTCTTCTTTATACCCAAGTCACTACCATCTCCTCTTTATGCCCAATAGTATTCACTATTTTGTCAAGCTACCTGTCTGTACTTTTAGTGTAATTGACTATTTTAGATAAAGAAGAGCTCAATATACAAAAGTACTATAGCAATTGTGCTTGTGTGTGTATATTGCATGTATTATTAAATATATGTTTCTAATAATGAGGAAAATTTTCAGTAAAGTTATTTATACCATAATAATTTGGGTGTCATTTTTGCTTAAAATAATTAAGTGATTAACTCAAATTTTTTTCTACTCATGGCAAATAGATCATACATGTGTAGAATATTCATAGGGCCATAGTATTCTCAAACAAAACATTACCAATCTAAAGGATTACTTCAATTTCTTGAAGAAATGTAATTTTGAAATGTGTTCAAAGTTACCCAGGGAATAGATTGTTCAGAGTAGCTCAAAAGCAATAATAAAGGTTGATACAAGTGGGAAATATAAAAATTGAGATACTTTTAAATCCCATGCACTTTGCTTCTGTCTCTACTGAACTTCTTTGCAGTTTTGATTACTGATTCCAAAGATCTCTTATAAACCTTCATTTTAAGGCTTTTGGTGTTTTGCATCATTGCACTTTTTCCCACTTATTCTGCTCTTCTTATTTGTCATGCAGGACAGTGCTTCCTCCTGATGCTCCTTGGACTCCTCCATCAACTGTTTTTCTTGTTTTCAGCTTCTATTCTTTATCATCTAAATTAGTCATAAAAAAAATCTCTACGTGGCTTATCTTTTGTTTCTCTTGTATTTATTTTTTCTATCTTTCATGCACATTGATGGCAACTCTCGTGGCTGCCAAATCTATTATCTGGCCCCTATAACTTCCCCAAATTCTAGGCCTTGCGCCTCTCTTCCCAGAAACTCTTTCAGCATATCAAACTCAGTGAGGAAAACCAGTGTGTTTCCATTTCTTCCAATCCGTCAATGCTCCTTCTCTCTTTGTTAAGAGCATCGCCGAGTGAGAGGCACACTTAGACACCAGAGCAAATACTTCTAGTGAATCATTCTTTTCCTTGTTTCCCAAGTAAAAGTCACCTACACCTGCTGTTGAATTTATTCCTAATTTTAAGATGTGCCCTTACTTCTCCATCTCGTCTCTTTTGTTAAGGCCTTATTTATTCTCACTTGAAATTCTCTCTTTGTTAAGAGTATCACCGAGTGAAAGGCACACTTAGACACCAGAGCAAATACTTCTAGTGAATCATTCTTTTCCTTGTTTCCCAAGTAAAAGTCACCTACACCTGCTGTTGAATTTATTCCTAATTTTAAGATGTGCCCTTACTTCTCCATCTCGTCTCTTTTGTTAAGGCCTTATTTATTCTCACTTGAAATATTGTTAGAGCTTTTTTGTTTTGTTTTGTTGATCCTCACTCAAGGATATTTTCCATTGATTTTTTTTTAGAGAGAATGAAAGGGAGGGGGAGAGACAGAGAGAGAGAAACATCGGTGTAAGAGAGACGCATAGATTGGTTGCCTCCCGCATGCCCCGACCGAGGTGGTGATCAAGCCTGCAATTGAGGTACATCCCTTGACCAGAATGAAACTCATGACCCTTCAGTCCATGGGCCAAAGCTCTAGCCACTGAGCAAAACTGGCTAGGGCATTGTTATAGCTTTTTAACTAATACTTTCACTTCCATTAGTTTTTCCTTAATAGTCTCTCATATATAACACTGTCTTGATTAAAAATGTTATGTTTTCCAATACAATCTTGACCAAACTGGCTAGGGCATTATTACAGCTTTTAAACTAATACTTTCACTATTAGTTTTTCCTTAATAGTGTCTCATATATAACACTATCTTGATTAAAAATGTTATGTTTTCCAATACAATCTTGGAATACATAAACTGATAAATTATTTTTGTTCTTCCTCAACACTTGAAATTCTCTCTTGAGGATGAAATACACATTATGAAATGTTTGAAAATTTGAAATATATCAAGTTTTATACAGACAGCAATGAAATATCTGATATGAGAACTTTCTTTAAAAAAATGTTTTATATGTCTAATTTATAAGTCAGTTTCTACTCTCTACCACCCACCTAGAGGAAAAGCTAGATGGGCCCCCAATTACACCTGAGTAAACTTAAGCTTGAAAAAGTTAGTGATTTTTCCACAGCCCTAGTTTTATTAAGCTCTGAAAGAAGGATATAAACAAATCACTCTAATTTCAAAGCCCTGACCTGTGTTTGATATTCTTTAATCATGTGATTAAGTTGATCTCCATTGGAGGAACTGAGTTGTTACATTGAGAAAGATGTCAGGGTTATTAGGAAAGATCAGAAGTTCAGACTTAGATTAAGTTTATGAATAAATGTGTTTATAGTCATTAGGAAAAAACACTATCAATAAAAATGATACCAGGATATTATTTCACTTACACTACTACCATTTAATTTATCACAGAATAAATTGAGAAAAGCTGAAACAAATATGGACTACAGCAAATTCAGAAATGATAGAGTACTCAACATAAATGATGAATAGGTAAGAAGAGGGCATGATACCTATGACTGAGCTGAGAAATTGAACACAGAGCTATGCCAGGTAGGGCTCCTAGAAAGTATAAAAATTGTTGGAAAAATAAAGGAGCTTAACGATCTAGTGGGTCCTCATAAAAAAAAGATGTTCAATATGCTTAATTTTTAGGGAAATACAAATCAAAACTACAATGAGATCCACCTTATACCCATTAAAATGGCTACTATCATGATAACAGAAAATAAAAAGTATTGGGAAAATGTTGAGAAATTAAAACTATTGTGCAGTGTTAGTGGGAATACAAAAAAATATTTTTTCCTATAAAACAAAAACTGGATGCACTAAAGTATGACTTTTTTCTTGGTAGATATTTTCAATTTTAAGTTAATCAAGCAAAATGGTCATTTTAAAGTGAGCTATTATGTACTTAAGAGTATAAATAAACGTCTTTATAACCAACTGTAATTATACTTATAGAAATTTATAAGATTCTCATAAGTAATAACCATTGTCCGCCTCACGTGATTCAGTATATTTTTACATGAGCTCCTCTGAAGTATAGTTATGTGAGAGTATTAAGGTATGTAAGCATGTACTTCTGAGAGGGGAAAATGACTGTTATATGCAAGGACAGAAAATTGGAGATACTTCACTTATCATCTTATTCCATTCCAGGAACAGTATTTGCTGGCTCATCACTTTTGAAAGACCCAGGGGTAAAAGCACCAAACAGTTTAAAAGAGCTGTGGTATATTCTCCAGGCACCAAAAGGATTTAATACATGCAAATTTCCATTAGTGCTAATGGGAGTTATTATAGGTGATTTATACTTTAAAGGTAATGAACTAAAAGTCAGTTTCTATTTTATCCACTTTGAATTACTCTCTTTTTTATTTTGAAGAATTCATAGGACAAGATGAAGAATAAACATCAACAATTCAAATATTTCAAAAAATAACTGCATGTGAAATGATGCACTTCATTGTTGATCAATTTCAAATGTTAATTTTTGAATTAACACTGGCCCTCCTTTCTCACTTCTCTCTGTGTGTAGTTAGCCAGTGAAGACCATTTTAAATAGTAGATTGATATGCTGCTATTATTAGTAATATGCTACATAAAAATGTTTTCCATTGTTGCTGGTACCTGAATTTCAAGTATAAATAAATGTAGATAATTATCTGGCAACCATTACTGTTTATTGGGAACCTTTAAGATACTGAACAAGATTGGTATGAAAAAGCTTTCATCTCTACTTTGACAAGCATGTGGCTTGGTAGAAAAGCAATCTAAGTTGACATATGAATGCAGCTTTCCCTGCTCCCCCTAATATTGCCTCACATCCTATGGCTTTCCTCCTTTGAGTCATAGGATTTCTAAGATTCATCTTAATGCTGATATGTGGCTTTATGATTCCATAACCCCAAAAGATGAAGTTGAAATACTAGAAAATCTATTACATGTATATTTACCTTCAGACCAATTTAAACACATATCCTTTGGAGTATGCTTACTGATTTTGAGGACTTTTCCCATTCCATTTTGATTTAACATTGTTTTCTCACATGCACTAGGCTACATTATTCTATTATTTTATTGTGTTATTCACAGATTGGAACGCATTCTTATTTCATTGAGTTGAAAACAAAATTCAGCCAAGTAAATTTAAAAATCTTATTGGTTTTATTAAGAAATTCATGTATCAGTCAGATTCCCATCTAGCAT
Organism: Myotis brandtii; assembly: GCF_000412655.1. Lineage (NCBI taxonomy): Eukaryota > Metazoa > Chordata > Mammalia > Chiroptera > Vespertilionidae > Myotis > Myotis brandtii. The sequence continues at coordinate 4,641,444 of NW_005356519.1, forward strand.
CTAGAAGGATACTCAGAAGGGGTTGTACAAAATGGAAGGTTTACATAAGAAGAAGGGTGGTGCAAGGAAGCTATTAACTAAAGAAAATAAAGGATTATTTTTAGACCAGAACCTCTTGGAGGTGGGGAGGGGGTTAGCAGTGAGAACTGTAAAGGTTTTTGTCATGCAAATTGCCTCTTCTTTATATATGAGATGGAGAGTGTGCAGGTGGCAGATTATTGGTGTAGACAAGAAAAATCTACCCTGTTTGATTAAGATTGTATTTCTCAGAGAGGTTGCAACAGCAATTAGATCAGATATTAAATCTAGGTTTGGTATTGTGGGCTTTAGCTCAAGTGATGCCATTTTGGGGCCTGTGGTTTTCTCTTTAACAATAGTTTCAGTGAATATTTCAATAGCAGGAATAAATAAATCTCTAGAATTTTTGCTCATAAAATGGCATAATGCCAAGATTATAGCTTTGTCTAGGAGCTTACACGTGGCCTTTGTCTATGTGCAAATGAGCAGAGAAGCATTTCAGAAAACCAATCATTCTCACATGCTACAACTTTCAACATTTTATAACAAAATCTTAAGTAATGGTTCAAACTCATGCTGACCTTGATGACATATGCAAGGATGAGTAAAAACAATTTTAGCGCTACAGGTTCAGGTTGTAGTTTTGGATCAGTAGCCGGTGTAGCAAGTAGGCATGATTTTTGCAAATTTTCTGCTCTGAGATCAACGTTTGTGATTTAAATACATACTCTCAAAAGATGTTCATAAAAAGTCAAAGAAAGAATTTTAGAGATAAACGTAAACAATACTAGGGGCCTCGTGCACGAAATTTGTGCACTGGGGGGGTGGTCCCTCAGCCCAGCCTGCCCCTCTCACATACTGGGAGCCCTCTGGGGATGTCCTACTGATGGCTTAGGCCCGCTCCCTGCTCCCCTTGGGGAGTGGGCCTAAGCAGCAGTCTGGCATCCCTTTGTGGGAGGCGACCGGGCTGATCAGGGGAAGGCACCAGCCCCATCACCCCGCTGCTGCAGCCACTGCCAGTCACCGCAGCCACCAAGGTGTTTTCATCAACACGGACTCCAGTCCCTTCACCATGAAAAAATGACAACTTTCTTTAGGCATTCTCAAGATGTGTCTTTCATAGCATATGACATTTCTTTATTATTTTTTTAACCCTCACATGAGGATATATTTCCATTGATTTTTAGACAATGTGGAAGAGAAAGGGAAAGACAGAGAGAAACATCAAAGTGAGAGGAACACTTTGATTAGTTGCCTCCTGCATGAGCCCTGACCTGGGCCCCGGCCAGGGAGGAGCCTGCAACCTAGGTACATGCCCTTGGTCAGAATTGAACCCAGACCCTGCACTCCGCAGGCCGAGGCATTATCCACTGAGCCAAACCGCCTAGGGAAGGATATGACATTTCTTAGCCCTCCAGCAGCGGACCTTCATTTTTTTCCCCAGGAGTCTGGTAGAAAAACCCTAGATCACCTTCTTGGATTCTTATTACCCAAGTTACTAAGAATATTACCAGTGGCATACAGGGAGCTTAGCCAATGAGCAGTAAGAAAAGGTATTTCCTCTGTAGTTCACACCAATCCCAAGCTCGGCTCCTGCCCAGGCCTCAGGCCTCTGGCCGGGCTTTAGGCCTGAGCAGGGGACCCCCAGCCTGCTCTGATCACTGGCTCCGCCCCTGCCCAGGCCACAGGCCTCTGGCCGGGGTTTTAGGCCTGGGCAGGGTACCCCCAGCCTCGTGCGATCACTGGCTCCACCCCTTCTCAGGTCTCAGGCTTCTGGCCAGACCTGAGGCCTGGGCAGGAAACCCCCAGCCACCTACGATCACCTGCTCAGGCCTAAGGCCTCTGGCCGGGGTGTTAGGCCTGGGTAGGGGACCCCCAGCCCCCTCCGATCGAGGCTCCACCCCTGCCCAAGCCAGAGGGGCGTTAAGCCTGGGCAGGGGACCCCAGCCTGCTCTGATCGCTGGCTCTGCCCCTCGGTTCTGATTGCAGGCTCAGGCCCTGCCCAGGAGCCCTCTGGATCAGGCCCTTCCTAGGCTGCTCAGGGCTCACACAGGGCCTACCTCGGAGTGACCTGGGTGCCCTATGATGTTTCCCGGACCCAGGCCACTGGTGCCTAGTATGCAAATTAGCTGCCATTTAGTTGGGTTAATTTGCATATTCGCTCCTGATTGGCTGGTGTGTGTAGCGGAGCTACAGTCAATTTGCATGTTTCTCTTTTATTAGATTAGACTAGAGGCCCATTGCAGGAAGAGTCTGCAAGAATAGGGCTTCGCTCCCATCTCTGCCGTTCCTACCCTGCCCTTCTCTGCCACTCCTACCCCACCCATCTCTGCCCCTTCTCTCCTGCCCGTTTCTGCCACGTCTCTCCCACCCGTCTCCGCTACCTCAGCTTCATTGCTTAGCTTCCCTCTAGGTGTCTTCAGTCTTCGTTCCCAGCCAGTATATGCAAATTAGCCACCATCTTTGTTGGCGGTTAATTTGCATATCGCTCTGATTAGCCCATGGTGGGCGTAGTGAAGGTACGGTCAATTTGCATCTTTGTCTATTATTAGATAGGATGTGTTCAACCAAAACTGTAGTCTTGGTTTTCAGGTGCAAAGATAAAATGCCCACTAAGAATTGAAATATACTTTTTATTTCAGCTTTAATATGTAAGATGCTCTTACAAGTTTCATCAATAGTTGTATCTTGATGACTGATACAAAGTTCTTATGAGAAATAATATGATACAATTCAACAAATATTTCTGAGCACTTTGTCTTTTCCAGATACTGTGCTGGACATATAAAGACAGATGACAGAGTGCCTGTCCTTAAAGAATTCATAGTTAAGAATGAAATAGAATGTAGACATAATCACATACATACACACTGCATTTGTGTATATATGCATGCATATGTGTGTGTCTGTGTGTGTGTGTATGCATAAAATAAAGCACAGAAACTATGAGTAATAGTGAAGTGGAAGGCTTAAGAGAAAAGGGGAATTGGGAAGTCAAATAGGATGGCGTAGATAAAACTTTGCTGTTTTATTGGATACCAGAGGCCCAGTGCACAAAATTTGTGCATGCGGGGGCGGGGGGAAGTCCCTCAACCTGGCCTGAACCCTCTCACAATCTGGGACCCCTCAGGGGATGTCCAACTGCCGGTTTAGGACCAATCCTAAACCGGCAGTTGGACATCCTTCTCGCAATCTGGGACCACTGCTTCCTAATTGCTTGCCTGCCTGATCGCCCCTAACCACTCTGCCTGCCTGCCTGCCTGCCTGATTTCCCCTAACTGCTCGATTGTCTGCATGCCTCATCACCCTTAACCACTTTCCTGCCTGCCTCATCACCCCTAACTGCTTGTCAGCCTGCCTGATCGCCCCTAATTGCTCGCTGCCTGCTTGATCGCTCCTAACGACTTCTGCCTTGGCCCTTAACCACTTGCCTGCCTACCTGATTGCCCCTAACCACTCTGCCTGCCTGCCTGATCGCCCCTAACTGCTCATCTGCCTGCCTTATCGCCCCTAACCACCTCTGCCTTGGCCCCCACCGCTGCGGCTTTGTCTGGAAGGACATCTGGAATGATGTCTGGAAGGTTGTTCAGCTCTCCAGTCTAATTAGCATATTACACTTTTATTATTATAGATACCTACCAACTTTAGCCTACCTGAGAACTTTCTTTTCTTATTTTTAATAGCAGCACATTTCCCTGGCTACTCCTTTTAGACTTCTTTCCCAGTTGAATTACTTCTAGACACAGTCTATATGTTGAGAACCTCAGGTGTGAATCTTACTGCTTCTTTCTTCACCTCCCAGTCTTGGTCTTAATTTCCATCCATATTTTGATGATTCCTAAATGTTTACCTTCATATTGGTCTTCTATTGTTAGACCCAGATGGGTATATCCTACTGTCTACTTGACATCTCTACATGATTATTATATTAGCATTCCAAGTATATAAAAATATCAATTTGGAAATATTCCTTCCTCTTGCCAGCAAACACAATTGTGCCCTCAATTTTCCTAGGTTAGTAAATAGTACTAGCACTTACCATGTCTTCAAACTCAAAACTGTAGGAGTAATTACTGGCCTCTCCTTTCTTCCTGCCCTTCAAAATGATCCCTGGGTCAAATCTTACTGTCTCTCCAGCCAGAGTATTATATCCACTACCCTCTATTGAACTTGCCAATATCAGAGTTCAAGCCAAATGATCAATTTACCAAAACCTTGTTTATCTTTTAATTAAAATTAGCATAAAATCAATTGTCTAAAGGCCAATTCATAAAGATCCAATGGCCCAAAATGCAAAATTATTCCAACAAATTTATACTAAATATTTATATAGTTTCAAACATATTGTGGTTTCAAGAGATTTTGAGCACTTTTTCATTATCTGTAAGATAAGTTGATTCACAGTAGTTTTAATATGGTTAAATCTTTAGTTGTTTTGCAGTGAATTTGTTGATAAAGTTAATTTAAATGTCTGTTTTTGGAGTGATTCCCATTTCAGTACTTAATAAATTCTCAAATATTAATTTGGTTGAGCTTATTAATGAATTTGTGCCTATAAATTTATTGGAAGGTAAAAATTCATTCATTTTAAAGTTCCAATATTGAATATGTATGCACAAGTATTGTCATGGGAGATACAGAAGACATTCATATTTACAATCCAGGGAATAGTAAAACATTCAGGAATATACTAGATTTTGGCTTGCCACAGTGAAATGGCTCATAACAAATAAAAAAATAAATTCAAAATAAATTAGAACTTAAATTGCTTGACTAAAATATCTCAGAAATTTTCAAAGTTTATTAAAGCTATTCATTTCAATCAAAATATCTCAAAACTTTATAAATAAATAATGGTTTCAGTAAATTGTTAAATTTGCAATTTGGCCATTCAACATATTTACGACTTATTTTAAAACATTCAGTCATTCTGAAATGGAAGCATGTTTTCTCTTGGGCAAATTGAGCTAAAATCATTCATTCATTATATCTTTACTGGAATATATTACAAATCTTCCTAACTAGTCTTCCTTCTTTTATTCTTGTGCAATTCTACCAACCCTCTCTCTTCACAGCAGCCAGAATAATTACTTTGAGAAGGTACGATGATCATATCACTGCCCATGTATAGTCTATTAATGGAGTCCCATTTTACACAGTAAAATTGAATCTCCCTGTCAGGAGTCTTAAGTCCACTTAGTGATCTGACTCCTTACTACATCTCTAACTTCATCTCAAACCACTCTTTCCCTGTTCACCGCGTTAGTCGGTCACCTGGATCTCGGTCCCACTACAGAAAAGATAAAATATTTTCTGTATAGGGTTTTTGCATTGTTCTCTCTGCCTAAAATTTTATTTTCCTGGTTCTTTACTCAGCTGACCCATTTTAATCTAATATATTGCTCCCTTAAATAATGACTGTCTACCTATTTTTTCTATGAAAAACTGCCTCTATTATTCTTTATCATAGCAATCTGTTCTTTTTCTTTCCAATTCTACTTCTTTATAGAGTTCCTTTATTTATGTATTAGACGATATATTTATTGTCTAACTTTCTGTAATATAAATTTCATACTATAAATGTCTAGTTCAACATTGTCTCATCATTGGGCTTGGCACATGTGTGCTGCTCCCTATATATTTGTTATTCTATAAAATAACATAAAAATATTATGGTAGTTGGGGAAATAAAAATACATGGAAGTGGACTCTTTAATAGAAAAAATAATTGAATCTATCATAGCAAATCAATACGTTTGATATCCAGGTAAAAATTCCATAATGAATTATTAAATAAATGATTTGTTAAAGAACATAAAAGTAATATTGATAACTACTCTCCTTACTAAAAACATCATGTAAAAATTAACTTACTATGTCCCAATTGGACCATTAGACCAATGGATTAAGTGACTGCTCTATAAATAGCATATTTTTATTTCAGTTTATATTCAGCAAAATATTTTCATAGCAGTATGGATAAGATGGAAAAATAGACATGGGGTTATATTATAATCATGTGAACTAATGAGCAACTCTTACCTAAAAATGAATATTTATTGATGAAACTAGAGACCTGGTGCACAAAATTCATGCACTGGAGGGGAGGGGTCCCCTCAGCCCAGCCTGTGACCTCTCACAGTCCAGGACCCCCCAGGGATCAGGCCTAAGCTGGCACTCAGACATCCCTCTCTCAGTCCAGGGTTCTCACAGTCCAGGACCCCTCGCTTCTTACTGCCAGCCTGCCATGGAGGCGGGAGAGGCTCATGTCACCTCCACTGTGCTTGCCAGCCATGAGCCCGGCTTCTGGCTGAGCTGGGGGGAGAGGGTGGGAGTGCTGCTCAACCAGAAGCTGGGCTCACTGTTCCTTAGCACTGGACCCACCCCCTGCCCACTGGTGGGGGAGGATGTAGGGCTGGGCTGGCTGGGGGAGGGGCCATGAGAGTTTGAGGCACCATGGTTGCACCCCAACACATCTCTACAGAGGCTCTGGGACCGTGCCGCTCCTTCTCCTCCCAGTCTCTAGGGAAGGGAGGAAGGGGCCGATCAGGGACCAGCCCCGAGCTGTAGCTTCTCCCACTGCCTCTGCGAAAGCGGGGGCGGGTGCCAGGACTGCCATGGCTGGCCTGTCAGCACAGGCTCACTGGCCCTGCCACCCCCACCGCCACTGATCATTCTGAAAGGTCATCCAGAAGGACATCTGGAAGGCTGTTCGGCTGTCCAGTCTAATTAGCATATTACGCTTTTATTATTATACATGTTGTCAATGTGGAGAAATTGCTCTAGAGGTATGTCATAAAATTATCTTTGGGCTTTATTTTATTTAACTTTTTTGAAAGTAAAAAAATTTCTAAAGATATATAAAACATTCAGTCAATATTACAAAGCAGGGAGAATTGTTAAAATATTTGGTTGACAGGATCAGAATAAGAGTATATAAAATTAGGCTAGAATAATGTGCTAAAACAAGTCAACTAAGATTTATTAACAATAAATATAAAAACTTTCATTTATATTTGCAGTTTAAAACAGATATTAGATGAAAGAACACTGACAACTCTTTAAGGGGTAGCAGGTAGGACAGTTTAGTAGAATTCAAGCTTAACCAGTAGTCACTCCCTTGAGATTTTAAGGATAAAAGTGGAATTTGGCAAAGAAGTACTATTAACAGAAACTTATTAACCAGACAAAGAGATTAGGTCCATTCCAATACTTATGAATCTAAACACTTGAGGCATATATTTTCAATATGTCATTAAAAAATAAAGCTTATTGCCCGACCAGTATGGCTTAGTGGTTGAGCATCAGACTATGAACCAGGAGGTCACAGTCTGATGCCTGGTTTGATTCCTGGTTGGGGCACATGTCCAGGCTGCAGGCTTGATCCCCAGTAGGGGGCATGAAGGAGGCAGCCAATCTATGATTCTCTCTCATTATTGATGTTTCTATCTCTCTCTTCCTCTTCCTTCCTCTCTGAAATCAATAAAAACATATTAAAAATAAATAAATAAAGCTTACCTAGAGGGTAAAAATGCCTGGGAACTGTTATTTAAGTAAAAGGTATTTGAAACTGTAAACTAGAAGGCTAAGCAGGCAAGTAATAGGAAAAGAAAGTTTGGAGAATTAATAACATTAAGTTACTTTTCAAAAGTAAAAATTATATAATTTAGTATAGCTGAAAACTGCTTTTAAAATGTTAAGCAAAAAAAAAAAAAATATCAACAACAGTCCCATGAGAAGTGGAAGTCTTGTAATGATAAAAGCTGTCATTTATTAGGGATTTATGTGCTGTACACTACAGAAGATAGTTTGTATGTTTTATTTCATATCACTTTCATAAGAATATCTTGAAAAAATGAATATTATTGCTCTTATCATATAAACAGCAAATTAAGGTATAATTATTTAAAAATTGTTCATAAAGATCAGAGTAAGAAAATAAAAGGATTGGCATTTGAGCCCATATCAGTTGGACTCTCTAGTCCATATTATTTTCAATATACTAGGTTGGGCTTTTTTTTTTTACCTTATTTACATTTTTTAACATTTTATGTCATTGTAATGACTATGAATTACTCCAAGGAAGAGAAATTTGTTTAAGCTAAAAATAATAAAAATTCTGAAAGTATTGAGTTATGTTGAGAGACTGGAAGTGAAAGTAGAAAGTGGCTTGCAAAGCCATTTTTGAGGAAAAAAATGTTCTTTCTTAAAATAGTTATATTCATTCATCTCAATTTCATGCATTTTCTGTAGTGACTAAGAATACTTTCCATAGAGTAAAATAAATATGGTCTTGTGTTCTTGCAGAACACAGTTTCAACTTTAGAATACACGCCATCCTCAGAAACCCAGGAGGTAAGTCTCCACAACTGTTAAATTAACAATTGATTAACACTTGTGTTATTATCTTACAGTTTAAAATTTTTGTCAAAATTTCCCTCCATTTGATTCTCACAAAAAAATTTCTTCATTTTACAGATAAGTGAGAGAATCAGAAAATTAAAGTGACATATTTAAGGTAATAGGGGAAGCAAGTGGTAGAAGGAGGATGGTCCAGGACTTCTGACTCCAAATTTCGTGACACACCACATAGACTCATAATAGCAAAGACAAGGAGGACATCCTATCTAATAATAGACAAAGATTGAAATTGACCGTACCTTTGCTACACCTCCCATTGGCTAATCAGTGAGATATGCAAATTAACTGCCAACAAAGATGGTGGTTAATTTGCATATGTAGGCGCAAAGCAGCAGAGCGAAGAATGAAGGCAGCTCCTGCAGGAGCAGCGAGGGCTGTGAAGGCGGCTCCGGCCGGAGCGGCACCAGTTTTCCTCCGGCACCCAGGACCCAGGCCTATTGCACGAAGCTTTTCATGCAACAGGCCTCTAGTATGAAATAATACAAAATTGCATGTACCATAAAGCAGCATTATGAACAGGAATTCATCAACAGTAGCAGTTTAATGCAGAGATTTTGCATCTAGAAGATAGTTCTCTGTTGGTGCCCTTGTCCAGTTGAATATTCTCAAAATCCTTTGTGATCACCAATTGAAAATCTGTATCACTTTCAAGGCCATCTTTATTTTGCTTATCCTTTTATTTTACCAGTAAGTATACTCTAGTAAGAGAAATGGATCCTTTGCCATGTTCCTAACTGAAAGGAATTTTGTGCTCTCTTTTTATACAGATTGGTTTTGTTACAGCTAAATTGGGCTAATTTATCACCAAGTTTGCAGTGAAAATGAACCCTTTATAGAAACATGGTTTAAAACTTGAACTGAGTAATTATGGTTCGACATAAAAATCCTAATAAATGTAATAACTAACATTCTCTAGAGGTTAAAACCTGGAGGTTACAAATCAATAATCCTTGACAATATTAATATAACTTTTTAAAATAATTCAAAAAATATCTTTGTCCCAATTAACAAATGGACTTAAATGATTCTCAAATATATGATGCCAAGATATAGGATACATTTAAATTTAAGTTAACTTTTAAGGGAATATGTACATATTTGTTGCTTTCCTGTTTTTCAACAGAATACACTGTCTAGCTTATGGGCCGACCTCTCAAATTACCTATGTCAAAAATTCACCATTTTTTCAAGGTTTTTTTTATAAACTAATAATGAAGTTATGCTTCCTAGTCATGGCCAAATTAAAGAATATAGGGATTGTAATTTTGTTTCTTTCCATCTAAAACTAGTCTTATAAATTTAAGTGTAAGATATTTATGGGGAGTGGCTGAGCATAAATTAGAGACAGATATATCTGAGAGTAAGATAAATGTCTTAGATCATTTTAAAGGTTTTAATATAAATGTATATGTGCAAAGTATGTGACATATAACTATATAATATTTAATTATCCTAACCAGACTAAGTCATACTATTGTTTTTCCTGAATTTATTTCTCCTGCGTTCTCACTGTTTTTTTTCTCTTTATACTCTACTATTGCCAACAGTATCTTGTAAAAATTAACTTTAAGTAGAAGAAAATAAAAAAATTAAATAATCGATTCAAAAATAAAAGTTAAGATTCTCTTCTTTTCTTTTTATTTTGTACTTATTTTTAAAATGATCTTATGTTAATAAATGTTCAGCAGTTGTTATCCAATAATATTATAGGATAATGAGTCTGAAGTCCATTGAAGTGTAAGACTGCATCATAGCATAGGACCATAAGAACTTTACTGGAAATGGAAAAATAAAAATTGATTATTAAATTTTACTTTTGATACAATATCATCAAATAGCATGCCATTCAGAAAATAGAAAACAGCCCTAGCCAGTTTGGCTCAGTGGATAGAGCATTGGCCTGCAGACTAAAGGGTCCCAGGTTTGATTCCGGCCAAGAGCACATGCCTGGGGTGCTGGCTCGATCCCCAGTGGGGGTGTGCAGGAGGCAACCGATCAATGACTCTCTCTCATCATTGATGTTTCTATCTGTCTATACTTCTCCCTTCCTCTCTGAAATCAATAAAAATATTTTTTAAAAGGAAAGAGAATAGAGAACAAAATTAAGAAAGCTAGCATGTTCCCAGAAAGAGTAGCTGACAAAATATGACACCAACAGAGCAAAATGCTCCCAGCCAAGCTAATAGCCTATAGAACGGTGGTAGTATGCACTTTGTAATTGGACTGTGAGGCCTAGATTTTCACAGATGCTGCTAAATGTCGTATTTCCACCATGTCACAATGAACAAAAGGTAAGCCCTTAGATGAAACCAACAGCTGTGTCAACATTGAAACTCGTCCTATGTAAATAATATGTTACAGGTTCAAGAGGCCATTAAAACAAATTCAGATGTCATGCCATTTGTTCAACTTTATGAGCAATAGGGATATTACAAGTCTAGGGTCTGCCATTAGCAAGACAAACCCCCATAAATCCTGAGCCAGACAAACCTTGGTGACATTCAATTCTAGCTGTAGTCAAATTAACTCAGTGGAAAAATGGGTACCAAAAAATGGATTACTGCTCTATGCAAAATTGAGAACAACCAAAATTACAGGAAAACAATGAAATTCTATGAGGACATGCCTAAGCATAATTTCAAGCAACAGGGCATAGCCAATGACTGCTGGGAAACCATAGCAACAGGCAGACCAAGCTGGCATATTAGCAATCTGAGATGGGATGGCTCTTGTAAAGGGAGGAAGCTGAACTGTAAGCAGGATCCAGCCTGTAAACATAAAACAAGCATGTTTCCTCTCTCACAGAAGGGAATGCAACAGTATTAGTTACAATATTCTAATAGATGTTGTCATTAAACATGAATCACACTGGAGCCTTCTATACCTTTAGAATCCATGTATAAGTCCTACTAAAATAATTTTGGTAGTTCAGTAATTTATCACTGTTGGCTACTATTTGAGAAAAATATATTTCTACCCAAAACAATAAAGCATACTAGAACAAAGCTTTAATTTTTTCCATCTAAGTTAAGTGGCAAAGAATTTTATTTGGTAATCTACATTTAGAAATTGAGGATCCAAAGAAAATGCTATAAATGAGAGCTTTCTCAGATGGAACATGGAGATTCACAATATTTAAATAAGTTCTACATGTCAAAAATAGAACATATCACTTTCTCAATATAAATCCTAAGAACACAAGGAACATATAAATTCATAGAAACGGAAACTCTAAGATTCATTTTTTATTTCTGCAAAGGAAAAATGTTTTCTTCTTTTCCATGTCTATTCTAAGGTATTTAATCAACAGTATAATGTAAAAAGAACCACTGACCTCTAATGATAAAATATGTTCTCTATATTTCTTTCTATTATTACTGTCTTGAATATTTATAAGCTAGACTATACATTTTCCTGCATGAATTAGCTGTAAATCTCAAGCCATATTTTAGCCAAGTAAATACATCTTCAAGAAAAGACTTTTAATGAAGGAAAAAATGGAATTTTAAAGCCAAATTTGAAGTACAACTCTCTAGATAGTATTTTATTTGAGACACTTTACTGTGCTATTGTAAGACAGAAAATTGCATTGAAGATGAGTATTTTTACTAATTGAGATTGAAAGCAGTTGGATCCATTATTATTTCCAACAGGATAAAAGAAATTTTGCTAAAGCCTACGTATTGTACGTGGTTATAATTTTATTAGCTTATGAAAATTAGTACTATAAAAGTGATTCTTAATAACTGGTATAATGAGTAACTATAAATACAGGTCTAAACTTGACAACATGAGGCTGTTTTAATTTTCTTTACTTTCACTGATGTCTATCAAATAAATAAAATGAACAAATATATACAAAGAAACCTTTCTTTAATGAGGCAGAAAAGAGATCATGACTTCAATGCATATAATATATAAAAAAACTGTCAGGTGCTCTGAAATTGTAAAGATAGAGGGACACAAGGTCTTAAATGTAACTCATTACATACAAGGAGTAAGGGAGGGTTATCATGTCCCTAAAAGTATGAATCAGGCTCCTAAAAGATATGTCCTGTGAATCTTTAAAATATAGAGATGGGAGGTCATAGAAGAAACATGGGCATTGCTTCAGCTCAGCACATAAATGTGGGGAAATTAAAACTGAAGGAGAAACAATAATATGCACATTTTATTTTTCAATTTGGTACAGGCTTTTACCAAAGTGAATTGACAAAAAAAGGGAAGAAAAACAATTATTATAACATAATGACCCCATGAATTAAGGGGCTTTAATACATGTCATATCAATTGACCGAATGTAAGCAACCTAAGGAAACTATGTCTTAAAGGATAATAGATATAAGAGGCTTAGTGCTCTCACAACAGTGCTGAACTAAAGCTGTGACTGTCCCTGAATGTCCTTCCTCCACACCACCTCACACCATTACTCAGAAAGTGGCTGGCCTGAGTCACAGATAGGTAACAATAGTAAAGAAGGAGTCCTGGCCGTGGTGGCTCAGTGGTTGAGTGTCAACCTATTCTTCCTCCACACCACCCTCACACTATTGCTCAGAAAGTGGCTGGCCTGAGTCACAGATAGGAACCAATAGTAATGAAGGAGTCCTGGCCTTGGTGGCTCAGTGGTTGAGTGTCAACCTATGAACCAGGAGGTCACGTTTTGATTCCGTGGTCAGGGCATATACCCGGGTTGCAGGCTTAATCCCCAATCATGCAGGAGGCAGCCAATCAATGATTCTCTCTCGTCATTGATCTTTCTATCTCTCTCCTTCTCCCTTCCTCTCTGAAATCAATAAAAATATATTTTTTAAAAAAGGATTGACCATGGTATCTGTGTATAGATATCACTGAAATTTAAGAGATGGAGAATGGCCCTGACCAGTTTGGCTCGGTGGCTAGAGCGTCGGACTGTGGACTGAAGAGTCCCAGGTTCAATTCCGGTCAAGGGCATGTACCTTGGTTGCGGGCACATCCTCAGTAGGGAGTGTGCAGGAGGCACCTGATCGATGTTTCTCTCTCATGGATGTTTCTAACTCTCTATCCCTCTCCCTTCCTCTCTGTAAAAAATCAATAAAATATATTAAAAAAATAAAAAAAAGAGATGGAGAATGGAATAGCTGCTGTAAATAATAGGACTCAGTTGCCCCAGGACTTAATAAAGAATAAAAATGTCTCCTAGATTTGTTCACCTAAAAGCTAGAGGCTAGAGCATTTAGCAACCAGTTCCCATTGGTAGAGGATTGACCTAGAGGTTAATTCTTGCTGAATCTTTTGACTGCTCCCTGGGTGAACTACCCAGTTCAGAAAATGACCTGAAGGGGAATGCTGAAAGACATTATGCACTTGAGGTGGGATACTGACAGCCAAGATGAGTCTAAGGTTGCTCTGAACTGTCTACCAGAATTCACGCTCGAGTCAGAAGTCTGAGAGGATGGGAAGCATTCATGAGAGGCATCTGCTTCAGCCCATGGGTCAAAGCATAAACTTTAGGATAACTTTATGTAGGATACAAAAGAAGGAAAATAAGAAAATTAAAAGAGTTTATATAATATGAAGAGAATAGAAGAACTAAATCAAAGCAATGTTAGAGAAGCAAAGAAAGGAAAGAATGTTGGAAGGAAGTCTGATCAAGTATTACATTTTACAAGCCATATAAGGTATTCATTCAGGAATATGTTCTACAATTTCTGTTGAATTGGGTAAATGAGAAAAAAAAATTGATTTATATAAGTTTTTTGAAAAAGTGGGTCACAAAGTCACATTACACATAATAAATACTTACTTTTCCTGCATTTGTATGCTAATTTTTTTTCTAAAAATGCTCCCACCTGAACACCTTTATGTGTCTATGGGAGTTAAGTAAGTTAATGTATGTAAAGTCCTTAAAACTCTCTCTTGCATGATGTGGGCAGTATAGAATTGTTTACTATTACTACTACTAAGAAGATTGTAAAGACATTGTGAATCATGTAATAAGAATTTGTGTAGAGACCAGTTTGAAGATTGTGAAGAAAATAGCAGGATCTTCTCAAGTCAGAGAAGATAATTTCTTGGTGATCTCAAGTGCTTGGGAGCCTAATATCAAAGGGAGAAAAAGAAGGTGGTGAGGGAAATCTGGGTTCTAGGGACAGAGAAGTCAGGAAGATCTAGAAGTGGCACAGGGACTAGAACAAAGGGGATGGGTAAAGACTGCTCATAGCCAGTTGATGGGGGATAGGGGAAGACAGTTAAACAATAAGTTAAAACATGGAGCTATTGCCCAGGTGGCATGGGCCCATGGTTGAGCATCAACCTATAAACCAGGAGGTCATGGTTTGATTCCCGGTGAGGACACATGCTGGGGTTGCCGGCTCGATCCCCAGTAGGGGTTGTGTAGGAGGTAGCTGATCAATGATTCTCTCTCATCATTGATGTTTCTGTCTTTTCCTCTCCCTTCCTCTCTGAAATCAATAAAAATATATAAAACAAAACAAAACATGGAGCTATGGAGATTGTTTTTGGAGAATTTTAGAATTGCAGACATTAGAAATAGAGCAATTCTAACACCCATAAGTATACTTGTAGCTAGACTTCATGTCCATGTGTAGTGAACATTTAAGAATTAGTATATTAATAACATGAAATTATATTTTATAGCTTACATTTCTCAAAGTAGGCCAGGCCGAGGGACCCCACTGGTGTACGATTGGGGCTGGGGAGGGGCTGCAGGGGGGCTCCAAGGCGTGTCCAGCCCATCTTGCCCATTTCTGATCGGCCGGACCCCAGCAACAAGCTAACCTACAAGTCAGAGCATCTGCCCCTTGATGGTCAGTGTGCATCATAGTGACTGGTTGAATGGCTGAACAAAAGGTCAGACACTTAGCATATTAGGCTTTTAGTATATAGGATAGTCACTCCCCCCCCCTCTCTCTATATATATATATTTTTGCATATATGCATATTTCTCTATATGTATATATGGAAAATGCACTATATACATGGGGATATTTATTGTCTTAAATTAACAGGAAGCTAAAAGTTTGGAAAAATAAAATGATAGATTTTTAGCTTATTATTTTACTAACAAATTCACTGATTACTCCTTCAACTTTATTCTAATGAATAAAACATTGTAAAAGATGACAGTGATATACAGATATCATTACCCTATTAAAAGCATTTTACTAAAATATTTTTATAACCTCTTATAAAATAAAAGAGTATCTCAATGTCCATGACAAATAGGCTTTAACTAACATTTATTTTTAAAATTAGCTTATTAATTTTCTGCTCATTTTGTTTATATGTGTTGATGACTTATTTTTATAGCTTTAAGTTTTTCAGAGACCTCACTCAAGCTTCTCTTTTATACACACAAGTTTGCTTTGTACTTTCAAATAATAAATTCTCATCTGTCACAATCTATCCCTTTTTTATCTTTACAGCAGTCATTTCCTTACACTCTCAGTGTCTGCAGAAGAAAGATATGCTACCTTTTTTCCCCATCAGTAGGCAAATACCAGAATATTGGAGATGTCTCTAATTTTACAACACAGAATATTTTTGAGACTATAAGCTTCGGTCACTTACTTTTTTCATTAGCACAGAACATTACACTCAAAGATACATTCACCTCAATGTCTTCCAGTTTTCTCAAAAGATTATTTCAAAGTGTAATTGTTTTATACGAAAGAGTGAACACTCATATGTTACATGGTATTGACTGTTGCAAATCAATATGAATATACTCTTACTATCCAAGCCAGAATATAGAGAAAAGGCACATTATGATCCCATGTGGGTAACAATTCCAGGATGAATCTTCACTGTGGAAGATTCATTTCATATGATGAGTAGCTTTCTATGAGTTAATATATGAATCAACTAGTTACTATCTTCTACTAATGTAAAATATTTTATGGAAATATATCTTCCATGAACTTTGAGCATAAATTACCAAAATAAAAAATGGAAAGGCACTTATTTTATTTCACTAGAAAAAGAAGAAAATGAATATTTCTTATCATTTAGGGAAAGTTTTAACAAAATGTTTTAAAGCCCTTTTTGGAAATTTATTGAATTTATTCTATTTGCCTTATCAAACTAGTAGCAGAACAAGAAACTGCTGATAAAGAAAAAAAACAATAACAACTTTCAACTTAGAGATGCAATGACATGCTCATTGCTTAATGGCTTTGTAGGAAGAGATTTCAGTAGTCACTACCTAAATAGGGCCATAATTTGCATTCAGTGAAATTACTATTGGTAAGGTCCTCATCTAATTATACACAAACAAATGCACCTTAATTGATGTCTGCAACATCTTAAGTAATCCTTTTATATCACAGCCAAGTGCAATGCTTCCAAAGGATTTAAATAACTGAGAAAGGTGCTTAATCAAAAACAGCTAGTTATTCCAATTAACTTTCTGTTAAACATGAATGATGCTTCATTCCCCGTGTTCGGTGCTATAAATGGTGACAATTACTTTACTCATTCATTTTTTGGTCAGCCAATAAATATTGAATAACCACTACATAAATAGAACTGCTCAAAAGTTTGAGTTAAATAGCTTTCAGGGAATCAAAGAACATAAAATCTAATAGGAAATAAAAGGTATATACAAAAGTTACTGAACAACAACAGTAAATTAAAATCAACAATTATATTCCAAAAGTAAAAATATTTTAATTTTGTGCCTTCCTTCTCATCTTCATCATCACTGCTTCCTAAACAATCGCCACTCCCATCCTAGATACAGGCAACTATTGATACACTGTCTTTCACTATAGATTAGTCTTTCCTGCAGTTTCATGTATATATGTATGAACAGTATAAAATCTTATGTGTTCTGCTTCTTACATTTGGCATAAAAATTTTGAATTTCATTAAGGTTATTGTATATATCAATATTATGTTTTGCCTTTTTTTGAGTAAAATTCCATTTTACAAATATATCAGAACTTCTTTTAGCTGTTTATGTGCTCATGATATTTGTACTGTTTCCAATTTTGGACTTTTATGAATAAAAATGTAATGAATATTCATATGTAAATCTTTATGTAAGCTTGTGTTTTCATTTTCCTAAAGTAAAATTTGGAATCACATGGAATGTGTGATCTTAACTTTATAAGAGATGTCCATATGTTTTTAAAGTTTTTTATACTGTTTTTATAGCTTTCCCATCAGCTATATTTGAGAATGCCAATTGCTCTGCCTCCTCTCCAACACTTGATATTTTTAATCATTTTCATTTTAGTGATTTTAATTAGTATGTAGTGATATAGCACTGTGGCTTTAAATAATTTCCATTACCCTGATGGATAAGGAATCTTGAACAATTATTCACTTACTTATTTTCCATCCATACATCTGAATGTCTATTCAAACTTTATGTCTATATTTTAAATTAGGGTTTTAAATACTATTGAGTTGTAAGGGGTCTTTATATATCCTGGGTCATCTCCATGGACATTGATTTATATATAAGCAGATTTCTGTCTTATAATATTACTTCTGTCTTCAGAACTTCCTTTAACATTTCTTATAAGGCTGGTCTACTGGTAATGAATTCTTTCAGTTGTTGATTTTGGGGAAAAGTTTTTTTTCTATTTTATTTTTGAAGGATATTGTCCCAGAAATACAATTAATTCTCTATTGATGATTATTTTTCTGTATTGAAAATTATGTTTTACTTTCTGTACTTTAAAAGGTGCAACTCTATTGTCTTTTTGCTGGGAAAATTTATCACACAAGATTTGCTACATTTTTTATCTTTGTTTATATGTAATGTGTCTTTATTCTTGGTGCCTTCAAATTGTTTTCTTTACTTTTGATTTTCTGTTGTTTAAATATTGTGTGTGTGTGTGTGTGTGTGTGTGTGTGTGTGTGTGTGTACTAATCCTGTTTGGAGTTCTCTGAGGTTAGATATGTAGTCTGATGTCTTGCATTGTTTTTGTCAAGAATAATTCTTGGCCATTATTATTTCAACTATTGACCGTTATCGCTTGAAATATTTGTTCTCTACTCTTTCTCTCTTTTCCTTCTGTGATTCTAATTATACATATTTTAGACTACTTGATATTGTATTACTCTGGTCTCTCTCTTCTTTTTCTTCTTCTTCTTTATCTCTCTCTCTTTTCTCTCTCTCTTCCCTTTGTATTTCAGTTTAGATAATTTCTATTGAACTTCCTGAAAGTTTACTGTTTCTATCCAAGTCTGTATCGTCTATACTAATGAGCCTATTAACGGCATTCCTCATCTCTCATACCACATTTTTTTCTAGTCTTACAAATTGACACTTTTTGTAGCTTCCCTCTCCTGACTTTACCCATCCTCTTTTGTATGTTCTATACCTTCTGTACTGGAGCCTTTAACTCATTAATCATAGTTTCTTTAAATGTTTTGTCAATGATTCTAATATCTAGATGATTTCTCAATCTGATTTTGTTTATTACTTTGTATTTTTAACCTAGGTTGTTAATTTTTCCATTTTGTGTCTCTTGTTTTAGAATTCTAGACATTGTGCGTATTAATGATAGAGGTAAATTATTTTCTGACCTGGAGACCAACATACTTCTTTTTTCTGCTTGACACTAAGTGTGAGATGTACAGTCAATCTACTCATTTGTTGAGATGTTTTGGGATTTTGTTTTGCTGTAGTTACTCTTGGTGCACTTCCAGTTTCAAGTTTCTTTACCTTTACCTTGAATAAGGATTGGTTGCCAGAGAATTTTGCTTAAATTCTTCCTGTCCAGTCCTCACTACCTCATTGCCTTTTTCCAGGCTCTTGCTCCTTTTCAAGACCAGACAGCTGATGCTGTTGTCTTAGTGCTTGTCAGCCCAGGGAAAGTGCTCTGTTGTCCTGATCCAGTCTCAGCCTTAAGCAGATGTTGTACCCATGTGTCTTCATGTTCAACATTTAGACATACTATTGTCCATCCTCTAGTTGTACAAAATGTCTAATTCTTGGCTCAGGCCTATTTCCTGTCATTTCTCAAAGATAGAGGAACAGTTCCTATTTCTCTTCCCCAGCCACCATCAATCTCCATATGTATCTTGAGGTCGGTAGTGTTTGCTGCCCTTCTCCAAAAAAATGAAGGCTTTCGTTCTGTGAAAAAAAAGGATTCAAGCAATGTTTCTTGACTTTCCAAAGGTGACAAGTACTCTCCCCCAAGAGACCGGCAAATTTTTGGTGGTTTCTTGGGTCAACCATCCTAGTCTAACTATTTTCATGAGTATTCAGTGAAGATCTGTGCAGAAGAGCCACTGAATGAGTGTAAAGTTCCCTGGGTCTGCTTCCCTGGCTTCTGAACTCTCACATTAGGCCACACAGAGCCTGTAGCATTCATTAGAAGTTTAGCTGAATTATTTTTCCCACCTGTAGTGGAAGCTTCATTTTTCTCCTGTGGTCTGCCCTACATAAGTCAGCACGCACACTCCACTTCTCCTTCAAAGCGCCTGCCTTTTTTTGGCTTATGACCTGATCTCTCTGACAGTTTGAAGAAAAGCTATGATTTTTGTAGATTATCTATTTTGTATATGCTAAGCCAAAACTAGAAGTCTCGCATTTTGAGATCAATTGTTATTTAATCTTTACTAAAGCACTGAATCTTGTGTGTTACTATCATCTTCGTTATATACATAAGGAAATTGAGTGGTAGAGAATGTAAATCATTGCCCAATATCATTTAGCCATTAAACTGCAAAAAACAGTACTCTTGACCTTAAGATCACTGTAAGAGTTGGCCAAGCCATAGGTCAGAGATGTTGCAAAAATGAAAAGTAAATGCGATAATATTCTACCATAATCCAAGATATATCCTGGGTGGTTTGTATCTCTGGAATTTCAAAAGTAAATATGTCAGCTTTCCTCCTATATCATGCTGGTGATAATGAGAAATTATGCAAAGTAAAAGAGCCAGGCATAAACAAGTATATACTGTATAATTGCATTTATATAAAGTTACTAGAGGCCTGGTGCATGAAATTCATGCATTCAGGGAGGGTCCCTCAGCCTGGCCTGTTCCCTCTCACAGTCCAGGAGCCCTCAGGGGATTGTTCGACTACCGGCTTAGGCCTGCTCCCTGTGAGCCTAAGCCGTCAGTCGGACACCCTTAGGGCTGCCTCGGTGGTGCCACCGCCACTGTGTTCGTCAGCTGTGAGTCCAGCTTCTGGCACACTGACCACCAGGGGGCAGCTCCTGCATTGAGCATCTGCCCTCTGGTGGTCAGTGTGTGTCATAGTGACCGGGTTGTTCTGCCAATTGGTCGATTTGCATATTAGCCTTTTATTATATAGGATAGGATAGGAATACTAAGTTCTGGTAATATAAATAATAAGAGCATTAGTAGATTCTGAAAGGGGAATGTGGGTGGAGGCTGTCTGAAAATAAGCATAAGAAACTTTATTATATGCTGATAATTTTTTTCATATTAATTTTGATGATTGTTAAATTATATACCTTTTTAAAACATAACACTGTACACATAAAATAGAGACCCTTTGTGAATTAATGTGGCTATCACACAGGTCAGACAATGCTTGACACAAAAAATGGGTACGTTCAGTCTATGCTATAGCCACTGTTTACAATCTGTGTTTTAGTCCTGACTTTCTATTAAGACAGAATGTTGTTGCCTGGCTGGTGTGGCTCAGTTAGTTGAGCTCATACCATGTACCAACAGGTCACTGGCTCGATTCCTGTTCAGGGCACATGCCTAAATTGTGGCTGGTTCCCCAGCAGTGGTCTCAATCCCTAGTAGGGGGCGTGCAGGAGACAGCCTCTCATGGGTGTTTCTTTCTCTCCCTCTCTCTATCTCTCTCTCAAAAAAAAAATGTATTTTTTAAAAAGCCAGAGTGTTATTGCTTATTTATGTGTTTTTTATATTATTTTTCATTTTTTAAGTATGTTTTTATTAATATTTGAGAGGAATGAAGGATGAGGGAGAGAGAGATAGAAACATCAATGATGAGAGAGAGAATCATTGATTGGCTGTCTCCTCCATGCCCCACACTGGCGATTGAGCCCACAACCTGGGCATGTGCCCTGACCAGGAATTGAACCATGACCTCCTGGTTCATAGGTCCACACTCAACCACTGAGCCACGCCAGCTGGGCTATGTGGGTTTTGTTTTTAAGTATTATTCAATGTTCACACAAAACTTTGGCCCTAAAACAGTGGCCTTAACTTCACATATAGTAATGGTAGCCACTTATAAATACAAAGGTACAGGACCACATCCAAACAGCTGCTTTCTAACTGGAACACACATTTAATATCCAACAACCATCACTCTCACTAAGTATTTTATAAGCCTTACATTTCCCATGTCTGCTCAAATGTGGATTTGTGCAGAGAGATGCTGCCTAATGATGGAAATGACTGACACAGTTTGAACTTCAAAGGTTCGTTCATTATATGACTCATGGATGGCCCAACAATTTAGCTCAAATTGAGCTTTCTCATTTCCAATTGCTACACACACTAGTCCTGGCTCC
This sequence comes from Myotis brandtii, assembly GCF_000412655.1. Taxonomy (NCBI): domain Eukaryota; kingdom Metazoa; phylum Chordata; class Mammalia; order Chiroptera; family Vespertilionidae; genus Myotis; species Myotis brandtii. The sequence goes on from NW_005356519.1 coordinate 4,663,363, forward strand.
CTCCTGTTGTTATTTCCTAGTCAGCATTTGCTCAAAATGCACTTCCTTTTGCCACTTTGCTCCAGTTTCTGCCTGCCAGGCTTGTGAGTAGTCCGAGTAAAGCAAAGCCAAGTGGATGTGAGCATTTGTTTTGTGTCAGAATATTGACTACCTCCCAAGACTTCATGATTTTAGGGTTTCCCCAGCATTTTGGTGATCATTATAGTATCCAGAGCCACTGGCAAGTTATTTTCAAAAAGACCTAGAGCTTTATTGTTAAAGTAAGGTTTTATGTCATAATTGGAAGGTACCCTTAAAAATAAATTGCTGGGCTGAAAGAAAATAGCCAAGTGTTTGCCAATTTCTCTCTGACACTATTGCTTATATTGACTTTTTAAAAATCTGTCTTCTATTCTGATCATGTAGTCTCATAAGAGACAAAGCAAATTAAGGGGTGATTGTGATTTTTAAAATCACAAAGTTGGAATTCACCTTCTTTGGTCAGACAGCAGAGAGCCAATGCCCACTGAAACTCCAAAGCCATCTTCTCTTGGTTTGATATTTGGTAATAGCACTCTAATTCAGAATAATCTTTCTCAGTCTTGAGTTCCTTGGTTCCTATTTTTACTTCCTCATTAATCAGTGCAGTGTCGCAAATTTTAACGAGATGGTAAATCAAATGAAAATGTCCCTTCCTGATTTGCCAACTTAGACTGTTTGCTATTTCTAAAAGCCTGATTTTTGGAGACTTATAAAGAACTTGAATTACTTATTAAATTAAAGGGAAAATAAAACATCTAAGTCGCTGCAAGCAGAATATATTTTCTCTTGATTTTTTTGAGACATTATAATCAGACACTAGAGGCCATAAATAGCAATGACAAAACAAAAATAAAGAAGTGCCCTAAAAGAGACATCCCCACATCTGAAAGCTGAATTATAAAAGTGTATCCAGCACCCACCTACCTGCCTTTGTTTTTGATGGTATGTAGTTCATATAGGTGCTTTCATAATGAAATCAACCCATACGTTTTCAAAACAGTTGTTCAAAAGCCAAGATATTTATGTTTTCCAAAATCCAAGTTTCCTATCTGTGTTTGGTTGAAACCTTGAAAAGTATGTCCTCTTACCACTCTCCCTATACCCTTTCTATAATGTAAAGACAACAGTGGCATATAAAAAAGGTATTAAACTTGAAATGGACTGAATTTCGATTTCCATGCCAAACAGCTACTGGCTTTGTGATTTGAAATAAGGTGACTAACATTTGTGTGTCTCAATTCCTTCTTTATGGAATGGGAAAACCGTTTGCCTCATCAGGTTATTTGAAGAATAAAATGGTACAAGACATGTTTTATAATCAGTTATTATTAGATAAAGATAAGGTTTGCTATAATAGAATGCAAGTTACAAATAAAATTATCTCATTGCAATGGAGTTTTAGCTATCTGTTCCTTATAACCTTAGGAATGTGATTGATAATAATATACAATATATTATGATTATATATTTTTCTTTCTACAAAAAGAAACAAAAACCTTCATTAATATTCCAATATCTATATTTTTGCTTACTTGTTAGTATTTGAGGTTCTTAACATGTAATCAGGGTATTGAAAAATTCTTAGCATTCCAAGTGTTGACCAAGACCCTGTGCAGTCGTCATGAGAGAATTTCATCTCCAGCTCTGCCTCTCTCAGCTGTAAGCCATCAATTCAGGGAATAGAGCTGACAGTAATTTAAGATGGCGCCACATCTCTGGTGTCACTATTTGGAAAATTATAGGATTTTGTGTTCCATTTGTGTCAAATTTGGTGTTAGGAAATGGCAGAAATGCTAGTGTTGCTACCATAAAACCACTTTTCTGCTCTGTGGCAGTGAGAAAACCAGACATGTCCCTTAAAGGCATAGGTGTGGTAATGACAATCTGTCTAACTGAAGAGTTCAGAAAGTACAACAAAACTGAAAATGATATGTTTTCTTTTACTTTGATTTAAACTTCTGAATACTTTTCCTTTGCTTAATTGCTGGTATGATTTATTCAAGAGTTACAGTAGATGGAATAAACTTTTTAATTTACTATACCTAAGTATTTCTAATTAGACAGTTACAACTACTAAAGTATTCACATGGAGAGCAATCATTTTAAGAGCCATCACAGGGAGCAATTGTAAGATGCCTATATTTTGTGTAATTATATAGCTCATTCTTTGTCTTTCTCATGAGAATTTTTTATGAGATAATAACTTCAGAAAATGATATTAATATGGCTGATGCCAGAGCTATTACCGATCCTAATTTGCACCTTTCATGCTACTTTGAATATTTTATTTATGCTGAAATGTCAACTACGCAACTAAAAATGGCCCAAAAGAAACATTCGCCATCCATCTCTTTGGGTAGAATGTCTCCATTTTATTCCTGACAATATGAAATGGTTTCAGATACAGGCTTGTGTACATTTTGCATTTATAGAGGATTGCAGAGGATCAAAAATTCCATAGTTAACTTTTCCTCATTTTCATAAATCTCCAACACAGAGGTACACTTATAAATGTGCTTGAGAGGTACTAATTGAGATCTATATTTTCAGTGGGCGCAGGAGGGTGGCTAACTCAATAATGCAGTGATTAAAGTGGGCATACAGAAAAGTTGCTAAATGCTCCAGAGTCAGAAGAATACCTGGCTCTTTATATAGAACTCATGTTTCTTGTTATAAGAAAGAAGGTTAAAGTCTTTTGGTGAACTATCAAGAGATATATTAAGTAAACTAAAAGTAAGAAAATGGTCTTCATAAGAACATAGTTCTGCAGCAACAACCCTGTAGTCTCTTTTTCTTCCAACCTCTTCACTAGAAAGTGCCTGAAATATGCTTTTTTTTAAAGTTGCAATAAATAATGCTTTTTTATCAGAAAATTGCTGAGTCAGATAGATCTCTTTCTTCTGCTACTTTAAACAGAAGGGGCCTAAGAGAGGAGGAAGAGCTGAAATTAGAGCCTAGATCACCTCCACTTAATTTGTCAAAGGTAAGTGCCTTCCCATAGATCTGATGGACACTTTGGATGGTTACATCATCTTAGGTATTCTAAGAGAGCCACTTTCTGGGAGAGGACGTGAGGTAGGTGGCCCGCGGCAAGGCTTGGAGTGGGGGAGAAGCTTGCACTTTAAGTGACTCTCCCAAGTGGAGGCAGAATCCAGTCCTTTGATGAACCAGGAAAGATATCACTAGGAGATGGCATTCGGTCACACAAAATACAAAAAGCACAGAGCCAGTTGGTATTAGGTAGAGAAACAATGACAACTAGACCCATCTCAGCACTGTCACCATCCTTGATAGGTGAGGTATCAAGGTACTCATATTGTCCTGTCCAACAAGAATAGCACTTAAAAGAAATGCCTTTGCATCCTCTCCTGCCTGTCCCAAGACAAGGGGAAGAGTATTGGGAAGACGACGGTGATTTGAAAGGGCAGACCACTGTCTTCTCCAAACGCATGGCGAGAGCTCTCAGCCTAGCATTGCTGGGAATGAGGACAAAGTGTCTTCACTCCCTTTTCCCCATGCAATTCAATTTATTTATTGTTTAACAACACACAATTCCAAGGGCTTTATAATGTAAAATTTCCTAATTTGTTTGTTGGTATAATCTTATCTAATAAAGAGGTAATATGCTAAT
>NW_005356520.1:0-794 GCF_000412655.1 Myotis brandtii
TGGGGCATTTAATCCATTAACCTTTAAAGTTATTATTAATAGGTACTTATTTTTCACCATTTTTTTCTTTATTCTTGTGTTCCTTCTTCGTTTCCTATTTCTTCTTTTTACAGCAGACACTTTAGCATTTTTTGCATTGCTGGTTTGGTGGTAATGAACCCCCTTAGTCCTTTTCTGTCTGTGAACCTTCTGATTTCACCCTCAATTTTGATTGATAGTCTTGCTGGGTACAGTATTCTTGGATTCAGACCCTTCCTTTGCATGACTTTGTATATTTCATTCCATTCCCTTCTTGCCTGATGTGTTTCTGTTGAGAAATCAGTCGCTAGTCTGATGGGGGATCCTTTGTAGGTAACTTTCTGTCTCTCTCTGGCGCTTTTAAAATTCTTACTTTGTCATTGGTTGTTGCTAATTTAATTATAATGTGCCTTGGTGTCGGTCTTTTGGGGTTTATTTTGTTTGGGATTCTGTGAGCTTATTGGATTTGTGTGAGTTTTCTGTCATTATTTCTTCAAACAGGTTTTCTATTCCTTGCTCAGTTTTCTATCCTTCTGGCACTCCTATTATGCAGATGTTGTTTCATTTCATGTTTTCCCAAAGTTCCCTGAGGCTCTCCTCCTTTTTTTAAACTTTTTTTTTCTAAATGCTGCTTTGCTTGAGTATTTTTTCCTACCTCATCTTCTAGCTCACTGATGGGGTCCTCTGCTTCTTCTAGTCTACTGTTGATGCTTTCCATTGAGTTCTTTACAGCAACGAGGTCATTTTTCATTTCTTCTTGATTCTTCTTCATTTCC
>NW_005356521.1:0-938 GCF_000412655.1 Myotis brandtii
AAGTGAATTAAGCCATTTCAGAGTGGGATGCTTCAGACTAAGAAAGGAATCAATTGCAAATTCATAGGTGAAGATATGTATAGGTGTGTGGATTTACCATTACTTTTTTAGTATTTTTCCAACCATAGCATTGCAGAACCATCTACCCTTACTTTGGCATGAGCGTAGAGGGAAGAACACAGAAAAATGACAAAGGATACTAAGAATGGGGAGGAAAAGCACTAAACTTTCTAAAATATATATTATCAACTGAACCTTCACAAGAGCTCTGTGAGGTATTCTCCCTTTGTGATGGAGCAAGAGTGACAATGAGGCTAGTAATGTTCTATGGTCACGCAGCTGGAAAGTGCTGAAGCTACTTCAGAACAGCAGACTGCTGACTCCACTTAACACTATGCTGTTAACAACTATGTTGCACTGCCTCTCTGCTAAGTGGAAGGACTTACTTCAAAGGCTTAAAAAGAAAATGTGTTTTTAACCCAAGAAATAGACTTCAAGATGGTTAATGATCATAAATTGTACAACTTAACAGAGCTTTACTTTTGTTAAGATTTATTTATTCGAAGTATTTGATACATGCACACATACACAAATACAGCAATATGAATTCTTTTTAAATTTTTTAATTGATTGATTGATTTTAGACAGAGAGAGAGTGAGAGATGGAGGGAGAGAGAGAGAGAGAGAGAGAAAAGAGAGAGAAACATTGATTTGCTGTTCCACTTATTTATGCATTCATTGGTTGTTTCTTATATGTGCCCTGCCCAGATATTGAACCCACAACCTTGTATTTCAGGATGATGTTCTAACCAACTGAGCTACCTAGCCAAGGACAGCAATATGTATTTGAAGAAAAAAAAATTGGGTACCCAAATAATATATATATATTTTCTATACATCCGTGAAATATGCAGTCCTAGCCAAATACAAAACATCAA
>NW_005356522.1:0-789 GCF_000412655.1 Myotis brandtii
GTTTCTCTATTATTAGATAGGATAATGAACTTACAGAAAGAGAAATTTTTTAAAAATTCCATTTACTATTGCAACAAAATAATTAAGATACCTGGGAATAAGTTTAACTAAGGAGGTAAAAGACTTGTACTCAGAAAACTACAGAACATTGAAAAAAGAGACAGAGGAAGACATAAACAAATGGAAAAATATACTGTGTTCATGGATTGGTAGAATCAACATCATTAAAATGTCCATACACCCCAAAGCAATCTATAGATTCAATGTGATCCCCAATAAAATACCAATGGCATACTTCAAGACCTAGAATAAACTCTGCAAAAATTCATCTGGAATAAAAAATAAAGACCCCAGATAGCTGCAGCAATCTTGAGAAAGAATAACAAAGTTGGAACAATACCAGATATCAAGCTATACTACAAAGCCACTATTCTCAAAACTGCCTAGTACTGGCACAAGAACAGACATATAGACCAATGGAACTGAACAGAGAACCCAGAAATCGACCCAAACCACTATCCTCAATTAATATTTGACAAAGGAGGCAAGAGCATACAATGGAGTTAAGACTGTCTCTTCAATAAATGTTGGGAAAATTGGACAGATACATGCAACAAAATGAAACTAGACCACCAACTTACACCATACACAAAAATAAACTCAAAATGGATAAAGGACTTAAATGTAAGATGGGAAGCAATAAAAATCCTAGAAGAAGCCATAGGCAGCAAAATAGCAGACATTTGTTGTATCAACATCTTTACCGATACAGCTCCTAGGGCAATGGAA
>NW_005356523.1:0-230 GCF_000412655.1 Myotis brandtii
CCCAACTGACCCCCCTGCCAGCCTGATCACCCCCAACCGCCCTCCCCTGCAGGCCTGATCCCCCTAACTGCTCTACCCTGATGGCCTGATCGCCCCCAACTGCCCTCCCCTGCAGGCCTGATTGCCCCTAACCACCTCTGCCTCAGCCCCGCGACCATGGTTTTGTCTGGAAGGACGTCCAGGTCTCTAGAAAGTCTCCTGGTCTAATTAGCATATTACCCTTTCATTAG
>NW_005356524.1:0-751 GCF_000412655.1 Myotis brandtii
TTCGTTGAATGGATTATGGAACAACAACAAATGGATGGTGATTTTTTCAAAAAAAAAAGCATCTTCAGCGACGAGGCTCATTTTCATCTTGCTGGCTTGTTTAATCGACAAAATTGTCGCATTTGGGGTTCAGAAAATCCACGAGTGATTGTCGAGAAACAAATACATCCACAACATGTCACTGTTTGGTGTGGATTTGGGGCTGGAGGCATCATCGGACCATTCTTCTTCAAAAATGCAGCTGCTCAGGCAATAACAGTTAATGGTGCTCGCTACACAACATGATAATCCATTTACCCGATATGCTATTCCTTACATAACCCTATACTTTATGAATCAATAAAAAATTTACAATTTTTAATTATAAACCTGTGTTTTCTATCAAAATTACTTCTTGCGTGAATTTTGGGACACCCTTTACTAATACATTAAATGAAGTCTGGGTTTGTAGAATTTGTCAATTTCCCTGGCATAAATACTCTCATCATGGTCAGTGTTAAACTGCCAACGTGAAAGCATTGAATATGCACATAATATTTCAGTAGCACATCATTGTATTTTATTTCCAATAAAATGATACAGTTGCAACAAATATGCTCCAGAAATTTCATAACAACACAGTAAAATTATTGGGAAGCCTCAAGTTTTAAACCTTTTTCTAAAGTTTGATTTAAGTACAATTGATTTAAGTCATACATTCAAACAATATTTTTAATTGATTTCAGGGAGGAAGGAAGAGGAAGAGAGAGAT
>NW_005356525.1:0-875 GCF_000412655.1 Myotis brandtii
TTCAGATAAATACCCAGAAGTGGAATTGCTGAGTCCTCTTTTTTTTTAAATCTCTTGTTATAGCCTTAATGGATTCTTAAATAATTCTTTAGTGGTTTGGATTTCTTTAGATCTGAGGTGGGAGAAGTAGGACTAACTTTTTCCTCCTATTTTATTTTTGATGAATTTTGCTGCCTTTTAAAAAAGTACAACTAGCCTTTACTGAAGCACTCATGGCAGATCCTACTCTTGCTGTTCCCCTGAACTCTCACATAACTTAAAGGCCCCAAGGCTTCCTGGGTCACATCTAGAATGCGTGCCACTCTTTTATGTGCATTACTTTTAGATTGTCATTGATTTATTTTTTTTAAGAGAGAAAGGGAGAGATAGAAACATCTCATCAATCAGCTGCCTCCTGTACAACCACCCTCACCAGGGACCAAGTCCACAACCTGGGCATGTGCCCTGACTGGGAATCGAACTGGTGACTTCCTGGTGCACCGGTTGACATTCAACCACTATGCCACACTTGCCAGGCTAGTTTTGAGTTTTCAGATGTGAGCTCTCCAAGGACAGAGACCCTTTCTCAGTGCTGAGCTCAGGTGTTGCTGTACAGAAGTTTATTTGGGAGGATAAACGTTGGAGGCATTCAAACCCTGGGATACTTCTGAAAGAATTTTGTTATTATGATCATTCATTTTGTAATCACACTGTTACAATTATGGAAGGACAGTCTGCTGGAGAGCCTGACAATAATGTGAGATACCAGGCTGTGGAAATGGGGGGGAGGGATGCCCCAATGGCCCAAGTTACATGATCCAGACTGTGTGATGGAGTTTGTAACAGACACATGAAAAACGACTCTGTCAGAAGTGGTTCGATATTATGAAAATCTC
>NW_005356526.1:0-451 GCF_000412655.1 Myotis brandtii
CCGTGTCTTCTGGCACATTCTGGTCATTTCACGATCACAGTGTGGTTCAAATTGATTATTTGTTGTTGGGAGCGGTCAACCTGTGGGTCGCGACCCCTTTGGTGGTCTAATGACCCTTTCACCTGCTCTTAGAAGCTCATAATTCACCACACCTTCCTGATCCCACCAAACGCAGAGCATTGTCTTCTTTCTGAAGCGATTTGGCCTTGCAGTCGATGTTGATGGTTGACCTGGATCAACCCATGATTTTGTGCATTTGGGATTCTCAAAATAAATCCACTTTTCATCGCCAGTCACAATTCGATGCAAAAAAGACTTTCTTTCGTGCCGTTGAAGCAACATTTTACTGATGACTTTTCGGTTTTCCATTTGTCTTTCGTTCAGTTGATGTGGCACCAACCCATTTTCCTTCTATTAAAATCTTTCCCATTGCTTGTAAATGATCAGAAAT
>NW_005356527.1:0-1849 GCF_000412655.1 Myotis brandtii
TGCAGTAGTGAAGGTCCTTCGGTTCTTCTACTCGTCAATCTGGCTCACCTTAGTTCAGCCAGGTATTCAGGAGAGTGTTGAGTTTCCCTGCGATACACTGTTCCTCCGTGTTGTAAACCACAGTCCTGATTTTAAAGCAGGCCGTATTTGTGTCCCAGACTGCCTTAATTTGTATTTAGCTAAGAGTCAGTTTGTGGCTCAGCCTCAGGGTGGCAGTGTTTCTGGATAAGCCTCTGAGGCTATATGGCCTCTCTGTCCAGTAAAGTAGCTTGGGTTTATCGTCTCTATTGCACTTAAAACTGGTTTGGGGAAGTCCACTGCCCAGAGCTGGTTCCTTAATTGTTACCCACTCTGTGTTGTTGCTGGGATGGAAAATCCCTCTATAGGCCAGACCCTGTTAACTCCCAGGGACTGATCAGATTATTTTAATCCTTGATCTTGTTCAGGGTGGAATTTGGGTGTGGCTGTGTTCCTTGCTTGGGGGCTAGGTAGAGGAGTCCCACCCTCTGGAGAGAATGGCTGCCCTGATCCTGGGCCCAGGGGTGTCTCAGCACTCAAATCACTGCCACCTCTCCCGGCCCCCCCTCTCTCCTCAGTCTCTCCCCAGATTCCACTTGTCCGCACCTTCTCCCTCTCTTCAGCACAGGTGAGTGTCTGTATCCGAAATGTCTTATGAACAGGATTCAGTGAAAACAAACAAACAAATGCCAGCCGCGGAAATGGGGAAGGCTGAGTCTCTGTAAGCTCTTCTCTTACCGGTACTGCATGCTCTGGTCAGCTCTTCAGGCTGCCCCCTTTAGGCTCAGTCCTCCGTGATCACAGAACCCAGATCTCAAATCCCCTGGTGCCAGGAATCCAGCGGATCTCCTTTCCCCAGTCAGGGGCTGTACCTGTCCCAAGGGATGCAGCTGTCTGCCACGCGGTCTCCCTCCGACCCTCTGGGCTCAGAGGTCTGGCCTTATCCTGATTTTTCATGCGCCATGGCAATTGAGGGAAGCATTGTGAGATTAAACAAAGGCTGGAGAAGTAAAGGGAGGGTAGGTTTACCTTAGAGACCAGGGGCCTTTGTACATTTAGGATTGCTGTTAACAATCCTAACATTCAGTAGTTGGGATGGACCAGATTTTGAACAAATATATTTAACAACAAAAAAATGGTTTTAGAGTAAGTCCTATGTGCTGGAACTGCTAAGTACAGGGACCAGCGATGCTAAAGTCTTTTCATCACGATTATCGTTGGAATATAGATATATGAGAACAATGAAATCATGTGGTTCCCATAGTACAAGTGGGCTTAGGGTGACAGGAAGAGGACATTTCTTTGTGGAGAAGTATTGTGTGTCCACTTCCAAAGAGAGTCCCTATAGAGAACTTTCTATTTCTAGTCAGTGGAGATATGTGATATTAACCAGGCAAGCCAGGCATTGAGAGACATTTCAGGCAGAAGGAAGAATTAGAAAAATAGAATTGAGTCAGGAAACAATAAGGTATGTGGGGGTGGGGTTCCAAGTACTGGGATCATCAGGAGGTTGGTTCCCAGGACAGGAACAGGGATGGCTGAGCAGAGAGCAAGTCAGACACCAGCTCTGGGAGCCTTGGTATGATGGTCCCTAGCAGTGATCCGCAGTCCTGGTGCAGGAGGAGAGAAGGGAAGCAGATGTTCCTGAGTTTGAGAGCAGGTGGAATGAGAAGCAGAAGGGCATGGACAATAGTAAGGAGAGAGTGAGGTGTAGGTGGTTAGATGTCACACATGTCCTAAATGATGAAAAGCTGCAGAGTATGGTGAGGACAGGTGTCCATGAAGTTGAGGGAAGTGATGGTCTCAGCACTGAGGTGCTAATGAAATGGTG
>NW_005356528.1:0-777 GCF_000412655.1 Myotis brandtii
ATGTAAATATCAGGCATTCTCAATAATCCAGTGGGGGGAGATGATATGAAAGTGATTCTGCTGGGAGAATATTTATATATATATAAAAGCCTAAGCGACCATCTGACCATTTGACCATCCGACCGGTAGCTATGATGTGCACTGACCACCAGGGTCAGACACTCAATGCAGGGGAGCTGTAGTTCTCAGGTGACACACCCAGAACCAAAGAGGAGGGAGCCTAATTCTGGGGTGTGTCACCTGAGAAACACCCTCTTGCAATCCGGGATCCCTCGGGGAATGTCAGCAAGCTGGTTTCAGCCCGATCCCTGCAGGCCAGGCACAGGAACCCCATCTGTGCATGAATCCATGCACCAGGCCTCTAGTATAGTTATACAAAGCTTGAAAGATAGTTGTATAAATCAGGGCTAAAGAGCAAAATATAGTCTTCTCCAATAAACAATGTTGTCTGCTTCTTATTCTAAGGTGTCCTTTTTACATATAAGAATGAAATAGTGAACAAATATAAGAAATACAAGAAACTGCACATAAAGAAGGATAGAAGGAATTTGGCCAATATTAATTATCTTCAACCTAAGTTAAAATATGCAAGTAGTTTACAGAATTTTGTCTTATAATTAGGAAAATGAACCAAGTTATTATATTGACAAACTCAGATAAAATATTTCCTACATGTGTAACAGAGTGGATTATAATCTATAATAAGAAAACTAATTTTAAAAAGTCAAGAAGAAATGCACAGAAATGCTAGACAACTGACATAAAATTAGAAACCTA
>NW_005356529.1:0-966 GCF_000412655.1 Myotis brandtii
CAACCAAAGGACTTATATGCAGGAATATAGGCCTAACTAATGGACACAGACAACAGAGGGGTGAGGGCATGAGGGAGGGGATGGGGGTTAATGTGGGGATAAGGGCACATATGTAATAACTTAATCAATAAAGAAATTTTTTTAAAAAGCCAACCTCTTTGTAAAGACTACCACAGGGTCCCAACCCCTGCACCATGAAGAGGTACCCCTGGGTAAATGGATCCAAACCCACTAAGGATTAAATGCATTAGAAGAGCAGTGTTGATGTACATCTCATTCCAATCCATGTGTGCCCTGTGAAAACACCAGGACAGTCCTCAAGGACCAGCTCCAGTGCCAAGCCCACAGCAGAGCCTTTGACTGTGATTGGCTGCAGGAGTCCCTTCTTCTGAATCCCTTCTTCTTTAGAGAACTCCCCAGCAGGGCCTCTCACAAAGTCGCAACTCTATTGTTTCCCACAATAAGTGTTTCCTACTATACAGGCAGCTCTACTGTATAGAAATACTTGAAAACACCAATCTGTTCCAAATCTAGTGACATATTAGGGAACAGTTGGAGCATGCTGCAAATTTTGCATTTGCTTATGTGTGCTATCATCCACGAGAAATACCACATGAACACAGAACCACACCACACAGGAATACCCAAGACACATATATCTCAAACATCACCACCCACACCTGGTGTCACAACTTCCCGTCCAATTTCAGGCGGCCCTCCTTCCACCAGCTCACAATAACTCACAAGTGGCAACTCTTCTGATGCCCACTTCGCAAGCAGGTGTCAAGGTGAAGTGCCATGTGTCCTGTGGACTTCGGTATCTCATAGCCATTTAACAGGTGTAAAACTATGCTACTCTCTTTATTAGGTTCCCATCTTCTTTTATTTTTTTAAAATATATTTTTAATTGATGTCAGAGAGGGAGAGACAGAGAAACATCAATGAGAGAGAATCATTGACCAGCTG
>NW_005356530.1:0-2826 GCF_000412655.1 Myotis brandtii
TTAGTCGGGACACTCGTAAGTCAAGGCCCCGCTGTAAAAACATTACAAAAGAAAATAATGAGCCCTAGTCGGTGTGGCTCAGTGGATAGTGAGTTGGCCTTCGGCCCAAAGGGTCCCGGGTGCGATTCCCGTCAAGGGCACGTGTACCTCGGTTGCAGGCTCCTCCCCGGCCCTGGCCCTGGCCCGGTGCGTGCAGAAGGCAACCAATCCATGTGTTTCTCTCTGTCTCTCCCTCTCTCTCCCACTCCCCCTAAAAATCAACGGGAAATTAGCCTGGGGTGAGGATTAACAACAACAACCAGGGTGAAGATTATTCCAGGACTGTTACTGAAAATAGCTGCGTTCCAAGCGGGGGCGGGTGTTAAAATGGGCCCCTCCCTGTGGCCTCTCTCCAGCGGCGGGATTTTGATAGCGTGGTGGGGATCTAATCGCCACAGCCACACAGCTCGCCCCTGTAACCACTCAGTGGCTTCTGGTGTGGCCACAGAGCTGTGTGACTGTCACCTCGACTGTTCCCATCACCTCGCAAAGAAACGCCACCCCCCCACACACACACACACACACACCGCACCCCCCGGCACTGTCCCCCTGGCCTCCTGTGTCTGAGGGTCGCCTGGGAGGGTGGGGGCAGCTGGCTCGGTTCTCTCTGCTGTAGAACATGCAAACCTACCCTAGGGAGCAGATGGCGCTTACAGTTATTTAGCAAACGTCCCTGTTTTTTTATTTTTTATTTATTGATCTCAGAGGGGAAGGGAGAGAGAGAGAGAAACATCAATGATGAGAGAATCATGGATCGGCTGCCTCTTGCACGCCCCACACTGGGATTGGAGCCTGCAACCTGGGCCTGTGCCCTGAACGGGAATCAAACCCAAGACCTCCTGGTTCGTAGGTTGATGCTCAACCACGGAGCCACACCGGCTACATTCCTTTTTTAAAAATATATTTTTTTATTGATTTTACAAAGAGGAAGGGAGAGGGATGGAGAGTTAGAAATGTTGATTCTCCTGCCCGCTCCCCCCTCCTCACTGGGGGGTTGAGCCCACAACCGAGATACATGCCCTTGATCTGAATGGAATGGAGCCCGAGGGCCAACGCTCTACCCATTGAGCCACACCGGTTAGTGCATTAACGTTCCCTGTCATGTGACCCCCACCTATGACTGGCCTCTTCACCGCGGCCTCTGTCCCTTCAGGACTTCCCAGAGCCGCCTCCGGGCCCCACCTTGTCACCCCTGTTAGAGCAGGAGCACCCTGCTTAAGGCTCGCCTGCTCAGTGTCCCGGCCCCTTCCCGAAACCCCCCATCCCTCCCCGGGCAGCGGCCAGCTCTCCCCCCAGCTCAGGCCCCAGGAACGGTGTGTTGAGTTGGAATGGAAACCAGAGCTGCCAGCAACCTGGGCGTGTGTCAGTCCTGGCTCCTGGCCTGCACACACCTGCACGCACCTGCACACGCCTGCACACGCCTACACACATCTGCATGCACCTGGACACACCTGCACACACCTACACACATCTGCATGCGCCTGCACACTTCTGGGGGTGTGAAGCGGGGAGGCCACCCCTTGGGGTTTAGGTCCCAACCCTGCTGGGGACACAACCAAGAGATTGAATCTCCACAGGTGTCCCTTTCCTCGGCTATAAAACGGGGCTAAGAATAGGGCTGCTGCGGGATTAGCGCGGGCGGGAACACGGAGTCAGGGAACACGCACCGTCATTACCCTTAATCGCGCGGGATTTAGAGGCCATTAGGCTCGCACTCGCTCGGCCGCCCATCCGTCTCACTTTTGCACACACCTTTCCCGAGGACGGGGCGGGTGCCGTGTGCCCGCTGGGAGGCCCTCCGGGTGGCCGGGGTGTCAGGGGAGACGGGCGGGGAGGCAGGAGCCAGCTCAGCATGGGCGCCAGGCCAGGCCAGGCCAGGGGAGCACGGACTCCATCCTGGGAGGCTCCAGAGAAGGTGAGGGACAAGCATCTGTTAGAAAGAGGCCTTTGGCCCGGCCGGCGCGGCTCAGTGGCTGAGCGCTGACCTAGGAACCAGGAGGTCACAGTTTGATTCCCAGTCAGGGCACATGCCCATGTTGTGGGCTCAATCCCCAGTGTGGGGCCTGGAGGAGGCAGCCGATCAATGATTCTCTCATGGATATGTTTCTAGCTCTCTCTATCTCTCTCTCCCTCTCCCTTCCTCTCTCTCTAAAAGTCAATAAAAAATCTTTAAAAAAAAGAAAAGCACAAAACCACCTAAAGCAGTGGTTCTCAACCTTCTGGCCCTTTAAATACAGTTGCTCATGTATTTAAAATTAAAATTATTTTCGTTGCTACTTCATAACTGTCATGTTGCTACTGTGATGAATCGTCATGTAAATATCTGATATGCAGGATGGTCTTAGGCGACCCCTGTGAAAGGGTCGTTCGACCGCCAAAATGCAGGATGGTCTTCGGCGACCCCTGTGAAAGGGTCGTTCGACCGCCAAAGGGGTCGCGACCCACAGGTTGAGAACCGCTGATCTAAACAAAGGACAACTCCTGGTGCCAGCCAGGCTGCAAAGGGACACTCGGTCAGGGGACAGTGGAAACGAGGCAAGGTCCTGTCTCCTTCCTCCTGGACGGGGACTTGTGTGTTAGTGACTCAAATTTCCTGCCCGGCCCGTATGGTTCAGTGGTTGAGCGTCGACCTATGAACCAGGAGGTCACAGTTCGATTCCCGGTGGGTTGCAGGCTCGATCCCCAGTGGGGAGCGTGCAGGAGGCAGCCGATCCATGATTCTCTCTCATCATTGATGTTTGTTTCTCTCTCTCTCTCTCTCTCTCTCTCTCTCTCTCTCCCTTTCTC
>NW_005356530.1:2932-3580 GCF_000412655.1 Myotis brandtii
CTGTGCGTCCGAAACACGGTGTCCTTGTGTAATTAATATACGGTCCCTCCGGGCGGTGGCTGACATTCCCTTTTTCGTGCTAAGTTGTTAAAATCCCCGGTCTATTTTGTGCTCATGTCTCAATTAGGATGGGCCACGTGGCCAGGGCTGGAGAGCCGGGCCTGGGAGCGGCTTCCCTCTCAGACGCCCGCACCTCTTGCTTCCTTCCATCCTTAGAGGGACCTAGGAACTCAAACAGGAAAAATAAGAGGTCCAGGCCAGCCAGAGCCCCGCAGAGAGCTGGGGGCGGGGACCAGGAGGCCGAATTCTCTCCTCCGGCCAGGAATTCCCAGCAGGGCCAACGCCCCGGGGGGAGCGTCCACTTAGCACAGTGGTTCTCAACCTGTGGGTCGAGACCCCTTTGGGGGTCGAACGACCCTTTCACAGGGGTCGCCTAAGACCATCGGATTTCCATCCTTAGAGGGACGTAGGAACTCAAGCAGGAAAAATAAGAGGTCCAGGCCAGACGGAGCCCCACGGAGAACTGGGGGTGGGGACCGGGAGGCCCCATTCTCTTCTCCAGCCAGGAATTCCCAGCGGGGCCAACGCCCCGGAGGCAGCATCCACTTAGCACAGCGGTTCTCAACCTGTGGGTCGCGACCCCTTTGG
>NW_005356530.1:3664-4654 GCF_000412655.1 Myotis brandtii
ATGAAGTAGCAACGAAAATAATTTTATGGTTGGGGGTCACCACAACATGAGGAACTGTATTAAAGGATCGCGGCATTGGGAAGGTTGAGAACCATTGACTTAGCACAAGTCCACATGAGCCAAACAGTCTTTGCAGGGACTGGTAAGAACAGGATGTTGGAGAAAAAGAAAGTGACCGTCCCGAGAAGTACGCACAAGTCCACACGAGCCAAACAGTCTTCGAAGCCGGCTGGTAAGAGCAGGATGTTGGAGAAAAAGAAAGTGACCGTCCCGAGAAGTACGAATCCATGAAGGACGGCGTGTCCACACGCCGGGATATCCGACGTCTTTGCGTGGGAGGGAACTTGGACTCCATGTCACAGGGGAAGACAGTGTTGAGCTAATGAGGACGAAGGCAGCCGATCAATGTTTCTCTCTCATCATGGATGTTTTTGTCTCCCTCTCCCTCCCGTCATAGACGTGATCCTGTTTATACATTGAACGACACACAAGGCGATGCTCCATAGGGGTTATGGGCTTATGGACAGGTAGCAAAGGCATTTTTTATTTTTCCTTTTGTAAATATCAATATATATAAAAGCCAAGCGACCAGAATGACCGGTCGCATCACAGACGTGATCCTGTTTATACATTGAATGACACGCAAGGCGATGCTCCATAGGAGTTAGGGGCTTATGTGTAGGTAGCAAAGGCATTTTATTTTTATTTTTGTAAATATCAATATATATAAAAGCCAAGTGACCAGAACGACTGGTCGCTAGGACATGCACTGCAGCCGGCCAACCTCCCTTGGCCCCTCCCCCTGGCCAGCCCCGCCCCTGATTGACCCCACCCCAATAAGGGGTGGGGCCAGCCAGCCAACCACCTGCAGCCCATCCCTACAGCTGGCCCCACCCCCAGTGAGACCCCACCACCCCAATCGGCCTGCAGCCCCTTTCCACATCCAGCCCTGCCCCTGATTGCTCCTCCCTACACCAATAGGGAGCAGGG
>NW_005356530.1:5015-6045 GCF_000412655.1 Myotis brandtii
TTTGTTTTACTATGGTTGCAAATATCAAAAAATTTCTATATGTGACAGGGCACCAGAGTTAAGTTAGGGTTTTTCAAAATGCTGACACGCTGAGCTCAAAAGGTTCGCCATCACTGCCCTAGTGTCTGTGTCCATTGGTTATGCTCATATGCATGCATACAAGTCCTTTGGTTGATCTCTTACCCTCTACCCCATTAAAAATATATATATGTATATATTTTTAGCAAAGGTGAAAATTTATTGAAGAACAAGTAAGGGGAGGGGGAAAGAGTCCCCTAAAACATATTTTTATTGATTTTAGAGAGAAAGGGAGAGGGAGAGAGAACTAGAAACATCAATGATGAGAGAGAATCATTGATCAGCTGCCTCCTGCACGTCCCCTACTGGGTATGAGCCCGCAACCTGGGCCTGTGCCCTTGTCTGGAATCGAACCCAAGGACCCTTCAGTCCGCAGGCCGACGCTCTATCCACTGAGCCAAACCAGCCAGGGCCAAACAATTGTGCTTTTTGCTACTGGAAGGTCTTGCCTTCAGTTTGGGAGGAAAAAAAATTTGCACCAACCTGTGAAGCGCAATAAAGCGAGGTATGTCACCCATTGTGAGGTTTTCCTTCTTTATTTCTATTGTTGGCATTAAAAATGCTCCTGTTTCTTTAAGCGTGCTCCGGGTAGGGGCTGCCCCGAAACCGAGGCCCACAGGGAGCGCTCACTTGGCCAGCGGGACAGGCGGCAGGGGTCACAGGAGGCGGCCTCGGGCTGGCGGGCAGGAGACACAGGGCCCAGGCGAGGCGGGAGGCAGGGGGCCAGCTGTAGTGAGGGGTGTGTCCACGCTGGACCGGGACTGCAGCCTCCCCCTGTCTCCCGCCCCCCCTCTCCAGGTCACTCCGGGTGACCCCGCAAGTGGCAGTGGCGTTGCTAAATGGGGACGTGCAAAGCTCCCAGGATCAGCGGGAGCCTCCGCGTGGGTGCACGCTGGGTGCGCTGGGCAGGCCCAGGTGCAGCCCTGCAGCCTGACCTCCGAGCTCTGCACCC
>NW_005356530.1:6141-7833 GCF_000412655.1 Myotis brandtii
ACCCAGCGGCCCAAGCCCCCAGGGAGGAACTCAGCCCCCCAGAGGGCAGGCACTGGGTCTGCCTCACAGCTGTCCGGGCAGGGGGCAGGGGGCAGGGGGCAGCCCCGGACCTCAGAGCCTCCTAGGATCCAGGCTCTGCCTCTGCTGCGGGCTGCTGCCCGGTACCTCAGTGTCCCCACCCCTAAAGTGGGAAGCCTCATTCTACCTTTTGCAGGGAGGACCTAGGAGGTCCTGAATGAATTAAAAAAAAAAAAAATAGAGCCTGGGCATGCAATCCACATCATCACATTATTTCATTGTTTATTTTTAGAGGGAGTAAAAGGGAGGAAGCGAGAGGGGGAGAGAGAGAAACATCAATGACGAATCATGGATCAGCTGCCTCCTGCACGCCCCCCACTGGGGATCCAGCCCCCAATCCGGGTATGTGCCCTGACCAGGAATCAAACCATGAACCCCTAGTTCAGAGGTTGATGCTCAACCACTGAGTCACGGCAATCACTTTGAGCTTTTAAAAAATATATATATTTGCTATTGATTTCAGAGAGGAAGGGAGAGGGAGAGATAGAAACATCAATGATGACAGAGAATCATTGATCAGCTGCCTCCTGCAGGGCCCCTACTAGGGATCGAGCCTGCAACCCCGGTATGTGCCCTTGGCCGGAATCGAACCCGGAACTCTTTAGTCCACAGGCCAGCGATCTATCCACTGAGCTACCCAGCCAGGACCCGCTGGAGCATTTTACAGCAAACATCAGGCAGCGTGTCCTTTCAGCCTCCAATTTTGCCACAGACTGTCGTTGATTTTAAAATACTTCATCCGACCCCACCCCCACCCCCACCCAAGAAACCAGATAAGGCGAGGATGGCGCAAAGTTCTCGCTGGCGAAGTCTGGTTACGGGCCCGAGGGTGTTCATTGCGGCCCTTTTGACTTTTCTGTATGTTGGCAGCTTTGCACAGTCAAACCTCCAAAAGGTCAAAGAGCAAAGGAACTGCTCCCTCTCACCGCCCCCCCTCCCCCAGGGGCAACACCACGCTGGTTTCCGGGGATCCTTCCAGAGCGTGGGCGAGGCTGTTGCTGTCTTTATTAATAGCAGCTGTAGTAGCGTGAAAACCGATGCCTGCGGGCGACAGCGCCGTGAGTCAGCCTGGCCCCCGGCCCGCTGACACCTCTGCCCCTCTGGCCTGCGTAAGGCCATCTGTGTCTCGGAACCTCAGTTTCCTGCTCTGCAAACTGGGGATAAATCTCCACTTTTATCGGGTGGCTGGGGGGATCCCTGTAGAGCAACGTCCCCCTCCGCACCCCCAAGCCAGGCTCAGAGCAGGTGCTGAGGGTGCGGGAGAAGGCTTTTCCCCACCCATCTCTGGGCTGCGGGCTCCTGGGTCTGAGGGAGGAGGGGCTGGAGGCCTGGACCCCTGCGTCTGAGGGAGGAGGGGCTGGAGGCCTGGACCCCTGGGTCTGAGGGAGGAGGGGCTGGAGGCCTGGACCCCTGCGTCTGAGGGAGGAGGGGCTGGAGGCCTGGACCCCTGCGTCTGAGGGAGGAGGGGCTGGAGGCCTGGACCCCTGCGTCTGAGGGAGGAGGGGCTGGAGGCCTGGACCCCTGCGTCTGAGGGAGGAGGGGCTGGAGGCCTGGACCCCTGGGTCTGAGGGAGGAGGGGCTGGAGGCCTGGACTCCTGGGTCTGAGGGAGGAGG
>NW_005356530.1:8004-13304 GCF_000412655.1 Myotis brandtii
CCTGGGTCTGAGGGAGGAGGGGCTGGGGCCTGGACCCCTGGGTCTAAGGGAGGAGGCTGGAAGCTGGCCCTTGGGAATGCTCTCCCTGGCTCCCGAGCCAGCACTGCCAGGCACAGAGGAACCCGAATGCACAGAGCTCTGTGCTATGCGCCCGGGTTAGGCCTGTGGAGGGGTTTGTCCCCCCTGTTCCCTCAGCCTTCAGGCCTGGCCTCCAGGGGTTCACAATGTGTTTTGTCCCCTCTGTCCTGGGACTAGAGCCCAGACTCCAGGCTGGTCTAAGTTTGGAAGGGGGAGGGAGGGGGGCCGCAGGTCAGAGGGGGTGAGGGAGGGGTGTGGGGGGGACGGGATGTCTCCGGGCTGTCACACACACCCCTGTCCCGGGCCCAGGAAAAGGGAGGGACAAAGGACTCAGAGAGAGAGAGAGAGAGAGAGAGAGTCAGGAACAAAGACAGGAGGAGGGAGACGGAGACTCCCAGGAGAGGCGGCCGGGGAAGCCTGCGGGAGGGGAAACCAGAGAAACAGAGGGAGGGAGGGCCGAGCAGAGTGGGGGCCGTCCTGTCGCAGACGGTGGCGACAGCAGTGGAGACAGCGCTGGGACGAGAGAGAGGGGCCAGGGACCAGCAGAGACAGGACAGGGAGTCCTACCCCAGAGACCCGAGACCTGGGACCAGGGCCGGACAGAGACAGGAGGGTGGTGTGGAGGTGAGGGAGGGGAAGAAGAGGTGAGAAGGAGCGAAAGACGTCAACAGAGCAGGACCCACAAACACCCGGAGGCTAAAAGAGAGGAGAGGGGCGAGGTGGAGAGCGAGCGTCGGAGAAACCTGTGGGCTCAGACGCAGGGGGAGACGGGGCCGGAGCCTTTCGGACGAGCTCCCGGACCACGCAGTGGGCTTGAGGGGTCCGGTCGCCTTTCGAGGAACCTAGACAAGGGGCAGCCCAAGGGCCTGATGACACCAGGCAACCCCAAGATGGAGCTCAGGGACCCCGAGAACCAGGAGGATGGGGACCCAGAGGTGAGAAATGGAAACAAGGGAAGAAGAGAAAGAGAGAGAGAGACAGACCAAGAGGTAGATGCAGAGAGAAACAGAGTCAGAGAGAGCAGAGGCATGGGGCAGGGGGCAGGCGCGGAGGGACAGAGAAGGAAACAGAAGAGCCTGCGAAACACAGAAACATCAGAGACTCAGAATAATACAAACCCAAGGACACACAGCAAGACCAGTCTGAGGGAGGAGGGACTGGGTGCCTGGACTCCTGGGTCTGAGGGAGGAGGCTGGAAGCTGGGCCTTGGGAATGCTCTCCCTGGCTCCCGCGTCAGCACTCCCAGGCACAGAGGAACCCGAATGCACAGAGCTCTGTGCAAGGCCCCAGAGAAAGGGGCTCAGGAGCCAAGAATGGGGAGCACAGGGAGAGAAGAGGATGGAGAGAGAGGAGGATGGAGAGAGAGAGAGAGATGGGTGGAGTGGAAGGGGGGGGCGTGTTGTGAGGGTGAAGACGTAGCCCCAGTCGAAGCTGGGGGCTTCTTGGGGCTCCCACAGACGGCCGTGGGTGGGGTCTCTGAGACAATCACCCTTAACCTTGCCAGGACACAAAAACAGGTGGCCCGAGGCCTGGTGAGTCACCCTGACTCATCCTCCTTTCTGGGGCCAGTGACCCCACCCCCTGACCCCCCACATCAGCCCTGGGGCTGGCCGCCAGCCTCCTCTCCCCCCCTCAGTGGGTCCCAGGCTCACCCCCCCCACTGTGCCCCTCTCCTGCAGGAGGACACAGCCACGGCCCTCCAGCGGCTCGTGGAGCTGACAGCCACCAGGGTGACCCCAGTGAGGAATCTGCGGGCCCAGTATCGCCTCATCCGAAAGCTGGGCTCGGGCTCCTACGGCAAAGTGCTCCTCGCCCGGCCTCGCCAAGGGGGTGAGTTCGGCCACCGGAAGGCAGCCTCGGGGACTCCCCATAGGAGGGTTCTCAGAAGCCCCCGAGACAGGGGACATCCGGGGAGAGCAGGTGGGGACCCTTCTCGACCGGGGCTCTCGGGGAGTTAAGAGCTCCGTGATCTTCTGAGGAACAGAGTCCACCCCGAGAGGGTAAGGAACCTGCCTGAGACCACACAGCCGGGTGGGCGCGCCCTGAGTCCCCTTCTGCCCCCTTCTCCTGACAGGTCCGGCGGTGGCTCTGAAGCTCCTGCGTCGGGACTCGGTCCCGAGAACCACCTTCCTGAGGGAGTTCTGCGTGGGCCGCTGCGTCTCGTCCCACCCGGGCTTGCTCCAGACCCTGGCGGGACCCCTGCAGACCCCCCGGCACTTCGCCTTCACCCAGGAGTACGCGCCCTACGGGGACCTCAGCGGGCTGCTGCAGGAACGGGTGAGGCAGGCAGGGGACAGAGGCTGGGACTGCTCATCTCAGGCGCCACTTTGTCCCAAAGCCCACTGCTATCTCCAACCCCGAGTCCCAAATCAGTCCCCATCTTAGCTCCCCTCAAAGCCCCCAAACGACCTCCTGATTCCTAATTCTCAATGCAATTTCATGGCGGACCCCAACCCTCATTCATCCAAACACAAGCTTGGAGGGGCAGGGAGGTGGGGTTGGGACGGAGGGCGGATTAGGTCTGATGACGGCGGTGGGGATGGAGACAGAGCTGGGATTCCAGTGAGCACTGAGATCGGGAGTGTGGGCAGGCGTGGAGTGGGTGGGCTGAGTTAGAGTTGTAATGGGTAATGGGTTGGAGAAGAGCATGGATGGGGTTGGAGCGTGAGGCAGAGGATATGCATATAGATTGAGTCTGAGATGGGCTGTAGCGAGGTTTCCTCTAGCCCAGTGGTTGGCAAACTCATTAGTCGACAGCCAAATATCAACAGTACAACGATTGAAATTTCTTTGCGTGGAGTGGGTGGGCTGAGTTAGAGCTGTTTATAGTTGGTAATGGGTGTGGAGAAGAGCATGGATGGGGTTGGAGCGTGAGGCAGAGGATATGCATATAGATTGAGTCCGAGACGGGCTGTAGTGAGGTTTCCTCTAGAAAGATCGAATCCATGAGATTCTAGGGGGTCTTGAGCATGATGATTAAGGTGGGACCATCTTTTTGGGAATTGGCTTTAGATTTGAGATAGGGTTGGGAATAAACAGAAGAAAGGAAGGAGGGAAGGAAAAAAAGAAAGGATGGGTGATAGGAAAGAAGGATGGATAAATGGATGGATGGATGGATGGATTGATGGAAGGAAGGAAGGAAGGAAGGAAGGAAGGAAGGGAGGAAGGAAGGGTGATAGGAAAGAAGGATGGATAATGGATGAATGGATGGAAGGAATGAAGGATTGAAAGAAGGAGTAGGAAAGGAAGGCAGGGTAGAAGATGGATGGATGAATGGATGGATGGAAGGATGGATGAAAAGAAGGGAGGCAGGAAGGATGGGTAATGAATGAGTAGAAAAAGGGAAGAAGAAAATGTGGATGGAAGCATGAATAGATGGATGGATGGAAGGAAGAAAAGAAGAAAGGGTGGATGGGAAGAAAGGAAGGGTGGAAAGATAGATGGAAAGAAGAAAGATGAAAGAATGGATAGAAGGATGGAAGGGTAGATGGAAGGAAGGATGGATGGGTGAGTGGGAAGAAGGAAGGAAGGAAGGAAGGAAGGAAGGAAGGGAAGGGTAGAGGATGGATGGATGAAAGGATGGATGGAAAGAAGGCAGGAAGGATGGGTAATGGACGAGTAGAAGAAAATGTGGAAGGAAGGATGGATAGACAGGATAGATGGAAGAAAAAGAAGGGTGTATGGGAAGAGAGGAAGGGTGGATGGAAGGATGGAAGGGCGGGTGGAAGGAAAGAAGGAAGGAAGGGTGGATGGAAGAAAAATGGAAGAATGGATAAAAGGATGGATAGAAGGATGGAAATGGTAGGTGGAAGGCAGGATGGGTGGGTGGAAGGAAGGAAGGAAGAATGGAAGGATGGGTGGGTGGATGGAGGAAGGATGGAAGGAAGGATGGATGGAAGGAAGGAAGGAAGGAAGAAAGGGTAGAAGGAATGAAAGAAGGAATTGCATATGGAAGGACGGGAGGAAGAAAGGCAAGAAGGAAGGGTGGGTAGAAGGAAAGGACTGAAAAAAGGAATTGCATATGGAAGGACAGGAGGAAGAAAGGCAAGAAGGAAGGGTGGGTAGAAGGAAGGAGAGGTACATGAAAGAAAGAAGAGATGGATTTTGGATATTAAATAACTGAATAAATTATTGGATTGCTGTCTGATGGGATGGACGTTGAATGAAAACACTGTAGAATAGACTGTTGGGTGGAAAAGTGGTTTGGCGGCTGGGTTGCTGGCCGGCTGCCTGGCTAGCTGGGTGGATAGATTTATCAATCGATTGAGGAAGGGCACTGTGGACGTTCAGAGGGAGAGGTGCATGGAAGGAAGAAGAGATGGGTTCTGGATATTAAATAATTGAATAAATTATTGGATTGTTGTTTGGTTGAATGAAAACACTATAGAATAGACTGTTGGGTGGAAAAGTGGTTTGGCGGCTGGGTTGCTGGCCGGCTGCCTGGCTAGCTGGGTGGATAGATTTATCAATCGATTGAGGAAGGGCACTGTGGACGTTTAGAGCAAGGCCTGAGTTGGAGATGGGACCTAAATTAGTATGGGACTAAGGATAGAATTGAGTGTGGGGTTTGTGTTCTCATTGGAGATCTGAGTAGTCCGTTCAGAGGAGGTGAATAAGAAATGGAAGGGATGGTTTTGAGTGTTAGGGTTAGGAGCTCGTTTGGTGGAAGCTAAAAGAGCTCCCGGTTCAATGTGGGGTTTGGTCTATGGCCGTACAGAAGGGGGTGCTCGCTGGGGTTGAAGATGATCTGGAGAAGGTGTTGGGGGGAGGTTACAGGGACACCAGAGGTAGCCACTGGTCTGGGGTTCTGGATTCTTGAACCCCAAGGAGCCAAATACAGAAGGAACCAGCCCTAGCCAGTTTGGCTCAGTGGATAGAGCAGTGATGGCGAACCTTTTGAGCTCGGCGTGTCAGCATTTTGAAAAACCCTAACTTAACTCTGGTGCCGTGTCACATATAGAAATTTTTTGATCTTTGCAACCATAGTCAAACAAAGACTTATATTTTTGATATTTATTTTATATATTTAAATGCCATTTAACAAAGAAAAATCAACCAAAAAAATGAGTTCGCATGTCACCTCTGACACACGTGTCATAGGTTCGCCATCACTGCCTTAGACAGTGGTTCTCAACCTTCTGGCCCTTTAAGTACAGTTCCTCATGTTGTGACCCAACCATAAAATTATTTTCGTTGCTACTTCATAACTGTAATGTTGCTAC
>NW_005356530.1:14183-17143 GCF_000412655.1 Myotis brandtii
AGTGGGGGACGGGGGGTGGGGGAGCATCTCTGGGGAGGATGGGGAGGAGGAAGAGGAGGGGTCCAGCTTGGAGGAGTGGACAGAGGAGGAGGAGGAGGAGGAGGAGGGGGACCCGGGCGGCGTGAGGGTGGGGACAGATGGGGGAACTCCCGGACCAGGTGACTGAGCAGGTGGCCGGGCCCGAGCCAGAGGCCCCTCCCGCAGCCTCCACGGCCACCTGGACGGAGAGACAGCTGCTCCCGAAGGACAGACGCAACCCATCGGGTCTCTCCCTTCCGGAGGCCGGATGTGGCCGCACTACCCCCCTTCCCCTCACATGAGGACCCAGGGGTCCAGGCCCCCAGTCCCTCCTCCCTCAGACCCAGGAGTCCAGGCCCCCAGCCTCCTCCCTCAGACCCAGGGGTCCAGGCCCCCAGCCTCCTCCTCCCTCAGCTCCCTCACCTCCTCTTCCTTCTGGCCTGATGGCGTCTCGTCTCCGTGGAGGAAGGCGCTGTTCCCCCTGAGGATCCGCGTCCGCACTGTGGGCCTCGCTGGATGTGGGGACCTGGACTTCCCGTGCGGTCGCTCCTCTCCTCTAAGACCTCGCCTGGCTCCCGCCGTCCACGGCACCAAACCTGGGCTTTCAGGACCCGACGCCACGGGGAACCTCAGCCTGCGCCCGCCTCTCCGTGTCCCTGGGCTCCGGACACTGAGAGAGCCACGGAGCACCTGTGGACCTGTATCTGTGCACGCACACACGTGCACGCATGCGCACGTGCACGCAGACGCAGGCGCACATGCACGCAGGAACTCATGTGCACGCACGCACGTGCACGCAGACGCAGGCGCACGTGCACGCAGACGCAGGAACTCACGTGCACGCGCACAGGGCTTCCTGTGTCCTCCCTGGGAGTCCGCCCAGACGCCCCCACCTGCGCCCTCTTGGGCCCCACGGACTGGATCGAGTGGTCGTGACTCCATGGTCCCCGGCTTCCTCTCAGGGGCTCCGACGGGGACTCGATCCCTTGTGTCTACGTCCTTTCAGCTTCCGCGCCCACCTTCCACCGCCCTGGTGGGGGCGGGTCTGCAGCGAGCAGTGCTGCCTCCGCCGGGGGCCACATCCCAGAGGCCGCCCGGGTCAGGCAGGGGGGCTGTGCTTCCTCCCGGGACTGTGTCCTGCGTGCTTTTTGCATTTTAACAGTGAATTCAGCCCGGCCGGTGTGGCTCAGTGGCTGAGCATCGACCTCTGAACCAGGAGGTCACGGTTCGATTCCCGGTCAAGGGCACAGGCCCGGGTTGTGGGCTCCATCCCCAGTGGGAGGACATGCAGGAGGCAGCCGATCCATGATTCTCTCTCATCATTGATGTTTCTCTCTCATTCTCCCTTCCTCTCTGAAATCAATAAAAATAGATTTTAAAAAAAAAGAGTGGGTTCACTCTGCACAGCAACCTGGTGTCCTGGGTTGACCCCTGGGGCAGAAGGGGGTTGTTGGGGGAAACATGGGGCGTCGCGCACCGTGGGCCATCGACCGGGAGACACTGAGCTAGGGGGCCCTGGACGAGGGGACCCGGGAGCGCTCAGCACCATCTTTGCAACTGTCCCCAAAATCTAACATTCCGGAACAAAAGTTTATTCTGAAAGCATTGCGTTCGGCCCTAACCGGAGTGGCTCAGTGGATGGAGCGTCGGCCTGCGGACTGAAGGGTCCCGGGTTCGATTCCGGTTGGGGGCACATGCCCAGGTTGTGGGCTCATGTGGGAGGCAGCCGATCAATGATTCTCTCTCATCATGCATTGCGTTCGGCCAAAACCGGTTTGGCTCAGTGGATAGAGCGTCGGCCTGCGGACTGAAGGGTCCCGGGTTCGATTCCGGTTGGGGGCACATTCCCAGGTTGTGGGCTCATGTGGGAGGCAGCCGATCAGTGATTCTCTCTCATCATTGATGTTTCTCTCTCTCCCTTCCTCTCTGAAATCAACAAAAATATATTTTAAAAAATAAAATAAAATAGAATAAAATAAAATACAGGCATTGCATTCGCATCTGCCCAGGCGCCCGGCTTCCTCGCTGAGTGAGACCCGGGTCCCTGCCGGCTTCTCCCCAGGGCGACGCCCGCGACTCCCTCCCCGCAGGCCCCTCTTCCCAGTTGTCCACCACCTGCTGCCCCTCAGTCCCAAGTCTGAGCTCATCCCTCGCCGCATCGGTCTGGAATCCGTTGTCTCATCCTCTCCCACAGGACCCCAGTGTCTTGTCCCGGGGACACCCTCACCCAGCACTTGCGTCTACCCCGTCAGTGGGCCGCTGATGGGCAGCTGGGGTCAAGGCGGGGGATCCACAGAGAAGTGACCTCACCCTCTACAGGTGGTCCCGATCCTGGGTCCCAGGGAGGAGGGGCTGGGGGCCTGGACTCCTGGATGTGGGACATCTGTTCCTCCACAGCCAGTTCTGGGAGTCAACACACGATGTCGCTCCATCCCTAGTGGGATGGAGGGGGCGGGGCCATGGGCGGGGCTTAGGACCTAGGTGGGGGCGGGGCCTCGCTCCTGGGCCGGCCTCCGCTGGCCTGGGCTGTAAGTGCTGGACACTGACCACAGCGGGCAGCCCAAGGGTCAGGCCAGCCTTGGAGAAGGTGAGGTCCGGAGTCGGGACCCAGGTCAGCAGGAGGCAAGAGTTGAAAGGCCTGAGGTGGGTGGCACCTGAGAGTGAAGCCGGGCAGGTGGCCAGAGTCCTGGGTCCTGGGTCCCGGGTCCCGAAGGAGAGCAGGACTGGACCTTCGGGCTGTGGAGTGGTCGAGGGTTAGGGACAGAGTCTGGGGGTCCCAAGACGTGTGAGTTGTATAGGTTCCAGTTGAAATGGATCGGGACCCTGACTGCAGGGTCTGAGGGAGGAGGCTGGGGGCCTGGACTCCTGGGTCTGAGGGAGGAGGGGCTGGGGGCCTGGACTCCTGAGTCTGAGGGAGGAGGGGCTGGGGGCCTGGACTCCTG
>NW_005356530.1:18339-19377 GCF_000412655.1 Myotis brandtii
GGCTGCGGAGCCTGCAGACCTGAATCAAGGTTCCCGTGCCCTCCAGGCTGTGTGCGCTGTCTGGAAGTCCGCTGTGAGCCTGGCAGGGCTGTGGTTGCCAGGACAACGGGGTGCGGAGAGGTGCCCCCTTGGGGCCCAGCATGCAGCCAGCTTATCGGTCACCGTGGGGATGGTTCGGAGCCAGGCCGTGCGCCAGGCACCCAGCAATCTGGTGTCTTTCTGCTCAGTGTGCACACACACACACACACACACACACGCACACGCACGCACGCACGCACACGCGAACACACACATACATACACACACACACACACCATCCTCTCCACGGAGCAGGACACTGCGGATGGAGCTCAGAATCCATGTCAGTCGGGACCCCCCCCCCTCCGAGCTCCCCTGGGGGCTCGGCCCATCCGGGTGGTGCAGGGGACCCAGGAAAGAGTCTGTAAGCCCCCCCTTCAAGGAGGGGGTCCTGGGGCTGCCACACGCAGGACCAGGGGCACGGCGTCCCAAAGAAATGTCCCCAAGATGTAGTCACACGTTAACGGTTGCCAGCTCAGTCTTGACAATGAGGTGTATGTTAATAAACACTGCCTTTTTTTTTCTTCTTCAGAGAGGAAGGGAGAGGGAGAGAGAAGCATCAATGATGAGAGAGAGTCATGGATGGCTGCCTCCTGCACGCCCCCTACTGGGGATCGAGCCCACAACCCGGGCAGGTGCCCTTGACCAGAATCGAACCCGGGAGGGACCCTTCTGTCCACAGGCCGACGCTCTATCCACTGAGCCGCATGGGCCAGGGCGGTGTGGATTATTTCCTTGGGACACCCTGTCTTCTCGCCCAGTCCTGGGGGCTGGGAGTCCGGGGTCATGGTGTCAGCTGGGCTGTCCCTCCTGGGCCTGTGTCCTCCGTGGCTGTCCCTCTGTGTGTGTCTGTGTCTGAATGTCCCCAGGGGCCGCCTGGGCCGGGCAGGGCTGGGACGGAGGTGTCGCTGTCCTGGGCGCGCTCTCAGGGCTTGGTGTGCCCAGATGGCCGGGCTCAGC
>NW_005356530.1:20161-20991 GCF_000412655.1 Myotis brandtii
GATGGTCTTAGGCGACCCCTGTGAAAGGGTCGTTCGACCCCCAAAGGGGTCGCGACCCACAGGTTGAGAACCGCTGCCTTAGTGGGATCTGAGGCCCAGCACCCGGCTTCTGGGGGGGTTGCTGGAGCCGGGGCCACCCTGGGCCCTCAAAGGTTCTGAGTTCAGTTTTCGTGGAGTCCCTTCGTGGGCTCCAAGTCCGCAGACTTGGGGAGAGCAGAGCGGAAACGCTCAGAATGCTGTTGCATTTTTTAAAATACGTTTTTTTACTGATTTCAGAGAGGAAGGGAGAGGGAGAGAGAGAGAAACATCAATGATGAGAGAGAAACGTGGATCTGCTGCCTCCTGCACGCCCCTCCCCGGGGATCCAGCCCGCAAGCCGGGCATATGCCCTTGATCGGAATCGAACCCGGAACCCTTCAGTCTGCAGGCCGAGGCTCTACCCACTGAGCAACACGGGCCAGGGCAATGCTGTCGTGTTATTACTGCCCGGTGGCCATGTGTGTGTTTAGGTTGTTGGCTTGGCGAGGCAGGACGGAGCAGGTGGAGGTGGTAGAAGGAAGGGACTCCCAGCTGCCCGGCCCACCCCATTGCACCCTCCTTCCGCCCTCGCTCCAGGCACGCCCCTGGCCCTGAAGCAGCTGCCCAAGGCCTCCACGTCCCTGCGGGGCTTCCTGTACGAGTTCTGCGTGGGCCTGTCGCTGGGCGCGCACCCGGCCGTGGTGGCCGCCTACGGCATCGGCATCGAGTCCGCCGACTCCTACAGCTTCCTGATGGAGCCGGTGCTGCACGGCGACCTCATCCGCCTCATCCAGCCCCAGGTGAGCCCCAGC
>NW_005356530.1:23070-29234 GCF_000412655.1 Myotis brandtii
GGGGGAGGGGGAGGAGGGGGGCGGAGAGTGAGGGGCAGCCTGGCCCCCACTTGCCCCGGAGACGCGGGGACACCGGGTCCCACATCCTGAGGCTCCTGTGGTGGCTTTTGGCTGCCCCTCTGCCTCTGTGTGTCTGTCTCATCACCGGCCGGTTCTGTCCTCCACCTCCCTGCCTTGTCCTGCGGGCTCTCCGGGCTCCCTGTGTGTGTGCACACCTGCCTCCATCTACCCCAGGGCCTTTGCACCTGCTGCCTCCGCTGCCTGCGGTGCCCTTGGCTCCTCCCCTCCCCTCCTGGGGACCTGAAATGCTTCCACCTGGGTCCTGGGGCCGCCCCGCCCCCCACCCTCCCAGGCAGCACTGCAGGGGGCCCCAGCCTGGCATCACCACCCCCCTGTGCTCTGTGACACCCAGTCTCCGCCAGCTGCCCCGTGTGCTCGTGTGGTTAAGCAGCGCCCGCTGGGGCCTGAGCTCCTGGAGGCGGGGCCGGCCTGTCCTGTGCTCCGTGTGTCCCACGCAGCCGCAGCCAGGCCACCCTGGCCAGAGCAGGGGGCAGAGGCCTGTGGAGTGAGGGGACCCCTGTGGCTGTGCCCCGGCCTGTCCTCCTCCCTCACACGCCCCTCCCCCTGGGTCTCCCTCACTCCTGGGCCCCTCCCCTCCTCCCTGTGCTGGGGGGGGGGGGGGGGGTGCCCTCTTGGTGAGGTGCCTTCTCCTCGCACCCCAGCCCCTCCCTGCAAATAAAGTCCACCTGGCCCCTAGGCTCCGTGAGGCTGTTGGTCTGTCAGCTCAGGGGAGGGGAGACACCGTGTGTGTGTGTGTGTGTGTGTGTGTGTGTGCGCGCGCGCGCGCGCGCGTGCGTGCCGCGTGCTCGAACAAGTGTTGACCTCCGCAGCAGGGAGAGAGGTAAGGGAGACAGATAGAGACAGAAAGAGAAAGAGAAAGACAGACAGATGCAGAGACAGAAAGAGAAAGAGATAGATGCAGACAAAAGAGAAAAAGACAGACAGAAAGAGAAAGACAGGCAGACAGACGGGTGAAGAGCAAGTGCCCACAGTTGGGTGTGTGTGAACTGGCTCTGGGTGCTCGGTGTGGGTCCGGCTGCGTGGGCCGGGTCTCAGGGCCTGTTCCTGCGCGCCGTGTGTGCAAGGAGACGGGTTACAGGGAGCTCCTAGGTGTCCGCTGTCGCCACAGGAGTGGGAGTGGGCTGGAGCGTGTATTCCCGTGAACCTGCGTGTGCACCAGCCCCTGAGCCTGTGTGTGTGTGTGTGTGTGTGTGTGTGTGTGTTGCAATCGTGCGAGAGGGGCCAGCATGGAAGCTGTGGTGCGTTCACTAAAGAGAAAGAGAAAGACAGACAGATGCAGAGACAGAAAGAGAAAGAGATAGATGCAGACATAGACAAAAGAGAAAAAGACAGAAAGAGAAAGACAGGCAGACAGACGGGTGAAGGGCAAGCGCCCACAGCCCGGTGTGAACTGGCTCTGGGTGCGCGGTGTGGGTCCGGCTGCGTGGACCGGGTCTCCGGGCCTGTTCCTGCGCGCCCATCCGTGTGTGCAAGGAGACGGGTTACAGGGAGCTCCTAGGTGTCCGCTGTCGCCACAGGAGTGGGAGTGGGCTGGAGCGTGTATTCCCGTGAACCTGCGTGTGCACCAGCCCCTGAGCCTGTGTGTGTGTGTGTGTGTGTGTGTGTGTGTGAGCAAGCGAGAGGGGCCAGCATGGAAGCTGTGGTGCGTTCACTCTGTGGCCGTGGGATCCCTGTGTCCCCGAGGCCTTGAGCGCCTGTGTGCCTGGGGGGGGCGGTCAGCGGGCAGGCGCCACCGCCAGTCACCAGCTGGGCCCCTGCCCCTTCACACCTCCCCTCGCACCAGCCCCCTTGGCAGCCGCCCTGTTTGCAAACACTCTGTCTTCCTCTCTGCGCCCTCCTTGGCCGCCAGCCCAGCGCGAGGCTACAACTAGAGCTGGATCCGGTGTCACTCTCTCCTGGCCTGTCCACACACCCGGTGCCCCTGCTGTGCCCACAAGGCATCATGGGGGAGGGTGGGGGGGTGACAGCATGGGTGGAGTGAGTGACCCCAAGGGCCCTTTGAATCCAGGTTCAATTCCGAGGACTGGGGACACGGGCCCCTGTCCCGGGCAACCCCGGTGAGCTTCCTGGAGGAGGGGTCTTGGGGGGGTGCATTGCGGAAGAGCATGATTGGGGCCTCCTGCCGCCTTATCCATGAATCTGAAATAGATCCGAAATAGCCTGCAATTGGGCCAAGAATGTGTCCCAAGAGCCAGAGGCGCCGCCGAAGCGGGTGAGGCTGGGCAGGAGTGAGTGCGGAGGGCAGGGGGCAGAGGTGGCTGCAGACGGTGTTAATTGGTAGCAGCAGCTGAGGCTTAACTGGGAGGTGACAATGACTGGGATGGCCCAGGGGCAGGGGAGGACAGAGATGCCCAGGAGGGATTTGGGGGGGAGGGGGTTCAATGCTAATTAAATATTCAGTTGATTAAGTGACACCTGACACTGATTGTAATACTTAGTGCCCAGGAAGCAGAGCCTCTGAGCCTGAGCTGAGGCTTAACTGGGAGGTGACAATGACCAGGGGCAGGGGAGGACAGAGACGCCCAGGAGGGGCCTGGGTGGGGGCCATGCTAATTAAATATTAGTTGAATAAGTGACATCTGACACTGATTATAATACTTAGTGCCCTAGAAGCTCCTCAGCTTCCAGGCAGGAATGTGGGCTCAGTCCCTCAGAGCCCCGGGGGCAGTGACGGCCCAGCTCGGCCACAATGCCCACCTGTGCCCGTGGAAGGTCAGGGCAGAGGTGGGACTCGACCCCAGGCTGGCTCCTGTCCAGGGCTCAGCTCTTTTTTTTTTTTTTTTTTTTTAAACCTGGGACTTTTCAGTCCGAAGGCCAATGCTCTATCCACTGAGCCAAACCGGTTAGGGCTCAGCTCTTTTTAAAAAAATTATATATATATATTGATATCAGAGAGGAAGGGAGAGGGAGAAACATCAATGATGAGGGAAAATCATTGATCAGCTGCCTCCTGCACGCCCCACACTGGGGATCGAGCCCACAGCCCGGATATGTGCCCTGAATCAAATTGTGACCTCCCGGTTCAGAGGACGATGCTCAACCACTGAGCCACGCCGGCTGGGCATGGCCTTAGCTCTTCAATGGCAGGGATGTCCTGTTGCCATCAGCAGGTGAAGGGGCCCTGTGTGGGGGTGGGGGGCGGGGGTGGGAGTGTGAGCACGAGTGTAAGTGTGTTACCACAAGTGTGTTCGCGTGTTTGTGTGACAGTGTGAGTCTGCGGTGAGTGTGGAAGTGAGGGTATGAGCATGAGTGTGCATTTGTGTGTGAGAGTATGTGTATGAGAGGGTGTGTGAGTGAGCATTCATGTGAGAATGTGACTGTGAGGGTGTGAATGTGGGAGTATGAGTGTGAGTGAGCGTGTACATTTGTGTGTGAGAGTATGAGAGGGTGAGTGTGTAAGTGTGAGTGAGCGTGCATGTGTGCATATGAGAATGTGACAGTGTGAGGGTGTGAATGTGAGACTATGAGTGTGAGTGAGCGTGTGCATTTGTGTGTGAGAATGTGAGAGTGAGTGTGAACATGTGGATGGAAGGGAGTGTGAGTGTAACTGCAGAGTGTGTGTGGGCACACGTGTGTGAGAGTCGTGTAAGCATGTGTCTGTGTGCTGGTGAGGTGGTCACACCTCCCTTGGAGGAGACTGGGGCGGGGGCACCTAAATGAAGACAGAAAATGGGGCTGCGAAGCCTTCAGATCTACTGAAGGGTCATCACCAAAAGGCCAACCATGGAGTACGGTGGGGGCGGGGGGGTATGTGTGGAGGCGGAAGAGGGCGTAGAGGGCATAAATGGTGATGGGGAAATTGTTTTTAAAGCTCTGGGGGGAGAAAGGCAGATGATGGTGCATGTTGGCGAGGACGTGAACAAGCTGGTGGAGTGGGAAACGGGG
Source organism: Myotis brandtii (assembly GCF_000412655.1). Taxonomy (NCBI): domain Eukaryota; kingdom Metazoa; phylum Chordata; class Mammalia; order Chiroptera; family Vespertilionidae; genus Myotis; species Myotis brandtii. Next base: position 27,037 of record NW_005356530.1, read on the forward strand.
CAGCCGCTGGGGAAGACAGTGTCACTTCCTCTACACGCGGGACAGAGTTCCCATGTGGCCCAGCAATTCCGCTCCTGGGCGCCTGCCCACCAGAAATGAAAACGTACATCCACGTGAATGTTCTCATTATTCACAGTAGCCGAACACTGGACACAACCAAAATGCCCATCGATAAATGGGTGGGTACACAAAGTGGGGTCCCCCCGAGCAATGGGACAGTACTCCCCCATGAAAAGGAAGCCCTGCCATGCACTGCAGCACGGATGAACCTCGAAATGGAAGAAGCCAGTCACAAGAGACAATCTGTTGCAGGATCCCACTTATGTATATGAAAGGTCCAGAATAGGCAAATCCATAGGGAGAGATTAGTGACTGAGGCGGGGGGGAGGGGGGAAATGGAGGAGGGAAGGGGAGATGGGGGAGTGATGGCTAATGGGTACAGGTTTTCTCTTTGGGGGTGGTGATAGGGATGGTGATGGGGTGGAGAAGTTATAAAATTAAATTGTGATGAATGTTGCACAATTCTCAGAAGATATTAAAAACCACTGAATTGGCCCTGGCCGGTTTGGCTCGGTGGATAGAGCGTCAGCCTGAGGACTGAAGGGTCCCAGGTTTGATTCTGGTCAAGGGTTTAAAAAAACAACAAAACAAAACACTGAATTGTAGGCCCGGGCTGGTGTGGGTTAACAGTTACAGCATCGGAGCATCGGCCTGTGCATGAAAGGGTTGTGGGTTGGATTCCCGATTAAGGGCACATACCTGGATTTCAGGTTCAATCTCTAGAGAGAAACAATTGATGGGTTTCTCTCACATCAATGTTTCTCTCTCACTCTCTCTCTCCCTTCCTCTCTGAAATCAATACAAATATATATATTTTTTAAAAGGTGAAAGGCAAACATTTATTTTTCACTGTATAATTCTTCCCCATTGGCTTGTGGTCATTTTGCAGGAAATTTTATATACTTATATGGAAGGCTGACGTAAAAAAAATTCAAGATAATTACTTTGTATTTCTTTCTCTAGTCGAAGGCATTTCATATAGAATTTCATTTTTTCCAAAAGCTAAGTTTAGAAATTTTTGTTGTGATAAAAAACATAACATAAAATGTAGCATCTTCACCTCTAAGTGTTTCCCTTCTCCCCTCTCTGTCTCCACCCCGTCTCCTCCGTCTCTCTCCGTCTGTCTCTCTCCGTATGTACATAAATACAGCGTGTTGAGCGCAGCTGTCGCTGGCAGATCCTCAAGGGCGCGGGGGATCGCGGACCGGGCACCTGCCAGAGGCCGGGAGGCCAGGAACCCGGCCACCAGCGCACCCAGGGCCCAGGCTTCATACAAAACACAAAATCAGAAGCCAGAACGTCAGGCGAGCGCCAAACCCGCAGAGGCCCCTGCTTGCGGGGGAGGGTTTGGGGGGAACCGGAGGGCGGGGCCCCTGTAGACACTCTCTTTGCCGGCAGCTCACGGGGTGCAGCCCGGTGCACAGACACGCGAGTGAGGTCAGCAGCCGCTGCGAACTGCCCACTGACGTTGTTCACAGGCAGAGCCTGACCCAGTGGGTCTGGGAGGCCCTGGCCCCCGGGTTGCCCTTGGGTGCAGGGAGCTGGGAGAACACGGTGCAGAGCTCTGAGCCCACGTCTTAGCTCAACTGTCAGTGACACGGGCCTCGGGTCCAACCTGATTCTTCAGGGTTTTCTTATTTCAGAGAGGGAGGGAGAGAGAGAGAGAGAAACATCAATGATGAGAGAATCATGGATCGGCTGCCTCCTGCACGCCCCACACTGGGGATCGAGTCCGCAACCTGGGCCTGGGCCCTTGACCGGAATCGAACCTGGGAACCTTCCGTCCTCAGGCTGATGCTCTATCCACTGAGCCACACCAGCCAGGGCTCTTCAGGCTTTCCTATGGGGAGGTCAGGTCGCCCGCCGTGGCTCTGGGTCTCCGGTTAGGGGCGCGCCCTCTGCTCCTGGGTGTTTTCTCTGCATCTGCCCACGGCTCGCGGGGCCTGCGCGGCTACTGTTCTCAGCTTGTTGCGAGCTGGCGGGCACGGCCGGCCGGGCTCAGCTGTCCCGTGGGAGGTGTCCGGGGTCAGAGCCAGCAGTAGTGGGGGCTGGCGACCAGCCTGGCCACGGGCCCAGGGGCCAGATGTTCGGGCTTAGCTGCCTGGCCAAGCAGGGATAGAGTGACCAGCTAATTGAGC
>NW_005356530.1:29543-33510 GCF_000412655.1 Myotis brandtii
CCCCCCGGGGGGCCGTCTGGGGTGACCGGGAGCCAGGGCTCGCCTGCTCCCCGGGAGACAGGAAAGGAGACCTTTAGTTCCCCAGCTGGGACGCATCCTGGGAGCCCCGAGGACCCAGGAGGGCAAGGGGAACGCGGGCAGGAGCGGCCCCCCGGCCTGCAGGTCAGCAGTTATTTAAGTCTCAGGGCTTAGTGAGGCCCGGGAAACAGGAACCCACTGCGTGCTCCTTCGCCTGTTGGCGGGGCGGACGGTCCATCTATCAGGACCCCCAGACAGTGCCCCCCCCACAGCGTGTAACTGGACCCCGTTGGCCTTTGCAGGGCTGCGGGGGCGCCAGCTCCCTGACCTTCCAAGACCTGTGAGCCAGGCTCGGACCGGCGGCGAGTGGAGAAACAGGCCACAGGTTGCTGCCTGGCCAAGCCGGGGCCCAGGACACGAGCTGAGGCCCAGGGAGGGCCAGGGGCCACCCAGAGAGGGGCCGGCTGGGAAGTCCATCCCTGGAAGCCCAGGTCAGAGTCCAAGCAGGGAATCCACGCCCGTGGGGCTGAGCTCCCGCTCTGCTGTGTGGCCCGAGGCAGAAACTGACCCTCTCTGTTGCCTCCTGAAGTGGGGACCGAGTCCCTCCCTCCCTCGAAGGGCTGTGGGAGGACGGAGGGCACAGGCTGCGTCAGGCACACAGGAGCAGGGCCGGGATATGGCCTTGAACCCCGGGGAGCTGGCCTTGGGCACCGGCTAGCTTACGAGCGACGGCCCTGGGTCAGACCAGCCTGGGTACCCACGTTCCCGTGACCTGAGCTGTGATGTGGGGGTAAATACGGCGATACCATCACATGATGAGCACGCATCCAGCGCCAGCCCTGAGCTGAGGGCTCTCACGCTCGCATCCACTCATCACCTCCCCGTCACAGGAACCCGAGGTCGCCCCCTTGTACACCAGGGGAAGTGCCGACCCAGAGGTTGAGCAACCGGCTCAGGTTCGCACCCAGGAGGACTGGAGCCCAGGCACTCAGGCACCTTCTCCCACGTTCACACCTCTCTGCTGAGCTGCGGGAACAGCATGCGTTCATGAAGGTGAGGTGACCTCACATGCCCGGGCTCCGATGCTTGGAGCAGCGTCCCGTGCGCCAGAAGGCGCGGGTGCGATTCCCGGTCAAGGCATGTGCCTAGGTTGCAGGTTCAATCCCCCGTCGGGGTGTGTACGTGAGGCAACCGATGGTGTATCTCTCTCACATTGACGTTTCTCTCTCACTCTTCCTCCCTCTATAAAAAGAAAGACATCACACAGGCAAAGTCCTGAACATAGAGCCATGGGACGTGTCCGATGTGCATCAGTCATTGTCGTAACAAATGCACTCATGCATTCAACAGACCCTCACCGGGTGTGCAGGCTGTGGCCGGCTCTCTTGTTTACATCCGTAAACAAGACGAGGATGTCTGCCCTCGGGGGCTTCGTCAGCACTGTTATCACGTCATGACCGCCTCCATCAACATCACTGTTATCATCATGGCCATCGCCATCATGATCATCTTCAAGACCGTCATCGCCACCATCGTCACCACCATCCCCATGGTCATCATCGTCGCCATCACCACCATCGTCACCACTACAATCATCTCCACACCATCATCACCATCACCATGATCACCATCACCACCATCATCACCACTACAATCATCTCCACACCATCAACACCATCCCCAGGATCATCACCACCATCGTCGCCATCACCACCATCGTCACCCCTACAATCATCTCCACACCATCAACACCATCACCATGATCATCATCGTCACCATCACCACCATCGTCACCCCTACAATCATCTCCACCACCATCAACACCATCACCACGGTCATCATTGTCATCATCATCTCCATCATCGCCACCATCATCACCATGATAATCATCTTCATCACCATCAGCAATCATCACCATCACCACCATGATCATCTTCATCACCATCATCACCACCATCATCTTCATCTCCATCATCACCTCCACCACCATGATCATCTCCATCACCATCATCACCACCATCACCACCATCATCTTCATCTCCATCATCACCTCCACCACCATGATCATCTCCATCACCATCATCACCACCATCACCACCATCATCTTCATCTCCATCATCACCTCCACCACCATGATCATCTCCATCACCATCATCACCACCATCACCACCATCATCTTCATCTCCATCATCACCTCCACCACCATGATCATCTCCATCACCATCATCACCACCATCACCACCATCATCTTCATCTCCATCATCACCTCCACCACCATGATCATCTCCATCACCATCATCACCACCATCACCACCATCATCTTCATCTCCATCATCACCTCCACCACCATGATCATCTCCATCACCATCATCACCACCATCACCACCATCATCTTCATCTCCATCATCACCTCCACCACCATGATCATCTCCATCACCATCATCACCACCATCACCACCATCATCTTCATCTCCATCATCACCTCCACCACCATGATCATCTCCATCACCATCATCACCACCATCACCACCATCTTCATCTCCATCATCACCTCCACCACCATGATCATCTCCATCACCATCATCACCACCATCACCACCATCATCTTCATCTCCATCATCACCTCCACCACCATGATCATCTCCATCACCATCATCACCACCATCACCACCATCATCTTCATCTCCATCATCACCTCCACCACCATGATCATCTCCATCACCATCATCACCACCATCACCACCATCATCTTCATCTCCATCATCACCTCCACCACCATGATCATCTCCATCACCATCATCACCACCATCACCACCATCATCTTCATCTCCATCATCACCTCCACCACCATGATCATCTCCATCACCATCATCACCACCATCACCACCATCATCTTCATCTCCATCATCACCTCCACCACCATGATCATCTCCATCACCATCATCACCACCATCACCACCATCATCTTCATCTCCATCATCACCTCCACCACCATGATCATCTCCATCACCATCATCACCACCATCACCACCATCATCTTCATCTCCATCATCACCTCCACCACCATGATCATCTCCATCACCATCATCACCACCATCACCACCATCATCTTCATCTCCATCATCACCTCCACCACCATGATCATCTCCATCACCATCATCACCACCATCACCACCATCATCTTCATCTCCATCATCACCTCCACCACCATGATCATCTCCATCACCATCATCACCCCTGACAGGTGGCACCGGGGCCACGCAGGGGCCAAGGGGGCCTGGGCTCTGGCCGGGGATTGGCCCCGGGGTGAGATGGTCAGGAGGAGGTTGCTCTAAGGGGTGGGCCATGGGGGGCAGGCGGAGGTCCGGCCTCACAGTGGGGTCAGGGGCTGCGTGCGGGGTCTGAGGAGGTGGAGGGGTCAGTCCGTGGCTCTGGCTGCTGGATGGCTTGAAGTCCTCCGTGCATGGGGCGTCCATGCTTGGGGCTGGAGAGGGGCTGGAGGGGTTGGACTCTGGGTCTGGAGAGGGCTCTAGGCTGGACACATGGGAAGGGGAGGGATGAGGGGCCCCCATGAAGGTCCACTGGGGGTGCAGGCTGGGCTTGGCTGTCAGTGCGGGAGTGGGGGAGGGGAGTTCTGTTTCCGAGGAAGTTAAAAGGGACTTAGTGGTGACCACAGGGGCTGAGGTAGGGCCAGGAGCCAAGGCGGGGTGAGTAGTGGTCGTAGGGTGAGGGGTCGTGGTGGGGTGAGGGGCAGTGACAGGGTAAGGGATTGTGATGGGATTAGGGGTCGATATGGGTTGAGAGGTTGTGGTGGGGTGAGAGGTCGTGGGGAGGTGAGGGGTCGTGGAGGGGAAAGGGGTTGTGGCTGGGTGAGCAGCTGTGGCTGGTTGCGGGGTTGTGGTGGGGTGAGGGATCGTGATGGGGTGAGGGGTCGTGGTGGGGTGAGGGG
>NW_005356530.1:34810-41258 GCF_000412655.1 Myotis brandtii
GGTAAGGGGGAGAGTGTGAGAGGTGCCTTTAGGTGCAGAAGCAGGAGGGGTGGAGCAGGAGGTTCGGAAGAGTCATCTCAGTAATCAAGGTACATGTGTTTGTGCCGTATTTTAAAACAATCAAAATTAATGCGAAAGCCCTGACCCGTGTGGCTCAGTGGATAGAGCCTCGGCCTGCGGACTGAAGGGTCCCAGGTTCGATTCCGGTCAAGGGCATGTACCTTGGTTGCGGGGGAAATCCCCAATAGAGGGTGTGCAGGAGGCAGCTGATCCATGTTTCTCTCTCATCGATGTTTCTAACTATTCCTCTCCCTTCCTCTCTGTAAAACTTCAATACATTTTAAAAAAATTAATGGGAAAAAACATCCACGATGAACAAAATGTCAACATTTCAACCCAAGACAAGACCTGACGGAGCCGAGATTAGGGGGAGCCCGGTGAGGTCGGTGGGATCCTGTCTTTATTTAAAATGTCGATATTTCGTTCACTGTGGCTTATTTTCCCATTAACTTTGAATTTTAAAACTATTGTATGAAGATTTTATTGATCCTGATTACTGCGAGTTTGGGCGCCCCCGAAAGGTAGGACCCGATTAGAAGCCTCATCCTCGTCCAGGTTGGGCGTCAGCCCTGCTCGCTCAGAAAGGTTGCTGGTTCGATTCCCCGTCAGGGCACAGGCCAGGGTTTCAGGCTTGACCCCCTGTAGGGGGCGTGCACGAGACAGCTGGTGGATGTTTCGCTCTCGCATCGCTGTTTGTCTCTTCCTCTCTCTCCCTCTCCCTTCCTCTCTCTCTAAACATGAATAAACTATTTTGAAAAAGTTTTTTCAGATGAGGGAAGTCAGGCCAGGAAGGTAAGTAACTTGCCCAAAGTCTCACACACACACACATACACACACACACACACACACACACAGAGTTTGCATGGTGCAGGGACAAGATTTGAACCCAGGTCCTTTGTACTCAGAGTCAAGGCCATTAAGTATCACTTTCTAGTGATGGGGGTGCTCTGTGGTCCCGTGTGGTCCCGTGTGGTTACTGAGCCCTTCACATGCGCCTCGTTCCACTCAGAAATGCAATGTTTATAGGACACATATGTAATACCCTTTGTAATACTTTAAGCAATAACAAAAAAAGAAATGCAATGTTTCCTTTTTCACATTTTTGATTCAGTTAAGTTTGAATCACACCTGTGCTGGAAGCTTAGAGCAAGCGTGTCAAACTCGCGGCCCACAGCGAATATTTTTGCGGCCCAGCCAATAGAATGGTATGTCAGAAACGTTTCAATAAAAATTTCGTAACTTAATGTTTACAATATCCTGTTATACATAATTATTAACAACAAACTACAACGTTCGCTAGTGACTGATGACTATCATTGTGTTGCATTCATTTCCCTTACGTGCCTTACAAACAGGGCACCATTTCTCTCCACTAATACCAGCAGCGAATATCTTAGCAGCCGATGGCCACATCCTTAGTCTGGGACTGACTTGTTGGGTGTGCACAACAGGAAATAGTTCGCTTTCGGAGAGCAAGAAAAATAGGTTTATTTGCATGATGCTTATTAATTTGTGCAGTTACTCAGTGTCTGGTAAGTTCATGTTAAAAAAAATATATTAATTTTTATTAAAATGTTCTACTATTTTGTGTTAACGATGACTCATTTATTTCAGCCCTTTTCATGCAGCATGTCTCTATCAACATAAACCTATGTTTCTATGAAAATGGAAGCTTTTGCTTTTTTGCAGCCCACATACACTTACACCTTGTTTATTCGGCCTGTGGGAGCCTGTGAGTTTGACACGCTTGCTCTGGGCATCCCAGGCGCCCGCCCCCGTCTGCACCTTTGCATTCAGCACGTCTCTATCGACATAAACCTACGTTTCTATGAAAATGGAAGCTTTTGTTTTTTTGCGGCCACATCCACTTACACCTTGTTTATTCGGACCGTGGGTGCCTGTGAGTTTGACACTCTTGCTCTGGGCATCCCAGGCGCCCGCCCCCGTCTGCAGGGGTGAGAAGCAGGGGGCGGGATAGGGGGCTCAGCCTCCAGCCAGGCCGCCTGGGTGTAAACCCCAGCTCCTCGCTTCCCTTCTGGGTGACGGTGGGCGCGCTACTTAACTGCCTTGACTTCATTTCTTCCCCATCTAGACACCATGGATGGTCCTCGAACCTTCCATGTAGAACTGTGATTATGACTCGGGGAGACTGTGTGTGTACAGAGCGCTTAGCACGATGCCTAGCACGTAATACGCCCTCTCACGATTATCGATACTGTCAGAGGCCCTGACGTCTGTGCCTCAGTTTCTCCCACCTGTGAAATGGGCATCATTACAGCCCCTCCATCACAGCGCCCATGTGGATGTGACAAGGATTAAAGGAGTAGAACATACCAAGTACTTAGAATAGTGCCTGATAGATAGCATATCGCTCAATACGTTGTCATCGTTTTTAATGACTTCAAGAATCCCAGCTTACTGAGATATTGTCAGGGCTCAGATGCCTAGAGTGATACTGATTTAAAAAAAAAAATCCTCACCCAAGGACATGTTGTTATTGATTTGAGGGAGAGGGAGAGGGAGAGAAACATCCAGGTGAGAGAAACATCAATCGCTTGCCTCCAGTACCTGCCCCAACCAGGGGATTGCACCCGAGACCTGGGCGTGTGCCCTGACAGGGAATCGAACCTGAAACCTCTTTGGTGCATAGGATGCTGCTCTGACCAGCTGAGCCACCGCCAGGGCCAGAGCGGTCTTACTGATGGCTCATTTCTCAGACCCAAGGTGCAGAGAGCTAAGCTGATCATACGCCTCTGTATGTTGTCACCAACAGCCCCTACACCAGTGATGGCGAACCTATGACACGCGTGTCAGAGGTGACACGCGAACTCATTTTTTTGGTTGATTTTCTTTGTTAAATGGCATTTAAATATATAAAATAAATATCAAAAATATAAGTCTTTGTTTGACTATGGTTGCAAAGATCAAAAAATTTCTATATGTGACACGGCACCAGAGTTAAGTTAGGGTTTTTCAAAATGCTGACACGCCGAGCTCAAAAGGTTTGCCATCACTGCCCTACACTGTCTCTTCTTGTTTTATCTTTTTCCTCTTTGTCCCCAGTCTCCATCCTCCTCATCTTCTCCCATAGGTACCTCCACGACTGTACTTAACATATGTCCTTAAACATATGTGTGTGTTTTTTTCAAATATATTTTTTATTAATTTCAGAGAAGAAGGGAGAAGGAGCAAAGGACAGAAAATCAATGATAAGAATCATTGATGGGCCGCCTCCTGCACGCCCCCTACTGGGGATCCAGCCTGCAACCCGGGCATGTGCCCTTGACTGGGAATCGAACCATGACCTCCTGGTTCATAGGTTGACGCTCAACCACTGAGCCCACCGGCCGGGCTGGATTCCAGTTTTTTGAGATGATTCCAGTAGAACCCAAGCTTAATAGGTTTGGGACTAGACGCCCGTCGCTTGGACAGTGAGACATCCCAGGGTGTTTTGCCCGGAGCCTATTGCCGACCGCCTGCCTGTGTGCCTGGGGCCCGGACCTCTGCCTTGACGCCATGGCTGGCACTGCCCAGGCCTCCGTCTTGAGAGGTGGTCTCGTGTTACCACACTTGAGTTCAGAGCCTCTGGGCTGGAGCTCTGGCTGTTCGCATTCGGGGACCTTCGGGACCAGCGGCCTAAGGGGTCCCATCTGTTTCTTCCCCGTAAGGTGACCGGCTGGACCCCACAGCGGTAAACATCCTCCAGCAGATCATTGAGCTGGGCAGCGAGGCCCACGACGCCACGGCCGTGGCCTCCGTGGTTGCCATGGCTCCCGGGACGGTGACCGTGGTGAAACAGGTAAGGGCCCTCGCCTCGCCTCCAACTCACTTCCCTAATAGAACCGGCATGTGTGGGTCTAGTCTCACGCGTGTCCGTTTCTACCTGTGACTATCATGGAATTGTGTTTCCAGTCGCTCCGTGGATGGAGGTGTGTTTCGGGGGGAAGTTGTAATAGATTTGAAAATTCTCGGAACTTGTCATTCATTTTCTCTGAAGAATCCCAGCGTGGCAGGGAGCAGGATGCGGACACATTTGGGCACATGGTCATGAGAAGCCCCCTCGGGGCCTGAGGCACAGTGAGCCCACGCGTGGGGGCAGCCAGAGAGCCAGGAGGGGCCGCGTGGGCTGGCCTCCTAAACCCCAGCACCCCCAACCAGACCCACACGGCGTGCCTGTGCCGGTAGGAAGAAGTGCTCCGTTTCTGAGTGAAGGTCACACCGATGGGCTCACTTCCTCCTGTTCCAGCCTCAGGGGCTGCCTCTGTCACAGTGCGGAGCGTCCGATCAGCAGACCACCCTTTTGTCTGTCCGCACGCCTCTCTACTGTCTCCTGCTTCGCTGTACAGAAGGCCGAGTCTCGGTTACACAAATACTTAAAAACCAAGAACACAGTGAGCCCCTCAGAGCCAGGATGGACGAAGGGCATCTGACTTAGAATCCAGTTCAGGCTCCTGGAGGAGGGGTGTGCCGGGCGCAGCCTCTTCCCTAGTTATCCGTTCTTTCAGGCACTCGGTCGGAGGTATTCAGTAGGTGCCGACTGCAGCAGCAGGGTCCCTGGGTCCAGGAGACCAGGGCCTGCGCTCGAGGCGGTGACTCTAGTGAGAAAAAAAGCTGGGTGTCCCCCTCCCTTCCACTCTCTCTAAAAAAAAAGATCAATGGAAAATATTCTCGGGTGAGGATTAACCCCCCCCCAAAATAAAGTAATAATAACAGTAACCAAGTGGACCCCATGTAATCACACACAGCCTTAAACCCGGAGAACTCCCCCAGCTGCAGTGACAGAGGAAGACGTGAAGACAGAAGGAGGGCCAGACAGAGAGGCAAGTCACGGACAGAGGCAGGGCCATGGCCCAAGGCGTGCGGTGGCTTCCGGATGAGAGAGGAGGCAAGGGAGCCCTAGCAGGGATGCAGCCCCGTGAGGTTCGGGGCCTCCGACCCACAGACCCGCAGAATGAGCTGGCGCTGTGTGCAGCCACTGAGCGTGGGGGGGGGGGGGGGGGGGGGTGCCGCAGCCACAGGCACTGACCAGCAAAACACAGGCAGAGCTGCGTCTGGGGGAGAGGACAGCGTCCTGGGCGGGCAGGGCCGCTGTCCCGCTGCCGCCTCTGCTCCCCTGGGAGCGCCCTCCCTCTGGTGTCCACGATGCAAACCCTACATCTCCAGGGTGAGGTTCCCCTGATTGACCAGCAGCTAAACCATCACCCTCCCCGGACCCGCAGCTGTTGCTCATTTACGGTAAATCGCTCTAACAACCAGTGGTTTGCGGCTTTCCACAATTTCACATACAGTTTTCTCACCGGCTTGGGACCTGGGTCCCCCCCCCCAAGTTCTAATCCCGGGGGGAGCCACAGCTGAACCCCCGTGAGTTGGACTGCAGAGCTCACGTGTGTAATTACTTCAGTGATTCGGTAATCTTTCCCAGTCCAAGGAGCAAAATGCGTGTGAAATCGTTTAAAAATGAATCTCAAGTCCGGCCAGCGTGGCTCAGTGGTTGCACCTGGGTCTATGATCCAGGAGATCACGGTTGGATTTCCGTTCAGGGCACATGCCTGGGTTGTGGGCTCAATCCCCGGTGTGGGGCGTGCAGGAGGCAGCCGATGCATGATTCTCTCTCATCATTGATGTTTCTATTTCTCTCCTTCTCCCTTCCTCTCTGAAATCAATAAAAAATCTATAATAATAAAAGCATAATATGCTAATTAGACTGGACGACCTTCCGGACGAAGTCAGGGCTACGAGGGATGACGGTGCTGGCAGCCGGGGGAAGAAAGGCCTACTCTTACACGAATTTCGTGCATCGGGCCTCTAGTATTTTTTAAAAAACCAACTGGATCCCAAGCGTGGCGCCTGAGTTCAAGTTTACGGTCTCTGAGCCTCGCTGTGTCCCCCCACCTGAAACCTGGGTGTCAGGACAGGAGCTACGTCGCCCCGTTGCTGGAACCTGCATGCCCTGGAGTCAGCGAGCTCTCCTGGACTCCCCACGGGGACCCCGGAGCTGTTTCCTTCAGAAGCAGAAACTGAGGCCCAAAGACGCAGAGTCCTATTTTTCAGGGTCACCCTGCTCACTGGCTAGGGGCCTGGGGGTGCCCCCAGATCTCCCGGCCCCCCCACACACACACACACGTGAGCTCTGCAATCCAACTCATGGGGGTTCAGCTGTGGCTCAGCTTTCAGGGTCACCTAGTGAGGCTGGAATTCATGTCAGCTGTCCCTCCCACTCGCCACCCCACACCGCCCCGCCCCTCCCTCCAAGTCTCCCCGTTCCTCGGCTCGCATGTGGGAGTGTCCGGGATTTCCCCGCGCGGGGTGCAGTTCTGCACGGATCTGCGCTCAGCGCTGCCTTCTCCCTCCAGGAGGGAAAGGGACGCCCGCCGCCCGCCCGGACCGG
>NW_005356530.1:41694-45468 GCF_000412655.1 Myotis brandtii
GGAGACGCGAGCCGATGGACGCTAGCTCCTCCCACCCCTCCATCCTCCGCCCCGCCCCTCTGGCGCCGGGCTGCAGTGTGCGCATGCGTGCTGGGCTGGTGGGAAAGGCGGGAAAGGCCCGAGGGGCGTGGTCCGCCGGGAACCGGGGAAGAAGCCACCTGCGAGGGATGGGGAGGGTGCGAGGCGGGCGACCGGGGACAAAATGAGCGGGAGGCGGAGAGATGTGCAGCCGCAGAGATGGAGGGAGAGAGACGGGGAGACGGGGGGCCCTGCTGGCCAGGGCAGGGGTCAGGCTGAGGACAGACCCTGCATGCAGGTGTCCCCCAACCTCTGAGCCACAGCCCCACCCCGAGCACAGCATGCACTTGGAGAAGGGGTTTGAGGGAGCCAAGGTTGGGATGATCACGTGGGCACAGGGTGGGCACAGAGTGGCCCCCGGGCCCTGGAGTCCGGCTCTGGATCGAGGGCGCAGGCTTGGGTATCCCAGTAGAACCAGAGGCCCCAGTGGGTTACTGGGGGGACATGGGCTGGGGCTGGGCTCAGCCCGATCTGTTCTCAGAGATACACGGGGTCCCCTCTCCCAGGCTCTGGAGGAGAGCCGGGGGGGGGGGGGGGGTTTTTTTTAGGGTCCCTGGGGCCCAGGAAGCATGCCCAGATGTCTGCGACCCTGCGACCCAGGCCAACTCAGCAGGAGGGTCTTTGTGGAAACCCTGCAGGAGAGGGGGGTGCACGGAGGCCCCGCCGCCACTGGCCATGCTCCTCACCTGGGCCCGGGAGGCGCCTCATCTCTGGGGAGGGGACCCCAGGGCTCCGGGTGCTACCCCAGGAGGCAGTGTGTCCAGGCGCCCCTGCAGCGGGGGTGCCCTGGGCCAGGTCCTCTCCGGAGGTGGGGTCCCAGGTCCAGGCGGGGTAGTCCTCCTCGTCGGCGTGGCCTTGGGAGAAATCGGGAGAGGTCTGGCCCTGTCCGGCCTCAGGGGTGCCCCTGCAGAGTCTCCCGGGGCGCCCGCCGCCCCAGTACCAGTGCAGGTCAGCACTACGTCCTCCTCGTGGCCGCAGTTGTGCTGTCCCCAGGGCCCCGCGGGGCAGTCGCTCAGCGAGGCCTCCGTCCCTTTGCAGCCCACGTCGTCCAGCCAGATGGGCCCGGTCCCGGGACCGTAGTGGGTTTTGCCCACGCGGGGCCGGACTCGTCCACAGCCCAGCTCCCCGCAGGCCACGGTGCTGTCCCGCAGGTCCCACTTGTCATCGCACACTGTCCCCCAGAGTCCAGCGTGCCACACCTCCAGCCGGCCGGCACACCGGTTAGGCCCATCGGCCAGACGAACCCGGAAGGGGCCTGCAGTGGGAGGCCCCGGGTCAGGAGGGGTCACCTGGGGTCAGCCTCGCCCCTTCACGTGCCCTCCACTCACCTGATCCCCCGGGGGAGCCCCCGGTGGGGGAGGGGGCTGGGTCTTTGGATGATTCTGAAGGGCCTTCTGCTGGGGTCTTGGCTGATGGCTCCACCGGGGACAGAGAGGTTACCTCTCCGGGATCTTGAGTGGTCATCATTGTCACAGTCTTAGAGGTCCGCTCCCAGGGGGCTCGGGGGGTCGGCGTTGTGCTGGTATGTGAGGTCAGCTTGCGGGGGGCCTCAGTGGTCAAGGATGCAGTGGTCCGGGAGCTCAGTTCAGGGGGGCCCCGTGTGCCCGGGCTCCTGGAGTGTTTAGTGGTCGGCGTCCTGGGGGCCGGAGTGGCCGGCCTCTTTGGGTGCTTGGTCACCCACTTCTTGGTGCTCTTGGGCATCTTCCCGGGGGCCTGGGTGGTTCTCTCGGGGACACTGGGGCTCAGCCCTTCGGGGGGCTTGGTGGCCGGCTCCCCCGGGAGCCAGGCATCCGGGTCTCTGCCCAGGCCGGGGAGCCAGCTCCAGCTGAAGGGGTCTGCGATGGAGTCCAGGCCGGGGGTCCCTGGAAGGAGGAAGGGAAAACGGGGACGGTGGCAGACCTCGAGGTGCCAAGGTTGTCCGGCCATGCCCCTCCCTTTCTCTCCTCTCCCCTCCCCAGTCAGTCACCAGGCTCCCATTCATTCATTCATCCATTCATTCTCTTATTTTCCTTTTCATATTTTTAAAAATATATTTGTATTGATTTCAGAGAGGAAGGGAGAGGGAGTTTCCTGCCGCAGACCTTCCTCTGGCTTCTCTCGCTGTCCCCTTGCCCCTCCGTCCCCTTCCTCTCATCTTGGGGGGGACGAAGCTCGCTCTGTGTGGGAGACCTCCCTGACTCGGACAACTCTGCCACTTGGTTGCTGTGTGACCTTGGGCTAGTTACTCAACCACTCTGTGCTTCAGAATCTTCATCAGTAAACCAGACATAGCACCCTCCAACCCGGCCTTACTGTGAGGTGTGAATGCAGTCACGGGTGGGAAAACACCCAGCCCAGGGCGTGGGCACAGGAGGCAGGTGCTCCGTGGACATTAGTGTGGATGCTAGTTCCTGCTCCCTCCTCCAGGAAGCCCTCCGGGAGCCGATGGCTGGCAAGGGCTCCTTACCAGTGCACATGACGCCAACGTCCTCATTGTGAGCGCAGTTGTGCTTCCCCCAGGGAGCGGCAGGGCAATCAAGGAGCGACGCCTCGGTCCCCACACACGCCACGTCGTCCAGCCAGATGGGGCCGGAGCCCCAGCCGAAGCGGCCTGCAGAGGGGTCCGGCTGCCGAGCCCCCCCGCAGCCCAGCTCCCGGCAGACCACAGCGGAGTCCCGCGGGTCCCAGCTGTCGTCGCACACGGTGCCCCAGCGCCCGGCATGCCACACCTCCAGCCGGCCTGAGCATCTGCTGGGCCCAGCCACCAGCCTCAGCTGCGGGGAGCCTGGGGCAGGAGAGACCCAGAGAATTAGGGTTGAGGAGGCGTCTGCTCTCTGCGCCCTTCTCCCCCCGCCCTCCCTCCATCCTTCCTCCGGGCAGCAAGCATTTCCGGAGCCCGTGCTGTGCCATCGGCACTGGCACAGAGATCAAGGGCCAGGCAGTGCGTGGTTCCTGGGGAGCTCAACACAGAATCACCAGGGGAGCCAGACATCCCACTCCTAGGGACCCACCCCACAGGGGAGCGTGGTTCTCAAACAGACCCCGGAACGCAAAGATCACAGCAGCTCTATTCACAAAGCCAGAGGCTGGGGAAGCCCTAAAATCCCACCCACGGGTAAATGGACACACAAAACCTGGCCCATCAGTGCAATGGAATATTACGCAGCCATGAAAAAGGAAGGAGCCCTGGCTGGTGTGGCTCAGCAGATACAGCGTCGGCCTGCGGACTGAAGGGTCCTGGGTTCAATTCCGGTCAAGGGCACATGCCCAGGTTGCAGACTGATCCCCATTAGGGGGCGTGCAGGAGGCAGGTGATCAATGATTCTC
This sequence comes from Myotis brandtii, assembly GCF_000412655.1. Classification (NCBI taxonomy): domain Eukaryota; kingdom Metazoa; phylum Chordata; class Mammalia; order Chiroptera; family Vespertilionidae; genus Myotis; species Myotis brandtii. The sequence continues at coordinate 45,079 of NW_005356530.1, forward strand.
TCTCATCATTGATGTTTCTGTATCTCTCTCTAAAAATCAATAAAATTAATAATAATAATAATGCCTAGATTTCCAAACAGCCATGGTTGACCCAGTCCTTCCAGGATCTGTGAGCAGGAGGCGGTCTTCAGAAAACATCGTGCATTTCAAGACAGGACCGCAGGGCCTTTACGCGGCGAGGCCTCTGCACACCAGGCCTGGCACCTGCCCCTCTTCCCTGCCTCCTGAGACGGCCTCTGAGCAGAGGGGAAGGCACTACGTCCCAGGAGACGGGGGTGGTGAGGGGAGCAAACAGAAGCTAAGACCCTGTTTTGGGGAGCAGAACCGACTCACCAGCTTCCGGCCCAGGCTCCCAAGGGGCCGTGGGGGAGGCCAGCGGCGGGGAGATGT
>NW_005356530.1:47179-47644 GCF_000412655.1 Myotis brandtii
CACCCCCACTCAGTGCTCCAAGGCAGAGAATGCCGGCCTGCCGCCCCTCCTATGGGCAGGCGCTCCCTGCAGCGTCTGAGAATTGGAGGTGTTAAGGCACCTGTGGCTCGCTTCTCCCCCACAGCATAGCTGAAGCCTCAACTCACCTCCCGGGGATGGGGCCCCGCTCTGGGCCCCGTGCTTCCCACCCTGGGCAGGTGGAGGGACCTCTCACCCGCCATCCACTGACCCTGTGTCTCCCCTGTCCGGCTGGCCTTGGTCCCCGCCATGCCCCACCATCCATGATGCATCAGACAAGGGGAGACATAGCAGACCTGGGGGTGGGGATGGGGGGACCCAGGCTCCCGGCCGCGGACGCACCTGTGCAGACCAGCCCTGCGTCCTCACTGTGGTCACAGTTGCTCCGGCCCCAGGGGCTCCGGGGACAGTCCCGCAGGGCCTGCTCTCCGCCTCCGCAGCCCACAG
>NW_005356530.1:47889-48382 GCF_000412655.1 Myotis brandtii
GCGCAGCCGCCTGGGGGACAGACAGGGGCCTGAGTGAGGCAGCCGGAAGGGTGCTGGTCTGAGCCCCCCCAAACCCCCCAGCCAGGCCACAGGGAGAGTGGGAATCTGATGGGGGGGCGGGGTGCCAGGAGCAGACACCTGGGGGCCTTGATCGGGTCAGTAGGGGGCCGGGCCTGACTCTGAGTCCTGAGGGCCACAGGTTTTTTGTGTGTTCGCTTTTAGTCGTTTTTAAATTGAATTTTAGAAAAAGAGGAAGAGAGAGAGAAACAGCAACATGGATTGGCTGCCTCCTGTACCATCCAGCCGCAACCCAGTCATGTGCCCTGACCAGGAATCCAACTGGCAACCCCTGGGGTCCCGGAATGATGCCCACCCCTGGGTCCCACCAGCCAGGGCTCGAGGCCGCAGGCTAGCAGGACACCTGCCCCCCATCTGGGTCTGCGGGGACTCACCCTGGCGGGGGGCTCCGGCCGTCAGCAGCGGGGCCCTGGTG
>NW_005356530.1:49466-50126 GCF_000412655.1 Myotis brandtii
GGGTGGGCTTGGAGCTGGGCATGTCCAGGAGGGGGGGGCACTTACCAACCGCCTGGATACCCATCAGAGCTGCTGGAAGGGAGGGTGAGGGCGAGACACAATGAGGGGCAGGCCCAGGGTCCTCTCTCAGCACAGGGCTCTGGCCACACACACACACAGACACACACACGCACACACATGCACACACACACACCTCTGAACCAACAACCTCCCGCACAGGACTCTGGGCCAAGGCGGGGCCCAGACGCCACAGGTCAGGGCTGGGGACCAGGCCCCGTGCTCCCCAGAGACCTGGCTAAAGGTCGAATGGTGGGTACACCCCCACAAGGGTCAGGGCTGCTGGGGGCGTGATGGGGGGCAAGCAGGTCCCGGGGGCTCCTCAGACGGTGGGACTGGGGGCGCAGAAGGCTGGGTCCCTGGAGGTCAGGCGGGGAGGCACGTGTCCGGCATCCCCGAGCACCAGGAATGGGCCCCGGAAGTCTGAGTCCCTCCAGTGATGAGCTCAGGGGTCAGAGGGCGGGGCCCAGGCCCCTGAGTCCCCGAGGAGAAGGGGGTCACTCACCCAGGAGGCAGGCCAAGACCCTCATGTCTGCAGAGTCCGGGGCAGGGATGGGGTGCGAGGGGGTGGGAGCTGCGAGGGGAGGCCCGAGGCCACGGGAG
>NW_005356530.1:50605-51950 GCF_000412655.1 Myotis brandtii
GACGGACGGACGGATGGGGCGCACGTGGAGGCCGCGTGGGCAGGGCGCCCACCCGTCTGCCTGCTCTCCTCTCCAGCCAGGGAAGCGTGGGGGGACCCTGGCGGAGGGGCCGGAGGCTGGATTCACAGGGGTTTGCTGGGCTTGGGAGTCACGGTTCAGCAGCAAGAGGGCTTCCAGCCAGACACCAGGAGGGACTTCCTGGGCCGGGAGAGGAGCCTGAGACACCCTCCCCACTTCGCCGGGATGCTCAGCGCCCATCGCAGGGGGAAGCGGTGGAGCCTCTATGTCCCCCCCGTCCAGGGGAGCAGGGTGGTGGGTGGCAGACGGAGGGGAGGAAGGTCGAGGCCTGGGCGGGGAGGCGGCCGCACTCACACACACTCACACCCCGCAGCAGGCGGCGGGAGGCGGAAAACTTGGGTAATGGGGAGCGTGAGTCAGCCGGCTGGCTAGGAGCGGGCCGCTGTGAGCTCATCACCTCCCCTTCTCCCAGGCCAGCACCCCCGCCGACAATTAATGTCAACTCAGAGGAAGGAGGAGCCAGACGGAAGGGGGTGCGGAGACAGGCTGGAAAAGGCATCAGAGAGAGGGAGCCGGCCGCAGCGGTTTCAGGCTTTATTAACAACCGGGTGTAAAAAACCAGATGGGTCTGGCGGCCCTGGGCTCCCACCTTCCCCGGGGCGGGCGCCGGGCTGCGCTGTGTCGGTCTCCTCCTCCTCCTCGCGGCCTCTCCAGGAGACAGCTCCCCTACAAGGCTCCGCTCAGTGCCTGGCTCCAGACTCACCCCCTTCACGCACAGGCATCAAACCCCACCCCGTTCACAGGGGCTTCGGCCCTATGTGGGGGGGCCCTTGTCCCGAGTCCTAACCCTTGGGCGTCAAACTTGTCCAGCCCCCTCTCCTCCTGGGAGGGAGTCGCTCCCAGGCCGGGAGCTCGGGAGGTGCAGACCTGCAGCGAGAGACAGGCGGGAGGTTTCTCAGCGCAGTGGGAGGCCGGAGGCGGGGCAGGCCGCCCTCTCTGGGAAGTTCACACACCACACATGGGCCTCAGCCTGCGGTGGCTGGTGTGTCTCAGCCTCGGCACGCCTGAGTCCCTGGGCCCTGGGTGGGCTGGGGATTCGCACAGGGAGGATGGGGATGTGCCCGCGCACAGTAGGTGGTCACACACACAGTAGGTGCTCAGGTTGGAGTCACAGGTCCTTGCTGAACTCCCTCACCAGTGTGTAGCCCATGCAGCCCCAGCCCCCCTCTGCCTGGTAGCCACAGCCCTCCAGCATCCCTGCCACGCCCCAGGCCGCCACAGCCACGGGGACCACGAGGCGGGCTCGGGGCTCCCCCACGCCCCCTGC
>NW_005356530.1:52253-54464 GCF_000412655.1 Myotis brandtii
CCACGGCCAGGAGCACAGGCAGGAGGAGGGCCAGAGCAAAGGAGGCCAGGACGAAGCGCAGGCCGCTGCTGGCCGCCGCCAGGAGCAGCAGGGTGGGCGGCCGTGTCAGGGCGTGCAGGGCCACTCGGTTCTCCGTGTCCTTCACACCAGCCTGTGGGTGGGAAGGGTAGTCAGAGCCAGGGGCCTGGCTTTCCATGACACCAGGGCCCCTGTGGGCAACGGGGACTAGGAGAGGGGGGCCCTGGCCAGGAGGGGCCTGGGGAGGTCCAAAGGGGAAGGGAAGGCGTGTTGGGGGCCCTGTGACAGAGAGACAGGCAAAGGAGCCCGCGCACAGTAGGTGGTCACGCACACAGTAGGACCACCTGCTCTAGGCACCCCCAGCACCACACGTGGCACACTGGGCTTGGCGTGAGTGAGCGAGGGGATGAGCTGGGAGCTCTGGGGACATCCACTTCAGGGGAGGGACAAGCAGGAGGCACCGGGAAGGCCGAGGCCAGAACAGGACAAGTGGACGCGGGACTGCCCCGGGCCAGAAACCGCACATGCTCTGGAAGCCAGAGAGGAGCAGGGAGTACAGGGCTGAGGCCGCTGCGACTGCTCGGAAGAGTGTGAGGTGGGAGGCGGAGTCCCCCACAGCCTGGGTGTTAAAACCTTCGGACCCCAAGGGAAGGGAGGCGCTAGCAGTGGTTCTCAACCTTCCTAATGCCGCCCCTTTAATACAGTTCCTCGTGTTGTGACCCAACCATAAAATTATTTTCGTTGCTACTTCATAACTGTAATGTTGCTACTGTTATGAATCGTCATGTAAATATCTGATATGCTATATGTGTTTTCCGATGGTCGCGACCCACAGGTTGAGAACCGCTGCAGAGGGGCCGCGCCAGAAGCGCCTCAGGAGGAGCGCGCCTCTCCGGGGCTGGGGCTGGGGCTCAGCCGCCCTCACCTTCAGCATCTCCAGCACCAGCGCCTTCTCATCCTCCCTCATCTCCCGCACCGACAGGTGGCCGGGGGCCATGGCAGCCCCGCGCCCCGGGGAGCAGGCGCGCACCTGGTGAGAACAAGTCAGCATCAGGAAGGCCCTCTGGTCCCCGAGCGCCCCCGATGAGGACGCTCGGGGGACCCCCAAGCGAGGTCTGATCTCCCGGGATCCTGCACCCCCCACCCAGGGGCCGTGGTGCTCAGCGATCTCCCCCCAAATGACACGCCACGTGGACGCCACCTCCCCCAGCAACCGCAGGACGAGGACCTGCAAACACCCCCGCGAGTCGCTCTGATCCTTTAAGGTGTAGGGGTGCAGGGTCGAGAAGGGGGTTCGCTGGCGGAAGTGACGTCAGATTCGCGCACGTTGGGGGCGGAGCGGTACCTAAAGGCCTTAGCAACTGTTGCCAAGCTCCCCGGCACTTGTGAGCAGCGGAAGGGCTAAGGCCGGGCGCAGAGCCTCCGCCGGGATGGGGTCGGGGGAGAAGGAGCGATGGAGAACGGACCCGTAGGGCGATGGGGGCGGACACCGGCGGGGAGCAGTACCTACCGGCTGTGGAGGGGGTTCGCACCTCTCTCCCGGGTTGCTAAGCAACCTGCGCGTGGTGTAGGGGCGCGGATGGGAGTGGATCGATGCTCATTGGTCCCTGGGCTCTAGCCCGACGGGCTGCGTCACCCTCCCGAGCTCACCGGCTCCCAGACTCGCCCACCCTAGGGCCCTCCGACCCCGCCCACCGTGCTCAGTGCCCTTCAGGACAAGCATCCTCCACCCACTGCTCAGAGAGGGGAGGTGTGGGTGACGGACAGGTGGACCCGGATTCTAGAGCCCACCCTCCCCCATTCTGGGGACACTGCAGCCTTTTAAGGGTAAACAGAGCTCGCAAGTCACCTGCGAGCGGCATGCAGGAGATGCGCCTCCAGGCTCCCAGGCGGTGGCTATGGCTCCCCCCCTGCCCCCCGCCCCAAATAAAACAAAGCGCAGGCGAGGAGACTCTGGTCTTTATTAGCAAGCCCGGCCACAGCTCTCCTGCCCCGGCCCAGCCCAGGCAGCGTGACGGGGTCGGTGTGAGAGGCGGGAAGAGGGCCAGTGGTTCTACTTAAAACGTGTGCACCAGCTGGACCGCGGGCAGAGTCTGGACGATCTGGATGGAGGGTAGGCCCTGCGCGGCCATGCCCCCCGGCGCGGCTCCCGAGGGGACCACCTGTACCATCTGGGAGGCGGGGGCCGCGGGG
>NW_005356530.1:55150-55513 GCF_000412655.1 Myotis brandtii
CCCACTCTGGCCCACCAGCAGGTTGGGGGCCTCCGTGGTCACGGCTCCACCATTGGGATTAGGCAACTGGCCCGCCACCGGCTGCAGCTGGACCGTGGTCACCTCCTGTGCCGGCTGGAGCTGCACCGTGGTCACCTCCTGTGCGGGCTGGAGCTGGACGGTGGTCACTTCCGGGGCCGGCTGGAGCTGGACAGTGGTCACTTCCGGGGCTGGCCGCAGGGGCTGGAGCTGGACCCCACTCACTTCCGGCGGCCCTCCCTCCCCACCGCCCACATTCTGCAGGATGAGGAGGCTCTGCCCTGCCCCGTTAGCCCCCACGTTGCCCCCTCCCTGCACCCCCAGCCCCCCAGGGCCGGGCAGCCA
>NW_005356530.1:57922-61022 GCF_000412655.1 Myotis brandtii
GCGGTGGAGGCCGGCGCCATGTCAGCGTGGGAGCCGACCATCACACCTGGGGGGGAATTCTGGGTCAGGGGACGGTGGTGCCCCTCCATCCGGAGTCCTCTCCACTCCAACCGGTGCTGCCCCCTCCGAGGCAGGGCACCTCCCACCCAGGGCCCCACCTCTGCGTCTGCCCCAGGAAGCAAGACTTCCGGTGCTCAACTTCCGGCAGATTGGGCCCAGGGGGTCCCCAGCCTTAGGTCAGCCATCTCCGGAGGCTGGGCCTGGCCTGCAGGGCTGTGCTCAGTGTCCTTAAAGGCCAGGGTCTCCCCAGCACCCTGGCTTCAGACCCTTGGTCCTTCTCCCTGAAAGGACTCCTTTCCCGCCCCTCCCCTCCCCAAACACTGCAGGGCCCTCAAACCTTTGTTGCAGCTGCAGCCCCTGCGAGCTCCCCCCTCTCCACCACCGCCCACCCGCTCAGCACACGCCCTGGTGGTGCCCGGCCACAAATTCCCTCAACCCCAGGAGCTCTCCCATCCACTGCCCTGCAGGCTCTGTGCCTCCGCCCCCACCCGAGGCCTCCCTGCCCCTTTCCCAGCATAAGGGCTGCGGGCTCCCTTGCAATCCTGCCCTTGGACTGCTGGGCTCCTCCCCACCCGCCGGGACTGCTAGTCTGCATCCCTCAGGTCCATCAGCCCCCGGCTGACACCTGCACGTTTCTCTCCCCCTCAAACCTCTCTGTTCCCCTCCTGCTCTCACCAGGAGACCCCGCCATGGGCCTCAGCATTGGGAAAAGGAAAGCAATCGGGAGAGACGTTCCCACGCTCCAAGCACGGCACCCAGGGTTCTCCATGGGGCGACTGAGACCCCCCTCCACGGGCCCTGGCCCAGGGGACATGGCAATGCCTGGAGACGGGTCTGGTTGGGAGGGTGTGGACGGGAGGGACAGGCGCTCCCGGCAGCTAGAGGGGGGAGGCCAGGGATGCTGCAGTGCACCCCACAGCGCCCAGGCCAGGGACCCACGGCCCCATGGCAGAGTGATGGGGTCCAGTGCCAGAGGGGCTGAGGCTGGGAAACCCACACTATCTGCTCCCCGCACTTGCCTCTGGGCCCAGCGACCCTGAATCCCCACCTACAGCAACGTTCCTCATGGCCGGGCCCTCCCATCAGTGTCACCACAGCTGTCCCTCATCTTTTTCAAAAATAGATATTTGTTCTGATTTCAGAGAGGAAGGAGAGGGAGAGAGGGATAGAAACATCAATGATGGGAGAGAATTATCGATCGGCTGCCTCCTGCATGCCCCCCTCCCCCCAACTAGAGATCAAGTCTGAAACCCAGGCATGTGCCCTGACCTGGAATCCAACTGTGACCTCCTGGTTCACAGGTGGATGCTCAAGCACTGAGCCGCACTGAGCCACACCGGCCGGGCTGTCTCTCATCTTTTAAAACCTTCACCCCTTGCCCAGCTTGTGTGGCTCAACGGTTGAGCGTCGACCTATGAACCAGGAGGTCACAGTTCGATTCCGGGTCGGGGCACATACCCGGGGTTGCAGGCTCAATTGCCAGTGGGGGGCGTCCAGAGGACAGGTGATCGGTAATTCTCTCTCATCACTGATGTTTCTAACTCTCCCTTCCTCTGTGAAATCAATACAAATATGTTTTGTTTTTTAAAAAAAAAAAAACAAAAACCTTCAGCCCTAGCCTGGCTCAGTGGATAGAGCGTCGGCCTACGGATCGAAGGATCCCGGGTTTGATTCTAGTCAAGGGCACTTGCTTGGTTGCAGGCTCCTCCCCGGCCCAGGACCTGGTCAGGGGCGGGCAGAAGGCAACTAATTGATGTGTTTCTCTCACATCCGTGTTTCTCTCTGTCTTTCCCTCTCTCTTCCACTCTCCCTAAAATCAATGGGAAAATATCCTCAGGTGAGGATTAACAAAAAAACACCTTCAACCACCTCTCCCTCCAGCTACAGCCTCGTTTCTCTCCACCCCTTTGCAGCAAAGCAACTCAAACCTGCTGTCAATACCCACAGCTTCCCACCTCAGGCCTGGCAAGCAGGCCTCCTCCCCACCTCCACCAGCCTTCCTGCTTTCTGCACAGCATTTATCACCTTCTAACCTGCTTTATAATCAGGGTTTCCCAGCCTCAGCACTGTGGCGGCCTGGGGCCGTAGGGTGTTTAGCAGCACCCCGACCCCTGCCCACTAGACCTGGGCAGCATCTTATTCACTGCTGCATCCCAGCACCTAGAATAACTCCCAGCACAGAGTGAGAACTCAGTATTCTGATTAAACAAAGTCCAGGCATCCCCTTTGGACAGGCCATTAAATTCCCTTTAAACAGATGAGCGTCCCCTTTAAAATGTAAGCGCGTGGCCCTGGCTGGTGTGGCTCAGTGGATAGAGCCTCGGCCTGCGGACTGAAGGGTCTCGGGTTCGATTCAGGTCAAGGGCACATGCCGGGTTGCAGGCTCGATCCCCAGTAGGGGGCGTGCAGGAGGCAGCCAATCAATGATTCCCTCTCATCATTGATGTCTCTATCTCTCTCTCCCTCTCCCTCCCTCTCTGAAATCAATAAAAATATATTAAAAAAGTAAAATAAAATGTAAGCGCGTCCTTTTCAGGGACAGTTGCACGTGCCACTCAGAAGGCCCGGCCTGCCTTAAACGAGAGGCATCCAGCTCGGGAAGGGCGGAGACCTATCTTATCCAATAAAGAGCGCCCCTTGCAAAAGGCCGGACCACGCCCGACTTCCCCTTTAAGACGGTGCTCCTACTGCACCCCAATCTCCATCTTTGTTGAGCAAAACTAGGGGCTGCTTTGAAACCACCTGGATGCACAAGCTTTTTCTGTAAATGTCTGCGCCACTGTCACCGGCCTCTGATAATCCTTTCTTGGGGGGAGAGGAGGGGTGGTGAAAGCAGGAAGCTAAGGATCTGCCCCGCCCCCTTTAAAAGCGGCCCCTTGCCCTTTAAGAGGGCGGAGCCGGCCCTGCCGATAAAAGTCGGAGGTGAAGTAGCGCCCTTCCCTTTAAAGCATCCCTTCCGGTTTCACGCTCGCCGCTTCCCCAACGTCTCCGCCCTCCGGTCCCTCCCCCCACCCCACCCCTCCGGTCTCTCACCTGCGGT
>NW_005356530.1:61108-65243 GCF_000412655.1 Myotis brandtii
AGGCACCCAACCTTTATCGGCGGCCACTCGCGCACACAAACCCCGACGTCGCCGTCGGTGCGTCACGACGCCACGTGCACCGAAGCCTCATCCTCGCCCCTCCCATTGGCTTCTGGCCTTGGCGGCGCTTCCCGGGCTTCCAGAGCGCGAGGCATCCTGGGAGTTGTAGTTCTTCTCCGAACCCGACCGAGGCGTCTTAGCAGTGCTTGTGGGGGGTCAGCCCAAGGCCGGGACAAGCAGGGTCTGGGTGCAGCATCAGACGCCCCCCTTTATCAGTAGTGACCCCTTCTCGTCTGGGACGGAGACCCTCCTCCGCGGTGTGGATCGGGCAGGCCTCGCCCCCGCGGGGTGTGGTCACTCGTGGCCTGGTCGTCACGCCCAGGCCCTGGGTCTCCCTTTCCCGGACTTGAGACCAGCGCAGGGATTGCCGCCCGCGGGGGTCACACGAGTTCAAGGTTCCGGCCTCCTGCTGTGGACACGCGTGCGGTTGTGCGGGAACCCGCGACCTGCAGAGTAGGGGCTGCCCAGGCACCGGGTCCGAGTCCCAGCCTTCTCCCTGCTTTCCCTGCTCGGCCCCCGCCGGCCTCGGCTTCCAGCCACACGGACTTTTCTGCGGGTCATGCAACAGGGCGGCGGTTCTCAACCTGTGGGTAGCGACTCCTTTGGGGATCGAACGACCCTTTCACAGGGGTCGCCTAAGACCATCGGAAAACACATATAATTACATATTGTTTTTTTGTTTGTTTTTGTTTTTAAATATATTTTATAGATTTTTTTTTTACAGAGAGGAAGGGAGAGGGATAGAGAGTTAGAATAACCGATGAGAGAGAAACATGGATCAGCTGCCTCCTGCACGCCCCCTACTGGGGATGTGCCTGCAACCAAGGTACATGCCCTTGACCGGAATCGAACCTGGGACCCTTCAGTCCGCAGGCTGACGCTCTATCCACTGAGCCACACCGGTTACGGCACATATTGTTTTTGTGATTAATCACTATGCTCTAATTATGTTCAATTTGTAACAATGAAAATACATCCTGCATATCAGATATTTACATGACGATTCATACCAGTAGCAACATTACAGTTATGAAGTAGCAATGAAAATAATTTTATGGTTGGGGGTCCCCACAACATGAGGAACTGTATAAAAGGGTCCCGGCATGAGGAAGGTTGAGAACCACTGCAACAGGGTCTCTCGACCAGGGCGATAGTGACATTCGGGCTTGACCAGCCCTTGCCAAGGAGATAAAGACCTTATGTCCAAACACAGTGGCACTCTGTGCGTTGTATGGTGGTCAGCAGCATCCCTGGCCTCCGCTCAAAACGGCCCATAGCGCCCCCTATCCATCCGGCTTCCCTGCCCCACACCTTTTTAAAAATATATATATTTTATTGATTTTTTTACAGAGAGGAAATGAGCGGGATAGAGAGTTAGAAACATATATCAGCTGCCTCCTGCACACTCCCTACTGGGGATGTGCCCGCAACCAAGATACATGCCCTTGACCGGAATCGAACCTGAGACCCTTCAGTCCTCAGGCCGACGCTCTATCCACTGAGCCACACCGGTCAGGGCCCCTGCCCCACACCTCCTGACAGCTGTCGCCAGCCGTGGCCGCGTGGCCCCTGATGACAGCCACTGCTCCCCTGCCTTCCCCTCAGCCAGAGGGCCCCGCCACTCGCTGTCCCTTAGACCCAAAGGCCCTCCTACCCCTAGCCCCTCCCTTCTCCACTCCTATGATGCCAGTGGGGGGGTCCCCTCACATGCTCAGGGGGACTCCTCTGTCTCTGCCACCCGAGTGTCCTTGACGACCAGCCAGTGCCCGAGCAGAAGCCGCGGTACCCTGCTGCATGGATGCATTTTCACAGCCCCCTCTGCGGTTCCCCGAGGCCCCCAGGCCGGCTGCAACTCGGTCCCCACCTGAGCGGATTTGGACCTGTTCCCGCGTGGCCTTTCCAAGTCCCCGTGGATTCGTGCCTGTAAAACCCATGGCTGCCAGCTCAGCCCAGACCTTCCTTTCCCTTCCGCTTCTACCTCCCCCACCAGGGAGGGGGAGGCCCTGGGAGGGACACCTGAGCTACTGAGGGTGAAGGGGAGTGGCCGGCACCAAGGGAGGAGCAGGGAGCTAGACCCCTGGCCGCTGGGGTCTGACCCCACCAACATCTGGGGCTGCCAAACGCACCAGGCCCCGCGCCCCTACCCTTGGCTTCCAGATGGAGGGAGGAGCCCACACCCCTGTGGATGTGGACTGTGCTGCTCAGTGGGCTGTGGCCTCGGGCCTCTCCCTAGGTACAGAGCCCACACCCACCCCTTGCCTCGGGCCACCCCACCGGGAGCCCTGCAGTATGAATGGAGCCCAGCCAGGTGCTATGGGGCAGGCGGGAGAGGCAGGGCCTTAGCACCCACCCTTGTTAGGCCCTTGTTAGGCCAGGTCTCCCAGCCAGCCCTGCACTGCACCGGCGATGTGTCCCAGCTTCTGGGATAGACCAGCTCCAAGGGTTGAGCCCTGACCGGGGGCGAGATCACACCTGTAACCCAGGTGCGTGCCCTTGACCAGGAATCGAACCCGAGACCCTTGGGTGCCGGGCTGATGCTCCGACCACTGAGCAGTGCCCGGCAGGTCTCTAATCTCTTCTTATATTATAAGGATGCCAGGCAGACTGGACCAGGTCCCACCCTAACAACCTCATTTCCCCTTAACTGCCTCTTTATTTTATTTTATTTTTTAAATATATTTTGATTGGTTTCAGAGAGGAAGGAAGAGGGAGAGAGAGAGAGAAACATCCATGATGAGAGAGAATCATGGATTGGCTGCCTCCTGCAAGTCCCCCACTGGGGATGGAGCCCACAACCCGGGCATGTGCCCTCCTGATCTGGAATCGAACCTGGGACCTTTCAGTTCCCAGACTGACACACTATCCACTGAGCCAAACTGGCTAGGGCTTAACTGCCTCTTTAAAGACCTTAGCTCCAAACACAGTGGCATTCTGTGCGGGGAGAAAAGCTGGGAAACAAATCCGACAGGGCTGGCCCCGCTGCGTTCGGAGTTGGGGACAACAGGAATCGGCCATCTGCACATTTTCACAAAACGAAGTCTGTCCGGGACTGGGAGAGAGACGCGGCATGAAGCAGGGTGGAGGCGGGAGGGACAAGCCTGGTCTGGGCTTCCCCCTCCCCAGATTGGAAGGGGATGGAGGGGTAGGCTGGGGGCAGGGCCCTCTCTGGGCCACTATCTCTGCCCCACGCCCCCACGGCTCCCCTTCACTCTGGCCCTCATAACCCAACTCCTACCTGGTCTACAAAGCCCTACGGGTCTGGCCCCTATTCACTTCTCTGCCCTCACCTTTTCGCATGGCTCCATCTCTCTCTCCAGTCAAGGCTGCCTCAGGACCTTTGCACCCACCGTGCCCTCTGCCTGGGGGGCTCCTGGCTGCCGCCTCTCCTGCTCTGCTTGCAGGACAATGGACACCTCCTCAGAGAGGGCTTTCTACCTGAAGCAGCACCCTCCCCCATCCACCCTCCGACCTACTGTGCGCAGTCTTAGCGCCTCCACAGCCCGTCCCCAGCTGGGATTTTCTTGTGCGAGGACTCCCTCCCAGGGAATGATGGGACTTCTCTTGCTCAGGGCTGCACCCTCAGCCCCCGCACACAGTAGGTGCTCTGTGAATGTTGGTTGAATGACTGGGACATGGGAAGGAGCCTGCGAATACCTCCCACCACCCGCAAGGGCAGGTGCACACAGACACCAGGTAGGGGCCGCCCAGCGGTGGTGATCCTTCACCACCCCAGGTAGGAGGGGCCCTCCCAGCACCAGCTGGGGTGTTGGCGCCCCTTGGCGGGGCATCCCAGGCAGGTCAGGGCCTGCAGCCCCGGGGCCCTGGGTGTGTTCCAGGCAAGGCGGGGCAGGGCACGGAGCTGCCCAGCGGATGTTGCCCTTGGCTCCGGCTGGCGGATGGGAGCCCCCCCTGAGCCCTGGGGGGTGACCCTTTGCCTGTCCCCAGGGCCTGACGCCCGTCCTACAGAGACCAGTCCACTCCCCCAGCCCGTTGCCAAGGGAACCGGACCTTCCCTTCTGGGCCTGAGAACAGTAGGACCACATACACCACACACACCATATACACACACACACAC
>NW_005356530.1:65726-66424 GCF_000412655.1 Myotis brandtii
TCTCATCACTGATGTTTCTCTCTCTCTCCCTCTCCCTTCTTCTCTGAAATCAATAAAAATAGATTAAAACAAAAAAAAGATGCAGGAAGGGCATGAGCCATGGAAGGGGGCGCCTCTAGAAGCCAGAAGAAGCAAGGGCACGCGGTCTCCCCTGGGCGCCTCCAGAGAAACACCTGGATTTCAGCCCGTGAGACCCACCCTGGGCTGCTGACCTGAGAGCGGAGAGGGAGTGAGCGAGCGCTGAGCCCCCAGCCACGGGCTCACACCCCTGACACCTCTCAGAGCAACAGCGGACGGCCGCCCGCCCGCCACACACTGGGCCAGCCCGCCCAGAGACAAGAGGACCCATTCCCGCCCGGCCGGCTGGCTCAGTGGCTGAGCGGCGACCTATGAACCAGGAGGGCATGGTTAGTCAGGGCACATGCCCGGGTTGCAAGCCTGGTCCCTGGTGTGGGGCATGCAGGAGGCAGCCGATCCATAATTCTCTCATCACTGATGTTTCTCTCCCTCCCTCTCCCGTCCCCTCTGATGTTAATAAAGATATGTTGTTGGGTTTGTTTGTTTTTTAATGAGGACCCCACTATTATTCTAGATCGGGGGCAGCCCCACCTCCTGCCAGCCCCAGCCATTCTCTGCCTCCCCAGACAGGGACCCAGAGGCTCCCACCACCCCCTCCCCCCAGCCTGCACCCCAACCTC
>NW_005356530.1:67490-68995 GCF_000412655.1 Myotis brandtii
CGCGCCTTGCACCCCCGGCGGACCCGGCCCCCCAAACGGAGGCCCAACCACAGGCGGTTCCTGCACAATCAGATCTGCAGGTGAGGGGGCTGGGGGGTGGAGGGAGGGCCGGGGCCCTGAGTCTGGGGAGAGAAGTGGCCCCTGGGCCTGGGTGCAATCAACACTCATGAATTTATTTATATTTTTATTGATTTCAAAGAGGAAGGGAGAGAGGGAGAGAGAGACAGAAACATCAATGATGAGAGAGAATCATGGATCGGCCGCCTCCTGCACACCCCCTTCTGGGGATCGAGCCTGCAACCCGGGCCTGTGCCCTGACTGGGAATCGGACCCTGACTTCCTAACTCCTAGGTCCATGCTCCATCACTGAGCCAGGCCGGCCGGGCTCATGCATTTATTAAGCACCAACTGTGTGCCCAGCCCCAGAGACCCAGCAGGGAACACAGCGGAGCACACGCCCTGCCTTCCTGGGCTCATTGTGTCCAGAGCAGGAGCAGCGGGTAGATGATGGGCATGAGGCTCCCATGTGGACGAACCTTGCAAACAAGAGCAGGCGGACCCACAGCCGCGGGAAGCAGATGGGCGCTGGCAGGGCTGGGAGGCGGCGCAGCGCTTGCTGGTGGGGACGGGGCTTCCTTTCGGGGCGATGAAAAGCTCCAGGACTCATTAGAGGTGGTGGGCGCACAGCATCGCAGAGGCATGAAATGCCATTGGACTGTGCGCTCTGAAACGGCTCGTTTTAAGTGATGTGCATTTGGGTTCCATTTTTATGTTTTTAAATATATTGTTTATTGATTTCAGAGAGGAAGGGAGAGAGAGATAAAAACATCAATGATGAGAGAGAATCATGGACTGGCCGCCTCCTGCACGCCCCCTACTGGGGATGGAGCCCACAACCCGGGCATGTGCCCTGATTGGGAATTGAACCCTGACTTAACAGATGTGAAAACTGAGACCCAGAGTGGCTAGCAACATGTCCTGAGCCTACTGGTTTTCACGGGGCCTTGCAGGTCTGCTGCTCGATGGGGGTCGTAGTCCCAAGGTGTCTAGTGATAACCTTCCTGATGTGTCACATCCATGGCCTGTGCCTCCCTCGATGTGCCCGACCAAGGTACATGCCCTTGACCAGAATCGAACCTGGGACCCTTCAGTCCGCAGGCCGACGCTCTATCCACTGAGCTAAACCGGTCAGGGCAAAACTTTTTTTTACTTTCTTTTAGAAAAAAATCGCTGGAGGAGTGAGATATTTTCCCCATCGGTTTCTAGAGAGAGAGGAAGGGAGGGGGAGAGACGCATTTGTGCGGCGCCAGCACGGCCAAGGGTGAGCCTGAGAGGGGGCGGTGAAGGATGAGAAAAGACAGACAAGAGAAGAAAGCTGGGTCTGGGTGGGACGCTGTCCTCTCTGATGGAGAGCTAGCGACAGCGCCACGGACTACAAGCCGTGTCTTTATTTTATAGCAGATTCCAGGAGGCAAAGTAAGGGCGTGGTCAAGATGTTTACAACA
>NW_005356530.1:69511-70087 GCF_000412655.1 Myotis brandtii
GATTCCCAGGTGATTCTAATGTGCAGCCAAGGTTGAGAACCACTGCTCTAGCCGCTCTCCACGCACATTGATTGGTTGCCTCCCGCGCGCATCCCCGACCGACCGACCGGCCGGGCCAAGGGTTGAGCCTGACACGGAGGTAGTGCCCTTGCTGATGCTCTAACCACTGGACCACCGGCCTGGGTGCCATTGTTCGCTTTTACCTGTTGGACCCTGGTCACCGCACATCTAAATGTGCAAAGCGCGCAGGCGCTGGTGCTGGAGGAGACACGCTGCCCTGTGCACTCCGCACCCCGCGCTGCTCAGAGCTCCCCTCCCCAGGGGCTCCCACATCTGGAACTGCCCGACCCAGAGAAGGGACCCGGGGCAGGGAGGCAGCACCGGGAGGAGAAGGAGCGGGGCGAGCAGGGACCCCCGCTCCTGGGCTGGGAGACCGGAGGACGCTCCCTCCGCGGCGCTCACCCAGCCGCTGCCCCTCTCTCCGCAGGCAGTTTGCCAGGATTGAGGCTGCCACCCAGCGCCTGGCCCTGTCCATCCTGTCCCAGGAGGCGCCTCCCCGGAGCCCGCCGCCCCGGA
>NW_005356530.1:70582-72524 GCF_000412655.1 Myotis brandtii
GAGGGCGCCTGGGTGGGCAGGTGGGAGGTGACGCCTTGTGCCCACCGTTCTCAGGGGGTCCCCGAGGGCTGGGGGGCCTGCTTCCCATGACGCCCAGTCACAGCCCAGCTCAGGCCCCGGACCAGCCAGAGGCACCCCCATGACAGCTCTCCAGCCCCTACCCTCGACCAGGAGCCCCCTCCCACTCCTCTCCTGGCAACTTCTGGGAAAATGGCCCAAGGCCAGACCCCCAGCTGAGGCCCGGGCCTCACCTCTGCCTCTTCCAGGCAGGCCCCCTCCTGCTCTCTCTCCCCTCCACCTTCTCCCTTCCTTCTACCCAGCCCCAGCTCTGCAAGTCCTCACTGCAGCCCCCAGTCGCCCTGGCTCATCTCTGCCTGATGTCTGGGCTCATCTCATTTATTCGCAGAGATGCATTGAGCACCTACTATGTGCTGGGGATTCAGCAGTGAATAAAATAAATGAGGTCTCTGCATTTGTGGCATTCACATTTGGGGGGAAGCAGGTCAGGGGACTGACAAAAAATGAAAACATGCATACTTTTTAAAAATATATTTTTTTAATTAATGTCAGAGAGGAAGGGAGAAGGAGAGAGAGAGATATAGAGAGAGAAAAATCAATGATGAGCAAAAATCACTGATCGGCTGTCTCCTGAATGCCCCCTACTGGGGATCGAGCCCACAACCCAGGCATGCGACCAGAATCAAACCCAGGACCCTTCAGTCTGCCGGCCGATGCTCTATCCACTGAGCCAAACCAGCTAGGACTATGCATACATCTTTAAGCACGAGATGAATTTCCAATTTCAGGTTGGAATCAGTGCTCTGAAGAAGATAGAACTTCGACCTTACCGAGTGGTATCTGACACCGGGTGGTCAGGGAAAGCCTTGAAAGACAAAGAAGAAGCTGGCCATGCGGAAGGTCTGGGGTTCCAGGCAGAGGGAACAGCACATGCAAAGGCCCTGGGGTGGAGCCTTGGGGAACAGCAGTGGGGCCAGCGTGGCTGGAGCGGAGCGAGCAGGGGGCGAGGGGGGAGAGGGGAGGTGGGAGAGGTTGACAGAGGCAGGCCATGAACTAGGAGTCATTTGGATTTCAATACAAGAATGATAGGAAGTTCTCTCTCTGTCCCTCTCAACCCCATTTCCAAGGAAACAGTCTACATACTGTGACCACCACCCTAGGAGGCAGGTACTGTACAGATGGGGAAACTGAGGCTGCGAACACAGATTGAGGGGGAGAGGGGTGGGAGGATCTTTTTTGTTTGTTTTTCTATCCTCACCTGAGGATATTTTTTCCATTGCTTTTAGAGTGGAAAGTGGGGAGGAAGAAGGGAGAGGGAGAGAGAGAAACATCATGTGAGAGAGACTGGTTAGACGCAGTGGTTCTCAACCTTCCTAACGCCGCGGCCCTTTAATACAGTTCCTCATGTTGTGGTGACCCCCAATTTCATTGTTACAAATTGAACATAATGAAAGCATAGTGATTAATCACAAAAACAATATGTAATTATGTGTTTTCCGATGGTCTTAGGCGACCCCTGTGAAAGGGTCGTTCAACCCCCAAAGGGGTCGCGATCCACAGGTTGAGAACCGCTGGGAGACTGGTAGCCTCCCCCACGTGCCACGACCAGGGCCGGGGATCGAGCCTGCAACCTAGATACGTGCCCTTGACCTGGAGTCGAACCCGAGACCCTTCAGTGCTGGGACCGACGCTCTAACCATTGAGCCACCGGCCAGGGGTGGGGAGGATCTTCAGCTCCAGGCTTCATCGCGCCTTTACCCTTTTCCTGGAAAGTGCTTGGGTCGCTGTAAGTTTCTGTCCAGACAAGAATTCGGGGGTTTGGAGCCCCAGGCCCTCCCTCGCCTGGGCAGGCCCCCCCCCACTCCTCTCCCAGCCTCGGGGGTCTGGTCTGTACCCAGCGACCGCCGCCTTCTCCTCCCTCCGC
>NW_005356530.1:73208-76662 GCF_000412655.1 Myotis brandtii
GGGCCCCCCTTTCCCCGCGGAGGAAACGGAGGTGCAGACAGAGCGTGACACTTGCCCCAAGTCACCCAGCCCGGAAGTCCGCCTGCGGGGCGGGGGTCCCCCGAGGGCTCGCGGGGATCTAAGCAGCCCCCCACCTGCAGCCGCCCCTCCTCGGGCCGCCCCTCCTCTTCCGCGCAGAGGTCCGTTCTGGACCGTCCCATCCCTCCCCCACGGCACCCCCAGGGCACCCCCAGATCTGCCTCCAGCTCCGATCTCCCCACATTCACATTCACACACACACCCTCCCCCAATTTTTCATCTTCTCCCCCAAACCGGTCTCCCTGTCCAGGTCCCCAGTTTAATCCGCAGGCCCTGCCAGCCATGGGCCAGAAACCGGGGTGACTTCTCCCCTCACCCTTGGCTCCGGGGCCCCAGCCCGTTTCCTCCCTGGCCTCGGCCTCCAGTCCAGCCCCCCAGCAGCCAGCGGGGCCTCCCCATTTTATTTTATTTTACTTTATTTCCCTCCCCCCCATTTTATTTTACATTCTGTCTAAAGCAGCGGTTCTCAACCTGTGGGTCGTGACCCCTTTGGGGGTCGAACGACCCTTTTACAGGGGTCACCTAAGACCATCGGAAAACACATATATAATTACATATTGTTTTTGTGATTAATCACTATGCTTTAATTATGTTCAATTTGTAACAATGAAATCGGGGGTCACCACAACATGAGGAACTGTATTAAAGGGTCGCAGCGTGAGGAAGGTTGAGAACCACTGCTCTAAAGACTTTAAGTGGAAGTGCACCACATATGCACAACAATGGCCAAGTCACAGATACACAGCTGAAGTAACTTCACGCAGAGTGAGCACGCTGGTGTAGAGTCACCAGATTTACAAGTCCAGCACCCCCCACCCCCGGGAGCCCTTGTACCCCTCGGCCACCGCCCGCCCCGAGCATCATCGTAACTTTAATGCCTTGGGCAGGTTTGGCCGAGTTCTCACTCTATGTGGGTCTCTTCCTGAACCGATTTATTCTTTCCCGGCTACGCAACCTGTTACACGCTGTCCAACACTCAAAAGGGACAGCTCAGCGCAGCGAGAATCGGGTCCACACTGTCCCTCGGTGA
Organism: Myotis brandtii; assembly: GCF_000412655.1. Lineage (NCBI taxonomy): Eukaryota > Metazoa > Chordata > Mammalia > Chiroptera > Vespertilionidae > Myotis > Myotis brandtii. The sequence continues at coordinate 74,317 of NW_005356530.1, forward strand.
CCTGTGTCCCCCCCCCCCCCCCCCCAGTCCCTGCTGCCTCCTGCCTGCTGGAAGCAGCTATAGATAGCAGCGGGACACATACGTTTCCCCTTCTTTTTTGGGGACACAAATGGGAGCATCGGTGTACAGGCTGTTCTGCCCCCCGCCCCCACCCCCGTTACCATCTTTGAACACCTTTCCTCTTGTTACTTAAAGAGCTTCCTTGTCATCTGTCCTGGCTGCTCAGAACCCCACAGTGTGGATGTGCCATAGCTTACATAACCGTACCCTCATCTCGGACGGTTAGAGCGACTCCGAGGGGAGGGAGCCGCGGTGGTCCCCGGTGTTGGGGAGGCCCTGAGACTGGGGGGGTCCCAGGGTCAGCTTTGTCTTTTCAGAAAGGTTGTTCCCTTTCTCTGTTCCCTCCCTCGGAGCCCCTTCCCGACCCCCCAGGACAGGCCAGGTTCCCCGGGCACCCCAGCACCAGGCACGGGCAGTGACTGTGCGGTTCGCGAACTTGCTGTGGTTTGGTTTTGGAGGGCGTCTCCATCCCACTGTGTTTTCCCGGGATGAAACGCACATGGCATCAGATTTGCCATTTGAACCACTTACTGCTTGTTTTATTAAAATATATTTTTATGGATTTCAGAGAGGAAGGGAGAGGGAGAGAGACATCAACGATGCGAGAGAATCGTGGATCGGCTGCCTCCTTCCCTCTGGGGAGCGAGCCCCCAGCCCACTCATGTGCCCTGATTGGGAATCGAACCGGGACCTCCTGGTTCGTAGGTTGATGTTCAACCACTGAGCCACACCGGCCTTGCTTTCTAAGACCCGGGAGGAGTTCAGCTGGCTGTTCACACCTGGGGGAGCTGAATTTCTGAGGCCAGCACGGGTGGGGAGCCGCCCGGATGGCTCCCAGAGCACCGCCCCTCTGCCCACCGGGTCTCGAGGAGGGAGGGGGCAGCCCAGGAGAACCCGGCTCTTCTCCCTCAGAATCACATCCCGCCCCCTGTGCTCCCGGCAGTGGGCCCTGGGACGGGTGAGGGTCACCCTTGGAGCCTGAGGTCTGGTGGCACAGTCGGTAATGGGGATGGCAGACACCCTCACACCCGCCCAGAGGGCAGGAGGCTGCCCAGGGCTCTGGGGGAGCGAGTCTGGGATCTCGGGGATGGACAGGGTCTGAGGAGACTTTCCAGGAGTGGGAACGTGACCTCCTGGCTGAAGAGGACACACAGGTTAAAAAACAAGTGGCCCAATCGGCCTGGCTCAGTGGTTGAGTGTCGACCAATGACCCAGGAGGTCACGATTCGATTCCCGGTCAGGGCACAGGCCCGGGTTGTGGGCTCGATCCCCTGTGTGGGGCGTGCAGGAGGCAGCCGATCCATGTTCTCTCTCATCATTGATGCTTCTGTCTCTCTCCCTCTCCCTTCCTCTCTGAAATCAGTAAAAATATTTTAAACAATAAAAAAGCGTGTTCCAGACCTGGGAGCAGCAGGTGCGAACTGCAGGTGGAGGGCGGGATTGGGTTCAAGGTCTAGGGGCGCAGGAACCCTGGGCGGGCAGAGAAACCACCCCCCCACCTCCCGCCTGCTGCCCCCGCTGCCCTCCCTCAGGACATGGCGGCTGCAAAGCCCAGCCTGGGCCGGGTCCTCCCTGGGTCGTCCATCCTCTTCCTGTGTGACATGCAGGAGAAGTTCCGCCACGTCGCCTACTTCCCCCAGATCGTCTCTGTGGCCGCCCGCATGCTCAAGGTACTGGTCCCTCCTCCCTCAGACCTCGAACTGCAGGTGGAGGGCGGGATTGGGTTCAAGGTCTAGGGGCGCAGGAACCCTGGGCGGGCAGAGAAACCACCCCCCCACCTCCCGAAAGGGATCCATCCCTCTCCTCCCTCAGACTTGGGGATCCAGCCCCCTCCTCCCTCAGACCAGGGATCCAGCCCCCTCCTCCCTCATACCCAGGAGATTCAGCCCCCTCCTCCCTCAGACCAGGGATCCAGCCCCCTCCTCCCTCAGACCAGGGATCTAGCCCTCCCCTCCCTCAGACCAGGAGATCCAGCCACCTCCTCCCTCAGACCAGGGGATCCAGCCACCTCCTCCCTCAGACCAGGGGATCCAGCCCCCTCCCTCAGGCTCAGGCCTTTGTCCCCCCTCCCGGCACAGGTGGCCCGACTGCTGGAGGTGCCAACTGTGCTGACGGAGCAGTACCCGCAGGGCCTGGGCCCCACGGTGCCCGAGCTGGGGGCCGCGGGCCTGCAGCCCCTGCCCAAGACCTGCTTCAGCATGGTGCCCGTGGCGCGGCAGGAGCTGGACGCGCGGCCGCAGCTGCGCTCTGTGCTGCTCTGCGGCGTCGAGACTCAGGCCTGCATCC
>NW_005356530.1:77441-80246 GCF_000412655.1 Myotis brandtii
CCCCCGAGGGCGCCTGGGTGGGCAGGTGGGAGGTGACGCCTTGTGCCCACCGTTCTCAGGGGGTCCCCGAGGGCTGGGGGGCCTGCTTCCCATGACGCCCAGTCACAGCCCAGCTCAGGCCCCGGACCAGCCAGAGGCACCCCCATGACAGCTCTCCAGCCCCTACCCTCGACCAGGAGCCCCCTCCCACTCCTCTCCTGGCAACTTCTGGGAAAATGGCCCAAGGCCAGACCCCCAGCTGAGGCCCGGGCCTCACCTCTGCCTCTTCCAGGCAGGCCCCCTCCTGCTCTCTCTCCCCTCCACCTTCTCCCTTCCTTCTACCCAGCCCCAGCTCTGCAAGTCCTCACTGCAGCCCCCAGTCGCCCTGGCTCATCTCTGCCTGATGTCTGGGCTCATCTCATTTATTCGAAAAGATGCATTGAGCACCTACTATGTGCTGGGGATTCAGCAGTGAATAAAATAAATGAGGTCTCTGCGTTTGTGGCATTCACATTTGGGGGGAAGCAGGTCAGGGGACTGACAAAAAATGAAAACATGCATACTTTTTTAAAATATATTTTTTTTAATTAATGTCAGAGAGGAAGGGAGAAGGAGAGAGAGATATATATAGAGAGAAAAATCAATGATGAGCAAAAATCACTGATTGGCTGCCTCCTGTATGCCCCCTACTGGGGATCGAGCCCACAACCCGGGCATGTGACCAGAATCAAACCCAGGACCCTTCAGTCTGCTGGCCGATGCTCTATCCACTGAGCCAAACCAGCTAGGGCTATGCATACATCTTTAAGCTGGAGTTAAAATTCCAATTTCAGATTGGAATCAGTGCTCTGAAGAGGATAGAACTTTGACCTTACTGAGCGGTATCTGACACCGGGTGGTCAGGGAAAGCCTTGAAAGACAAAGAAGAAGCTGGCCATGCGGAAGGTCTGGGGTTCCAGGCAGAGGGAACAGCACATGCAAAGGCCCTGGGGTGGAGCCTTTCCTCTTCATTCTGCTGAGCCTTTATTGAGCACCTACTGTGTGCTAGTCCTGGGGCAACAGCAAAAGCCAGGCAGTATCCCGTTACACACTGTGGCCTGGAGTGGGAAGGGAAGTGTAGAGAGTGTGAGAAACAAGATAGTAAGCAGCAGGGCGGCCCTTGGGGGGTGGAGGTGGGGGGGCCTTGAAGTGGAAACCTACAGGGGGAGGGGCAGCCAGTCATCCAGAAAGTGCTCCTGGCAGAGGGACCAGCTGGGGCACAGGCCTGGGGGGAGGGGGACTGGACTTGCCTCGTTCCAGGGACTGTATCAGGCCCTGAGTGCTGGGGAGTGTGGAGGAGGGGAGGCCGGGGGGAGCCAGGCCGTGTCCTCGAGGCCTTGGGATTTTAGCGAGGGGCAGCCACGGGGGCTCGTGCAAGGGAGCCGCAGTTGCGGGGATGTTAGGACCCAGGGACACCAACGTAGAGGCAGTGAGGATGCGGGCTCTGTGTATTTTTGTTTGCTTTCTGCAGGCCATTGGGGTTCACTGGTGGGTGCAAGGTGGGGCTTTGGGAGAAGGCACCCAGAGAGGGGCTCCAGGCTGGTATCTACCGAAGGGGAAGGGCTGAACCGAGAGTTAGAGAGGTCAGGGGGCAGCCAGCATCCAAGAGACAGGTGGATAAATGAGCCTGGAGTGGAGGAGCAAGGCACCGGCTGGAGTTGGGAGTCGGGAAAGTTGAGATGACTTAGGAAGAAGAAAGTATAGACGCGCCCTGGGACAAAGCCCATCACTCTTTCTGTTAATCCCAACTCCTCTTTGTTCTGCTGAGTCTTTATTGAGCACCTACTGTGTGCCAGCCACTGGGCTGAGTCCTGGGGCAACAGCAAAAGCCAGGCAGTATCCCATTACACACTGTGGCCTGGAGCTGGGAAGGGAACATGCAGAGTGGATGTGAGAGAGACACAGTGATTGGTTGCCTCCTGCACATGCTCCGGGGATAGAGCCTGTAATTGAGGTACATGCCCTTGACTGGACTTGAACCCAGGACCCTTCCGCCCACCGCCTGGTGCTCTACCCATTGAGCAACACCAGCTGGGGTCAAGCCCATCACTCTTAGCAGCCCAGGCCAGCAAAGCAGGCGAATGGCCGGTGATCGGAGCTAACTCGGGTGGGCGGTGAGGGGGAGGCCCCGGGAGAAGTCCTGAGGAGAGGGAGCGGTTGGCGTGTCCATTTGCTGCCAAGAGGGCAAAGGAGCAGAGGGAGCAGCGTCCCTCCGGTCTGCCCCGCAAACGGGGGCCCCGGGTGCTTCCTGACACCCTCCTCCCTCTGCAGATCCAGAAGATCATCAAGGAGCCCGCCCCGGACAGCGGGCTGCTCGGCCTCTTCCAAGGCCAGAACCCCCTCCTCCGCTGAACCCCACTCGGCCCGAGGGGAGACCTCCCTCCTGCCTGTCACCCGGCCTCGGGGGAAGCGCTTTCCCCCGTCCTTGGGTCCCTAGAGTGGTGCAGTCCACCGGGAGCGCCGCCCCTCGGGAGGGGAGGCGGGTGCTGCCTTGCTATTGGGCGGCAGCTCCCGGAAATGCAAATGAGCCCCTGGAAGCCGATGGCCGTTGGCTGGGCTGAGCTGGGGGCGGGGCCCGGCCCCGGGCCCCTTCAAGGGCTGGGAAGGGGCGGGGGAAGGAGTGTCACGGACTGTGTGGGACCTGGGCTCGCGGAATAAACACCGATGTGGCTGTGGACAGAACCATTCTTGGATCTGGGGGGTACCTCGGGGGCGACGGGGGGCTGCGGGTGGCGGGGAGAGGGGTCCCCAGCAGGTGGAGAGGGGGAGGCGCCTCCTCCCACCTGC
>NW_005356530.1:80927-81741 GCF_000412655.1 Myotis brandtii
CAACCTCTGAGTCCCCCAAGAACCCAGGCATCAGAGCTCACAGTCAGTCCGCCCCCACTGGGGAACCAGAGCCCACCAACCCCGAACCCCAGACCCCCCCCCTCCTCCAGAAGGCTGGGAGCGCGCATCAGAACACCCAGCAACCCTCTCCCCAGGGACCTAGGAGTCCCAGCTCCTTCCTCCGGGAGCCCCTGGGACCCGGCGTTGGCGCCCCTGGCCCCCGCCTTCCGGATCCAGGTGTCCCCCCTCCTCACCCCCCAGCCAGAAGCTTCGCGTCCGGGAGGCCGCGCTCGCGTCGCCATGGCAACAGGAGTCTATTTTGCGCTAGGAACACAGCTCGCTCCGCAGCGCCCCCTACCCGCTCCTCCAAACTCGGCAGAGAGAGAGAGTAGGGGTCCGGGAAGGAGATTGGGGGTCCGAGGTTGGGGACACAGAGACATGCACAGGGACAGAGCTCTGTAGACAGCAAACCTGGGAAAGAGACGGACGTGGGATCAGAGAGGCACAGCGATGGGCGTGCGCGGACCCGGAGACACAGACGGGACAGAGAGACGGACGGGAGGGAGCAGCGGGAGGGGGATGCCGGCGGCCAGAAAACCGAGACGGGGAAGGGGCGGCGAGAGGCGCAGCCGCGGGACCGAGACAGAGACGCAGAGATGCGGGCGAGGAGACGCGTCTAGACACCCGCAGAGAGAGACCAAGACCCAGGGCACATCCCCTTAGAGACCAGAGGCCGCCCCACGAGGAGGATGGACCTGGAGGCACGGCCACCCGAGGGCCTAGGGACCCGGGGGCCGCGGGCGGGACCGAAGGG
>NW_005356530.1:82176-82549 GCF_000412655.1 Myotis brandtii
ATCCCCAAGGGTCCCGCATCGGAAAGTGAGGTGAGCGCGACCGCACCCGGTGCGGAGGGGGAAACTGAGGCACGGGGTCGTGGGGACGGGAGGAAGGAAGAGACTGGCATGCGGATGAATGGATGGGAAGAAGGACGGACACCTTTATCTGAGTGGTCCCTGCGCCCCTAAGACGCAGCGGGCAGGGGATCCACATGGGGGCCCCCAGAATTCTGCAGCTCTCTTAGAAATGTGGGAGTCGGGATTCTACTGATCCCCCCAATACCGCCCCCCCCATCAAGGCCCCTCGACCCCTTGAGATTCTCAGTCCCTGTTCCCATCCACCCCCAATCTTGGGGACCTAAGAAGGCAACCTCTGTTTCCCCCAAGAACC
>NW_005356530.1:83619-85437 GCF_000412655.1 Myotis brandtii
GTCCTCCCCGTCCTGCTTCATCTCTAATCACTTCCTCCAGGCTCCTCCCAGTCAACTCACCTGCCCCCCAGCCCCCCCAGCCCTGGCTCCCACCTCCAGCCGGCAGGGGCAGGAGGGGGAGGGGCCAGAGGTGGGGGCAAAGTGCTGTGCAGGGTGGCAGGAGGAGGAGGGGGGTCTCCAGGAGCGCGAGGACCAGTGGGGCCTGCTGGGGGACCCCCATCCTCCAGCTGGCTCCCCTAATCTCTGTCCATCCATCTGTGTCTCTTAGGGCTGAGGGGGGTGGGGGCCCAGCAGACCTCTGGCCCTGAGCCGCTGGGCATGCACGTGCAGGGAGTGGGGAGATGGGGCTGGGGGCCCCCCCCTCCACCTGTGGAGGAGAAAAGTGTGTGTGTGAGAGAGCAGGGGTGAGAGCAGGGGTGGGGGCAGGGGTGCAGCTGTGTGTGTGGGGGGGGTGTCACATGCCTGCTTCCAAAATCTCCTCCACTGGGTGAGGGTGTGTGTGCACACGTGTGTGTGCACCACAAGCTTGCATGACTTGGGGCTGTGATGTGTGTGGTTGCGTGTCCATCCGTGTGTGGCTGGCTTGGGCCGGTCCTTGCCCGTGTTCTTGAGCTGTGCGTGGCCCCAGTGTGTCATGGTTGTGTCTGAGTTGTGTCCGGGTCTTGCGTGCTGGGGGCTGGACAGGCCGACATTCGTGGCTGTGTCCACATGGGGCTGGGTGTGCGGGGAGGAGTCTGCGGGTGGGCCCTCAGGATGCCACGGGTGTCCTTGCAGGTTGTGTCTGGGACGCTGTGTGTGTGAGTTCTGTTGTATGAGCTAAGGGACAGACCCGGTCCCCTGTATCCTGGGTCTGATGGGCCACTCAGTCGGCCCCTGGGTGTGTGTCCCCTTCTCACCAGTAGGTGCTGCCCTGCCTCACATTGGGAGGCGTGAGGCTGTGTGTGCGTGTGTGGAGGGGGGTGTCTGGGTTTGAGGGGCTGTGTCGCTGCTCCCCGCTCCCCCCCCAGAGTTGTCAGTGGCCTGGAGCTGTGTCCCCTGAGTGTGTGCACCGATGTGCAGTGGAGGGATGCTGTCAGCAGAGGGGGAATGTGTGTGCATGGAGCCAGGGGGGCGGGGCACAGCAGGGGGACTGAGCAGGCACTGCTGCCCTTCCGGAGCCTCCCTACAGGTGGGGTATTTGCCCCGCCCCATGCGGCTCCCCGGGGGGGGGGCACCTATGGTGCGGCAGGTAGATGGCACCCTTGGGTGAGCCTGAAAAGGATGCTCCTTCCCCGGATGCTCACAGCCCAATCGGCACACCTGAGGGAGGGGAGCCCTTCTGGGCTCCAGCCAGCCCCTTGCACAGCGCCCTCACCCTCACCCTCACCCTCACCCTCACCCAACCACAGGCGGCAGCCCTCGGCCAGTGGAGGATCCACGCTGCTGTGTGCACGTGGCACTGCTGGGAGGGCGCCTCTGCGTGGGATTAAGTCCTCTGCGCTCTGTGGGTGGTGAACCCTGAGGCCCGAGCTCCACGCCCTGGGGCTCAGGCAAATGAGGGACCTGTTGGAATGCTGGTGTCTCATTTGAAGTGTGTGTGTGTGAGAGAGAGAGAGAGAGAGAGAGAGAGAGAGAGAGAGAGAGGAAGACACACACACACTGACGCCCGACATCCCTTGATTATTAGGTCCAGATAAGGGAAAGAAAGAAGCGTGTGGGGCGACTGAGGACCACGGGGTCTAAGCCTCTGGCGGTGCCTGGAGGCATCTTGTCTGTCAGGGCGCCTCGCGGAGGCTGAACAGCAGGCCCCGTAGGCCAGCGGCACCCACCCAAGAACCC
>NW_005356530.1:85661-86853 GCF_000412655.1 Myotis brandtii
CTGCGGGTGGGCCCTCAGGATGCCACGGGTGTCCTTGCATGTTGTGTCTGGGACGCTGTGTGTGTGAGTTCTGTTGTAAGAGCTAAGGGACAGACTCGGTCCCCTGTATCCTGGGTCTGATGGGCCACTCAGTCTGCCCCTGGGTGCGTGTCCCCTTCTCACCAGTAGATGCTGCCCTGCCTCACATTGGGAGGCGTGAGGCTGTGTGTGCGTGTGTGGAGGGGGGTGTCTGGGTTTGAGGGGCTGTGTCGCTGCTCCCCGCTCCCCCCCCAGAGTTGTCAGTGGCCTGGAGCTGTGTCCCCTGAGTGTGTGCACCGATGTGCAGTGGAGGGATGCTGTCAGCAGAGGGGGAATGTGTGTGCATGGAGCCAGGGGGGCGGGGCACAGCAGGGGGACTGAGCAGGCACTGCTGCCCTTCCGGAGCCTCCCTACAGGTGGGGCATTTGCCCCGCCCCATGCGGCTCCCCAGCGGCTCCCCCAGGGCTATGGTGGGGCAGGTAGATGGCACCCTTGCCTGAGCCTGAAAAGGATGCTCCTTCCCCGGATGCTCGCAGCCCAATCGGCACACCTGAGGGAGGGGAGCCCTTCTGGGCTCCAGCCAGCCCCTTGCACAGCGCCCTCACCCTCACCCTCACCCTCACCCTCACCCAACCACAGGCGGCAGCCCTCGGCCAGTGGAGGATCCACGCTGCTGTGTGCACGTTGCACTGCTGGGAGGGCGCCTCTGCGTGGGATTAAGTCCTCTGCGTCCTGTGGGTGGTGAATCCTGAGGCCCGAGTTCCACGCCGTGGGGCTCAGGCAAATGAGGGACCTGTTGGAACGCTGGTGTCTCATTTGAAGTGTGTGTGTGTGTGTGTGAGAGAGAGAGAGAGAGACACACACACTGACGCCTGACATCCCTTGATTATTAGGTCCAGATAAGGGAAAGAAAGAAGCGTGTGGGGTGACCAAGGACCACGGGGGTCTAAGCCAGTGGTTCTCCGCGGGGACAGCTGTGCCCCGTGACATCTGGCGGTGCCTGGAGGCATCTTGTCTGTCAGGGCGCCTCGCGGAGGCTGAACAGCAGGCCCTGTAGGCCAGCGGCACCCACCCAAGAACCCACCCCCTCTCCCCACCTGCTGGTCTACAAACGCGGCTTCTCAACTGCAATCTCTCTCTCTCCCCGCCCCCCCCCCCCCCACCCCTCTCTCCC
>NW_005356530.1:87259-87768 GCF_000412655.1 Myotis brandtii
CCCCTCAACCTCCCCCTCCTCTCTCTCACCCCATCTGCCCTCTTACTCGCCATCACTCACTCCCGTCATATCCGTCCTATTTCTTTCCACCGTCTGATGCCTCCTTCCCAATCTTCTCTCCCATCCATCACTCCGTGGATCCTTTCCATCCACCCTTATCATTTATCATTCTGTTCCCCGCCCTCCCCATCTCCACTGCCCGGTGCGCCTCACCTCCACTGCCCGGTGCGCCCCACCTCCACTGCCCGGTGCTCCCCACCTCCACTGCCCGGTGGGTCCCCCAACCTTGGGCCCATGCCTCTCCCCTCCACTCATCCTTTCTGTCTCCCTCGGTCTACCTCCCCTCGCCCTCCTTCCTCATCCTTTCTGGCCACCCGTCTCCATACTTCCCCACCTTGGACCTCTCTCTCCCGCCCTCCGCTCCAGCCTCGGTTCTCCGCTCAGCCTGGCGGCCCCGTCCAGCCTCCTGCGCACCCCATGCCGGCCCTCCTGCTCCTCGGGACCCTCCT
>NW_005356530.1:88545-94908 GCF_000412655.1 Myotis brandtii
TGCGAATGAGTGAGGGAGGCTCGCGCCTCATTCATTCAACAAATGTTTCTTGAGCGCTTTCTGCGGGCCAGGACCTGGGGATACTCGAGTGAACGAAACAAGGTCCCTGCCCCGATGGGTAAGCCTGGCTCCCACCCCAGGCCTGCTGCCTGTGGGCTGTGTGGCGCCGGGCAATTTGCTTAACCCATCCGTGCCTCAGTTTCCTCGTCTGCACAATGGGGCTAATCAATGCTCCCCACCCATTCGGACTGTAATGAAGATGAACTGGGTTGATTCACGTCGAGGCCTGGCACACGGAAAGCCCTCAGTAAACGTTGCCTACCGTTGTCATAAAAGTTAGTGCCCGAGACAGTGAGCAAGCAAACACATATGCAATATCCTTCTAGAGACTGGTAACTAAATAAAGCAGAATGAGGGGTTGGGTTTGGGGGGGCTCGGGGGTGTTTTATAAGACGTGGCCGGGAAAGGCCGCTCCGAGCAGACTTGGAGGAAAGGAGCATCCCAGACAGAGGCAACAGCACGTGCAAAGGCCCTGGGGTGGTGGTTGCAGAACAGCATAGGAGCCGGCAGAGCTGAGAGGAGGTGGAGAGAAGCAGGCGGAGGCCAGGTTAATTCCGGGGTGATGGGGGAGCCACCGAGGGCCCTGAGCTCAGGCTGTGCGGGGAGACAAGGTTGCACAGGACAAGGGCGGAAGCAGGAGACCAGTCAGGAGACTGTAGCAAGGGTCCCTGAGAGAGAGAGGGAGAGAGAGCTGGGAGCAGCTGAGGTGGTGAGAAGCAGTCCCATGTGGGAGCTACTTTGGAGGTGGAATCTGCAAACTTGCTGAGGAACGTGAGGGAAAGAGAAAGAGAACCCCAGGGTGGTTCTAAGATTTGGGGTCTGTAGAGCTGGGTGAATGGGGCACCCTTTATCCCCTGGAGAAGCTGCAGAAGAAACAGGATTGAGCTCCCAGGCCTCGGCGGGGCCACGGGGAGGAGATGTGGGCGGGTCCCCATGGATGGGGCAGGGGCCTCAGGCAGGAAGTGTGGTCCCAGGAACCTTTGGGCGGACAGAGCTCAGAGTGCCCTTAGCGAGGGGTGTGGCCAAAGGCGAGAAGCCCCCAAAGGTGAGAACAGGGAGGGGAAAGAAGCCCGGGTCCCCACTCCCGCGCCCCGTCCTCAGGCCCCTGACTGTCCCTCTGCCCCCCTAGGGCTCTGGTGGACATCCTGAGGCATCAGGCGGGACCCGGGACCCGCCCGGACCGGGCACGGAGCAGCTCCTTGACCCCGGGGGTCGGGGGTCCGGACAGTATGGCCCCGAGGACACCCAAGAACCTCTACAACACCATGAAGCCCTCCAATCTCGGTGAGTGAGACCTGGGCCTCTGACCACGCCCCTCGTCCCTGTGGCCCCGCCCCATCCGGCTGGCCCCGCCCCCAGCCACCGCCTCCAAGATGAGAGGGGCAGTGAGAACCCGCGCCCTGCCTCCTGTGGACACCCTGGGTGGGCGCATGGACACCACGGTGACTTAGATTTAGACACTCTCAGCCCCTGAGCTGGACAAACTCCGCGTCAGACCACCCGACAGCCGACAACACACCAGGACGCGCCTAACTGTTGGATTAGGATTTGGGGGGAGAAGGGAGCGGACCACTGGGGTTGGCATCCTGGCTCTGCTTCTGTGTGACCTGGAAGCCCGTGCCTCACCCATAAGGTGAGGAGCACACAGCGCTCCCTGGTTGGGCTGTTGTGAGGGTCTCAGAGCCATGCCTGGCCCAGAACACGTGCTGTGTCAATGCGAGCTGCTGCTGTTGTGCTTACACTAGAGGCCTGGTGCACGAATCCGTGCATGGGCGGGGTCCCTTGGCCTGACCGGCTGGCTGGAAGGGAGGGACCTCCGGAGGTTGGCTGTGGGAGCACACTGACCACCAGGGGGCAGCTCCTGCATTGAGCAGTCTGCCCCCTGGGTGGTCAGTGTGTGTCATAACTACCGGTCAACCAGCCAATCTGCAGAGCGGTCATAAGGGTCGCTGAGGGCCATGGGTAGCCACAGAGGAGTTTAGAGCAAAGTCAGAAGTGGGGGGAGCTCTGCTCTGTGGAGGGGAGAGGCTGGGAGGACGGTCCAGGCCTGAGCTGGGTCGGAGGAGCAGTAATAAGAGACATTGAGCTGGATCTTGGGCGATGAGTAGGAGTTCTGCAGGCAAAGAAGGGGAGGCAGGGTTTCAAGGCAGAGAGAACAGCAGGTGCAAAGGCCCTGTGGTGGGCCTGAGGGGACTCAGGCAGGCGCCAGAGAGAAGGGCAGCCTGAGAGGAGGGGTGGGTGGTAACTGTCCCGGGTGGGTGGTGCGGAGACGTGGGAAGAGTGTCGGGCAGCGGAGGGGCAGGTGGGGTGTAGGAGTCCCGTGGTGGGGCTGACCTTCGACATGGCTGGCCAGGGGCCAGAAGGCTGGTGTGATGATCCAGGAGGCAGGCGGGGCCAGAGCTGGGCACAGCAGTGCCCGCTGGGAGTGGGCGATGGTGGTGATGCCACCTCCCTTCTTGGTCCCCACAGATAACCTGCACCACAACTACCTGCACCTCAACGTCAACAGCCCCAAGCACCACGCCACCACGCTGGGTACGTGCCAGGGCCGGGCAGGGGACACAGGGCCCCTCTCCTCCCGCTCCTGAGAGCACCCCAGGGGGGGCCTGGGACAGAGCAGGTGGGAGGCCCCATGAGGCTGTCCTCACGTCCAGCCAGGTAACCGAGCGAACCTCCGCTTCCCACTTGGACACCGGAAGTGGCCGACTCTCCCACCCACGGGAGTTGGTGGGAAGATGCAGGAGTCCATCCCCCGCCCCCCTGCCTGGGGCAGGGCACCCAGCAGGTGCTGAGCCAGGGCCCGTTGCCCCTCCTCCTGTGACGTTCCTCCTTCCCCAGCAAAGAGCCTGTCTCCTGGCGTGGGCAGAGACAGCCTGGACAGCAGGAGCCCTGAGGGGCTTCGATCCCAGATATATAACCCCTAAGGGGCTGGGGGCTGGGCTCCTGGGGCTGAGGGAGGAGGGGCTGGGGGCTATGTGGGCAGAGACAGCCTGGACAGCGGGAGCCCTGAGGGGCTTCGATCCCAGATATATAACTCCCTAAGGGGCTGGGGGCAGGGAGTCTGGGGCTGAGGTAGGAGGGGCTGGGGCTGGACTGACCCCAGCTGCGCTCTCTGCCCCAGACTGGAGGGCCGCCCCACCTCCCATGGGCTCCTGGGCTGAGGGAGGAGGGGCTGGACTGACCCCAGCTGTGCTCTCTGCCCCAGACTGGAGGGCCGCCCCACCTCCCAGCCCCAACTTGCATTACTCCACGCTGTCCTGCTCTCGGTCTTTCCACAACCTCTCGCATCTGCCCCCGTCCTACGAGGCTGCTGTGAAATCCGAACTCAACCGCTACTCCTCCCTCAAGAGGCTGGGTGAGTCCCCGGAAGGGCGGGGTCAGGGCCAGGGCCGAGGTTCAGGACCGCGGACAGTGGTCCAACAGCTTTCTGATGGCTTATTTAGAGCTTCCCCCTCCACGTTTGTTCCGGAAGCACATTTGTATCAGAATTACCTGGGGTGGTTTTTAAAATGCAAATTCCTGGTGTACCACCCCTGGGTCTACTGTATTTATCAGGACTTGCATTTTCAATGAACAGAAATAAGACTTTAAGCGCATGCACCCATGCATATTCTCCCCCCCCCCCTCTCTCTCTCTCTCTCACACACACACACACACACACACACACACACACACACACGCACACACACGTAGCTAAGTGAGCTTGAGAATGGGCCTGGAGCTTCAGGTGTGGCTGGATCCAGGTGCTCAGAAGCTGTCTCCAGGATTCTACATCTCTCAGCTCTGCTAAACAGGGGGCTGGCTTCACTTTCAGACAGATATCCCCCCATGGCTGCAAACAGGGACCTGAGAATTCTCTCTCTCTCTCTCTCTCTCTCTCTCTCTCTCTCTCAAGCGCGCGCGCGCGCGCACACATACACGTAACTAAGTGAGCTTGAGAATGGGTCAGGAGCTTCAGGTGTGGCTGGATCCAGGTGCTCAGAAGCTGTCTCCAGGATTCTACATCTCTCAGCTCTGCTAAACAGGGGGCTGGCTTCACTTTCAGACAGATATCCCCCCATGGCTGCAAACAGGGACCTGAGAACTTCCAGGTTGTCATTCAACCAGCAGAAAAGAGTCCCCTCCAGCCCCAGCCGGTGTGGCTCAGTGGATAGAGCGAAGGGTCCTGGGTTTGATTCCGGTCAGCGCGAACCTCGGTTGCAGGCTCCTCCCTGGCCTGGGCCCTGGTCGGGGCTTGTGCAGGAGGCAACCAATCAATGTGTTTCTCTCACATGGATGTTTCTCTCTGTCTTTCCCTCTCTCTTCCACTCTCCCTAAAAATCCATGGAAAAATAACCTCGGGTGAGGATTTAAAAAAAAAAAGTCTCCAATGATTCCAGGAACAATCCCAGGCGTGGGTCCCATCAGCCCAAATAATGTCACAATCTCATCCCTGATCTATTCATTGCAACTCTATTGGATATTTCTGGCTCAGTGGCCCACCCCGTCAAACATTTTAAACTGAGAGCCAAGTAAGAAATGCTTTTAACATGATGGCCCATGAGATGCATGTATATTTGCACATTTTTAATTACAGGAAACTGTTGGAACTTGTTATTAAGAACATTTTTGGAAGAATTTATCTCAATCTGTTGAGATCTTGCTTCTAGATGTATCCTCTGGCTCAAATAAATTTTTATTAAAATTCTCTTTATTAATATATTTTTAATCTTTTTAAAAATATATTTTATTGGTTTTTTACAGAGATCACCAATTCCCTCAGCCTCCTGCACGCCCCACATGGGGGTTGAGCCCAAAACCCGGGCATGTACCCTTGACCAAAATCAAACCCAGGACCCTTCAGTCCACAGGCCGCGACACTCTATCCACGGAGCCACACCCGCTAGGGTTAAAATTCTCTTTACACAAGAACATTTCAAACATACCCAAGAGGAGAGAAGATTGTCGCATCAACCTCCATGTTCCCATCATCCAACTTGAACAATGAGCAACACTTGGTTATCCTATCCTCCCTCCATCCCATCTTCCCGTGGATCATTTTAAAGCAAATATCAGGGGTTATGTCACTTCATCCGTTAACATTTCAGTAACACACACATAACTGAAAAAAACGTATGAACCAGCACTCACCCTCACTCCCTTTTGATGGGGGATGCCTTCTGGTGAGTAGAATTTTCTGTGCTTTTCAATCCTCACCCTCGAAGTGAGGATTTTTTTTCCGTTGATTTTCAGAGAGAGTGGACGGGACGGGGAGAGAGAGAAACATTGGTGTGAGAGACACACGTCAGTGTGAGAGAGACACATCGATTGGTTGCCTCCCACATGGTGAGAGACACACGTCAGTGTGAGAGAGACACACGATTGGTTGCCTCCCACACGCACCTCAACTGGGGGCTGGCATTGAACCCACAACCCGGGCCCCTGCCCTTGACCAGAAATCGAATCTGAGACCCTCAGGTAGGCAGGCCAAAGCTCTAACCACTGATCCACCCTGGCCAGGGCGCTATTTCATTTTTCAAAACGCTGGTCACTACCCATAAAATTGACTTCACAGAAAGCACCGCTGCAGGATGGGGGGGGGGCGGAGTGCTCCCTCCAAAGCAGGCGTTGGGTTCTGCTTCGGAAAGAAGAGCTACTCGCAGCGGTTCTCAACCTCTGGGTCGCGACCCCTTTGGGGGGTCGAACGACCCTTTCACAGGGGTCGCCTGTGAGTAGAATTTTCTGTGCTTTTCAATCCTCACCCTCGGAGTGAGGATTTTATTTTTCCATTGATTTTCAGAGAGAGTGGACGGGACGGGGAGAGAGAGAAACATTGGTGTGAGAGACACACGTCAGTGTGAGAGAGACACATCGATTGGTTGCCTCCCACACGCACCTCAACTGGGGGCTGGCATGGAACCCACAACCGGGGCACCTGCTCTTGACCAGAAATCGAATCCGGGACCCTCAGGGAGGCAGGCAGGCCGAAGCTCTAACCACTGATCCACCCTGGCCAGGGTGCTATTTCATTTTTTTCAAAACGCTGGTCACCACCCATAAAATTGACTTCACAGAAAGCACTGCTGCAGGATGGTGGGGGGCGGGGAGGAGGGAAGTGCTCCCTCCAAAGCAGGCGTTGGGTTCTGCTTCGGTGCCTGGGAGGGGGGCCGGGGAGCGTGTTTTGGCCACATCGCTAGCGGGTTGTTCTGATTCAGTTGCGCCCCTGCCCTGGCTAATGACCCGAGTGATGCCCAGGGTCCCCGTGGGGGTGCGGGTGCGGGTGCAACGCGGGGTAGGATGGAGGGAAGCCAGGGGAGGGGGGGG
>NW_005356530.1:95842-97964 GCF_000412655.1 Myotis brandtii
GGGCCCGGACCGCTCCGCCTGCGGCCCAGGCGGCTGCCTCTGATGACACTGCTTTGAATGAACTCGTCTCGGAGACCGGGCCTAGAATGTCACGGATGAGATCCCTCCTCCTATGTCACTGTTTGAGGCAAGACCTCCTTCCCATGACGTCATCACAGAGGAAGAGGCTTGCCAGTGAGGTTGTCACTGGCCACAATGTCAACACCGGGGCCAAACCTTCCCAGGAGGCCATCACAGGGGAAGAGGCCCGGCCCCGAGGTCATCGCTAGAGGCCATATTCCTGATGCCATCACAGACTTCCTTCTCGTGATGTCCTGGCAGAGACAATGCCTTGTCCTATGGCGTCATCCCTAGAGACAACGATTCCTGTGATGTCAATTCAAAGATAAGTCTCGCCCTTATGACATCATCTCTGGCACCCAATGGCCTCTTATATCATCATCGTCCGCAGGAAAATCCTTTCCTCCAGAGAAGATGCCTCTGTCCATGATGTCATCACTACAGACAAAGCCATCTTGCTGGGACACGCTGCGGGGGGAAAGCCTCCCCAAGTGTGTCCTCCCTCGACAGAAGGCCTCCTTTCCGCGACGTCATCACAGGGACTCCGCCTCCTTCCTGTGATGCTATCACCAGAGAAGGTGCCTTGCCCGATGACATCATCTGAGGGACCGTGCCTCTCCCAGGGGGTCCATCACCAGAGCTGTGAGGTCACCACCAGACCCCGCCGGCTCTGAGGGGCCGCTGCTGCTGCCACGTCACGAGAAGGCAGGGCATGCCCGGAGTCTGTGAGAAAGTGCCCTGTCCTGAGACGTCACCAGAGGGCCTGCCGTCGCTGGGGAGGCTGCCCAGCTGGAGGTCTCCCCAGAGGTGATGGTCTGTCTATAGGCTGTTGGCAGTGAGGACCCCCACTCCCGCCTGAGGCCGGGTCCCAGTGCGATGATGTCATCACCAGAGACACTGCCCGCTCTGGAGGGCCATCACTTGTGATGGTGTCACCAGTTTCTGCCTTGTCCCACCGTGACTTCCCCTGGCCCCAGTGACATGCCCTGCGGGTCCCCACCAGACGCTCCCGCTAAAGGGAGGTTGGGCTGGGGTCCCAGCCTTGTGCAGTGATGTCACCTCCTGTGTGATTCCCGGAGGCCGGCCCCCCCCAGGCTGCCTTCTGCTCTCAAGGAGGCTCCTCTGGCCCCCCAGCCTCTTGGAGTCCGGAGACTCAGAAGTGTCCCAAGTCCGGGGTCACTCTCTCTGCCACACTAGAGACATCATGGCTTCTGTCAACAGGTCCTGGCCTCCTGCTGGGGCCGGGGAGGGTGGGGGGTGCCTACTACTTATCTTGCTGATGACATCATCACACCACAGGACTCCCCCCACTCATGATGGCATTGCGCCTGGGGTCCAGTGCGCACCATGCCTGATGATGACATCATTCCCTGTGACCTATGGTCTCTTCATCTCCCAGGATGCACCACACCTATGGTATCATCCTCTTCCAGGATGTACCATGACCGTGTAGGGTCACCTTCCCCACAGCTTGCCCATGGCCAGTGGTGTCACATCTTCCATGATTCTCCACAACCACTGTGTCATCGTCCCCGCGGATTCGCCACAGCTGCTGGGTCGTCATCTCCAAGAGTTCGCCATGACCAGTGACGTCATTGCCTTCCAGAATCCACTGGGGCTGATGGCAGCATCCTCTACCAAGACCCGCCAGGACTGATGATGCCACCATTCCCCATAGTCCCCATGGTTGTGGTGTCACCAACTTGCAGGATCCACATCAACCATGATGTCTTCATGCCGCAGAACCCACCCTAGCCATGGTGTCACCACCTCCCAGGATACACTGCAGTCATGGTGTCACCCCCACAGCACCGTGAGAGTCAGGGGTGTCCCAGGACCCATGACACCCAATAGTGTCATCTCCCAGGACCCATTTCAACCTTTCAACCACCATTTACTGGGATCCACCATAATCATGACACCCTTTCCCAGGATCCAGAAAGCCCAATGGTGTCATCACTTCATCACTTCCACCACAACCATGGCATCATCTCCCAGGATCCACCACAACCCTGACATCATCTCCCAGGATCCACCACAGCCATGACATCATCTCCCAGGA
>NW_005356530.1:98983-100590 GCF_000412655.1 Myotis brandtii
CAACCCTGCCATCATCTCCCAGGATCCACCACAGCCATGGCATCATCTCCCAGGATCCACCACAGCCATGACATCATCTCCCAGGACCCAGGACACCCGGTGGTGTCATCATTTACCAGGATGCCCTTCACCCTTGGATCATCTTCCAGGATCCCTCATCTTGGGAGCCGAGAACTGCAACCGCTGTATTTCAGTTGTCTTCTGGGTCATGTGGCACCTACCGCTGTGCCCATAGGGAACCAGGCACAACACGTGCCATCCTGCCATTGCCTCAAGAATAGAGTAGGGACCCCCTCCGATGACACCATCCCCACTCTGGCCCTTCTTGATGATGTCACTGCCTCACTCCAGACTTGGCCTTGACTGCCCCCCCCCCACATTACCCTTCTGGTGAGGACATCCAGGCCCCTCCTGGTAACTCACTGACCTTCACCCAACTATCTGTGCGGTGACAGGGTCAACATGGAGGCCTCTTCTCACCAGAGGGGGTGAGCTTCCCGGCCCTTGGGTAGCGTCACTGCCCCTCGCTCAGCCCCTTACCTGTCCTCCACCGGAAGCAGCGCTCCGCTGGCGTGGGCCACACCCTCCTCAGAGACGCCTGTGGCCTGGGCGACAGCTGCTAACTCCCCGGGGCCTTCAGTGATGTCCTCTGCCGGCCTGACCCGGGGCAGGCCCAGCTGGACGGCCATGCCGTTGCCCACGCCAAGGCCATCTGTGGGGGGCACGCTCATCATCCCAACAACTGGAGAAGCAGCGTTCTCTCCTTCATCTCCCCCACGCACCCCGGACAGCCCCCAGGGCTTCCGACAACACCCAATGCACAATTTGCTCCCAATTTTCTTTGTACATAGCCATGCTGTGGGGGAGCAGCCATTCCCTCCTCTTAAAGGGCTACACGTCCCCTCCCCAGCCCCCAGGGCCAGCTGGGAGGGGTATTTTCCCTCCTCTGGGTCGTCCCCTCCTCCTGTCTCCCCTTCCCCCCAATACTGGCACCTCAGTTCACCCCTACTCAGCCTTTGGCTCCCACAAACACTGAGGGAACACGGGGAGCGGCACCCCACCTCCCTAGGCCCAGCGCCAGTTTTCAACGCCATGCTTACAACTGCTCCCGCGAAACCCCCATCCCTCCAGGGCCTGCCCACGCCCAGGGCCCTGAGCAGACTGTGACTTCCCCCCAAAAGAGCCAGCTTGAGCCCCTGCCCCTTCCCGAGCTGCCCCTCTGCTCACCACCCCCACCGAGCACTCGGCTTTCGCCAGCCCCCTCACTGGGGGTCTCGGGCCCTCCAGCTTTTGTACGCCCCCCTCGACTTGCTCTCTTCTGGACTCCAGTTATTTCGCCCCGACTCTGGGGCTTTGGCCTCTTATCTCAATAAGCCATAGCGAGGAGAGGTCCGAGGAGGCGAGGAAGTGGGCGTGTCCCGCCAAATGCCCCGACGCCTCTGGAGCCGGGGCCTCACCATCTGAGTCTTCCCACGCTCCCATGCACACGCGCGCACCCACACGCACACGCACCCCGCCCTCCCGATCGTGGGCGGTGGGGGGCGGTGCCGAGACAGCAAGATACACAGTCCTGGACCAGAAGACCCTCCCCAGCTCTGCCTCCTCCT
>NW_005356530.1:100631-103006 GCF_000412655.1 Myotis brandtii
TGAGGACA
The DNA here is from genome assembly GCF_000412655.1 of Myotis brandtii. NCBI lineage: Eukaryota > Metazoa > Chordata > Mammalia > Chiroptera > Vespertilionidae > Myotis > Myotis brandtii. Next base: position 100,640 of record NW_005356530.1, read on the forward strand.
GCCGGCTGAGCTGCAAGTTGGTATTTTTGGAATAAACAGATGTTTTCCTGATTCCCAGGCTCACAGTGTCTGTTGGGAAGGTTTGGGTTTCCACCTGCGTGTTTATGGTTCCCGGGGATTCCCTGTGGGGCCCAGGTGGGGGGTGGGCATCCGAGTGTGTGTTTGCAACCTGCAGCCTGTCGCCTTGCATCAGAGCCTGCCGCGCGCATGGCTTGTGTGTGCAGTGCCTTTCGGCACCCTGGCCGGTGGGTCAGTGGTTAGAGCGCCGGCCCCGCACTGAAGGGGCTCAGGTTCCATTCCAGGTCAAGGGCAGGGCGAGTACCTGGGTTGCGGGTTCCACCCCGACCTGGATGGGGCGCTGGGGCTCCCATGGGAAGCAACCAATCAATGTGTCTCTCTCGTATCTATGTTTCTCTCCCCCTCCCTCCCTCCCGTCCACTCTAAAAAAAATGAACGGAGCCCTAGCCGGTTTGGTTCAGTGGATAGTGTCAGCCTGCAGAATGAAAGGTCCCGGGTTCTCCCCAGTGGGGGGCGTGTAGGAGGCAGCCGATCAATGATTCTCTCTCATCATTGATGTTTCTAGCTCTCTACCTCTCCCTTCCTCTCTGAAATCAATAAAAAAAATCAATGGAAAAAATATCCTCAGGTGGGGGATTAACAAAAAAGCAATCAAACAAAAACCTTCCTCTCTAGCAAATGTTTGCTTCCCAAATAGTCGATTTTGCTGTGTATCATTCAGGATTCTCCAGAGAGCCAGAAATGAAGAGAGAGAGAGAGAGAGAGAGAGAGAGAGAGAGAGAGAGAGGGCATTTTATTTTTAAAATATTTTGCAGTTCTGAATTTTTGCTTTACCTTTTCAAAAATGTTTTTGTTGATTTTTAGAGAGAGAGGAAGGGAGAGGGATAAACAGAAACATCAATGAGAGAAACACCAATCAGCTGCCTCCTGCACTCTCCCTACTGAGGATCGAGCCCAAAACCCAGGCCTGTGCCCAGACCTAGACTCAAACTGTAATCGCCTGGTTCATAGGTTGATGCTCAACCACTGAGCCACACCAGCCGGACAGGGCTCCACTTCTTTTTAAACATTGTATATATTTTTTATAACATCAGTTTTTATTTATTGATTTTTTTTAGAGAGAGGGAGAGAGAAAAAAACATCAATTTGTTATTCCACTTTAAAATATATGTATTTTTTATTGATTTCAGAGAGGAAGGGAGAGAGAGAAGCATCAATGATGAGAATCATTGTTCGGCTGCCTCCTGCACACCCTCTACTGGGGATCCAGCCCACAACCCTGGCATGTGGCCTGACCGGGAACTGAACCTCCACCTCCTGGTCACAGGCTCAACCACTGGCTTCCTTTATATCTTGACTCATGTCTCCTACCTGATGACGGTCCACCTTGGCTGCCCAGCTACAATCCTCTCCCCCAGACCCCCGACCCTGCTTCAATTCTGATCATAATGAACATCTCTTGATGTCATCCCTTCTCTCCCTGGGACGGTCCCAGGCTTATACTGACCGTCTGAGGCCGTGGGCACCCCTGGCAGGTTATGCAAATCAGCAGAACCCTGCCAAGGGCTGCTCACAGAACCACAAACTCTCTGATCCCGATTCCACTTCTAGGAATTTCTCCTCTGGAAAAGCTCACAGCTGTGCAGGAGACGAACGCTCTCGCGTGCTGCCAGCCTCCAGCCGCACCCAGGGCTGGCGGGAAGGCCGGGGGGAGAGAATGCTGGAAAGCTGGGCGCATTCCTGTGGAGCAGCTCAGCTGCTCATCTGCACGCACCGACGCGGACAAAGGAGCCTGTGTAATTGTCCAGATGTTCCGGCCGGCGGGCACCTGAGGGGTGCGCGTGCCGAGGGCCGAGGAGGACTGGAGCCCAAACTCCCCCTTTCTCTTCTGGCTCTTCAGTGACGGGGGCGGGACTTCCCCTCCAGGCATGGACTTCTTTGTAATTTCACACAGATGAACGGAAGACGTGAAGATTAACTTCTGAAGCTAGCATTCCAGCCGCTGGGGCAATTGGGTTTCATTGTACGAAAGTAAGACTCTGAGTCACTAATACTCCGCCCCCTTCCCCTCCCCATCTCGCCCACCCCGGTCAATTCCAGTCCCCCAGACCCACTCAGAAGGCCCACCACGGAGCAGTTCCCAGGCGCCCTCCCTCCTCTCCAGCCACCATGGCCGCCAGCATAGCCGAAGCCTCAACCAACTGCCTGCTTCCTGGGCCCCGGTCCAGGCTGGGCCCGGCAGCCAGAGCTGGAGTCTCACTGTGAGCAGCAAATCCACTCACGCTTCCAGGTCAGAACCCCTCCCTGGCTCCCGGGGGCTCCCGTGAGCTCCCCTTAGCCTGCAGAGCC
>NW_005356530.1:103048-104789 GCF_000412655.1 Myotis brandtii
CTCCAGGATGCACCCCTGCCGGCGGGACTGCTGGACCAGGCGGTGACTCTGCTTAGCCATTTGAGGAACCCGCAGGCTCTTTTTCAAACCAGCTGTGTGTGTGGGTTCCAGTTCTTCCACGTCCTCCCACACTTATCTTTTGTTTTTGAAAGAGAGATCAATTTGTTGTTCCACTTATAAATGCATTCTTTGGTTGATTCTTGCATGTGCCCTAACTGGGGATCAAACCCGAAACCTTGGTGCATCCAGACAGCGCTCTAATCAACCGAACTACCCAGCCAGGGCCTTACTGTGTTGTTTTTTAAAATACTTTAAAATTGATTTCAAAGAGGAAGGGGAGAAAAGCAATAATGAGAGAGAATCACTGATCAGCTGCCTCCTGTATTTTTGAAAGAGAGATCAATTTGTTGTTCCACTCATAAATGCATTCTTTGGTTGATTCTTGCATGTGCCCTGACCGGGGAGCAAACCCGAAACCTTGGTGTATCCAGACAGCGCTCTAATCAACTGAACTACCCAGCCAGGGCCTTACTGTGTTGTTTTTTAAAATACTTTAAAATTGATTTCAAAGAGGAAGGGGAGAAAAGCAATAATGAGAGAGAATCACTGATCAGCTGCCTCCTGTACTCCCCCCACTGGGGATTGAGCTGGAAACCCAGGCATGTGCCCTGACCGGTAATCAAACTGTGACTTCCTGGTTCATAGGTCGATGCTTAACCACTGAGCCACACTGGCCAGGTCACTCAACCGATTGATCTCTCACATCACTGGCTTCTCTGTTCCTGCCCGGAAGTAGATGGAGTCGCTGTAAAGCCTCCATGGCTCCCCAGCGCTTGAAAGGAAAGAACATACTGCTCACCGCAGCCCAGTACGTGACCTTCACTGCTGCTTCCCCTCACCTCTCGGACCTCAGGGCCCTGCACCTCCCAGCTCACTCTGACCCTGCCTCGCTGGCTTCCTGGTGTTGCCCCAAACACACCAGGCAGGACCCCCTCCCCGGGCCGTTGCACCTGCTGGGCCCTCTTGTCAAAATGCTTTTCCCATAGACCAGCGGTTCTCAACCCGTGGGTCGCGACCCCTTTGGCGGTCGAACGACCCTTTCACAGGGGTCGCCTAAGACCATCCTGCATATCAGATATTTACATGACAATTCATAACAGTAGCTACATTACAGTTATGAAGGAGCAACGAAAATAATTTTATGGTTGGGTCACAACATGAGGAACTGTATTTAAAGGGCCAGAAGGTTGAGAACCACTGCCATAGACCTTCCTGTAGTCCACACGGGCCTTTCTCAGAGAGGCCTTCTCTGCCTGGCCAAGGTCAAATAGCGGCCCCCCTCCCCCATCCCCTGACCCTATCATCCTTCAGTCTTCACCACGCACCCACATGAGGGCATGTTCTTACTTGCTCACTGCCTGGCTCCCTCACCACCATGCAGCTCCCTTTGACTTTCTGCCATATCCCCAGAGCATCTGAGCTGCCACCACAGGTGCTCAAAAAAAGTTGACTGCCCCGCCAACATGGCTCAGTGGGTGAGCATTGCTCTAGGAACCAGGAGGTCACCGTTCGATTCTCAGTCAGGGCACATGCCCGGGTTGCGGGCTCCATCCCTGGTGTGGGTGTGCAGGAGGCAGCCGATTCATTCTCTTATTGATGTTCCTATCGCTCTCTCCCTCTCCCTTCTTCTCTGAAATCAATAAAAAAATTTTTTAAAAATATATTTAAAAACATATTTTAG
>NW_005356530.1:105437-107200 GCF_000412655.1 Myotis brandtii
CCGCCCCCCCCCCCCCCCGCCCCATCCATCACCCAGCAGAGGGTAGCCTGGGCCTCCCTCTATGGGAGGATCATGGGGCGATGGCAGGGACCCCCCACCAATTGCATAGCACCTGCCTTGTCTGGCCTGCTGTCAGTGCGTGTCATAGTGTGGTCCCCCAGAAGGTCGTCTGGACGGTTGTTCTGCTCTTTGGTGGTTCGGTCGATTTGCATATTACGCTTTTTATTATTATAGATTATTTTTGTTGTTAATCTTCACCTGAGGATATTTTTCCCATTGCTTTTCAGAGAGGGGGGTTGAGATAGAAACACTGACCAGGCTGGGGGTCTGACCTGCAACCTAGATCCCTGCCCTTGACGGGAATGGCACCCACGGCCCTTCGATGCATTGGCGGCTGCTCTAACCACTGAGCCATGCCAGCCAGGGCCACAGCCATTGTCCTCATCCCCATCCTGTGCACCTGGTGGGATTTGCGAGCTACCGCCTCTGCCCCGCCTGACTGGGGAGGGGGCGGGTGGGCTGGTCACTGGCAGCTCCTCAGTGTCCCTGTCTGTTCAATGGGCTGAGCCTGAAGGGCAGGTGCGGGGGACGTGGGCCCTGCCGAGCCGCCAGCTTCTGACTGCACCTCAGGGGGTGGCTCTGGGCCTTCCTGCCTCCTTGTCCGGAACCTGGTCACCATTGGTCTCTTCAGCCGGGCTTTGCTACGCTGAGAGGCCCTGGCGTGGGCACCCGGCCGCCATGTTCTGATGAACCAGCGAAGCCACTTGGGCCTCGTCTCCTGGCGTCAACACAGGTCCCTTTTCCACCGCTGCGGCCATTTTGTTAACTGAGGCCTGGAGGTGCTCCCCTGTCCCGGCAACTGCGCGCCCACTTCCGGGGCAGGGAAGGCGAGTCCTGGTGCAGACCCAGAGGCGGGAGGCCGTGGGTGCATCCCAGGGGCCACCGTGCCCTCCGAGGCCGGGAGCGCTGCCGCCTTCTTTCTCCAGCATCGCGAGAGTTCACCGCGCACAACTCCCACGTGGGGTACAGGCCTGGCGTCGTGCGTGACTGAGGCCTGGCCAGGGTCAGGGGTCACACACCGGGGGGGACAGGCTTCCAAGGCTTCGAGGCCGCCCAGACTGGTCTCCACAACACGTGACACAGGTCACAGGTCATCCCCAGCACAAAATGGCGCCTCCGGGAAGGAGGTAGATCGATCCCAGCGCCCACCCGATCCTTGGGCTGAGGAGGCGGCGGCGCGGGCGGCCCCTGCGCGCACCTCATTTGCATATATAAAAAACGGCTTGGTCCGTGCTAGGCAGGGCCTCATTGGTCGCTCCCCATCCTCCCCGCCCCTCCCGCACCGCCTTTTCCTACGAGAATTGGCCGGTGTGAGCCTCGTGACGCCATCCCAGGATTGCTCGTTCCTATTGGCCAGAGCGCCGTCCATCATCCGTTTAAAACCCCCCGAGAACCGCCTGCCCTTGCCCCGCCCGGAAACCCCGGCCGACCGTTAGTCGCGTGCGCAATCTCCGGAGCGTAAGGGCGTGCGTGCGTACGCCGGCCCTGGCGGCGTCGCATTCAAACGGGCCAATCAGCGGGCGAGTCACCTCTCGCGTTCTTTTCCCCTCTTCTACCCCTTTTCATTTCCTCTATATTCTGGGGGTCCCCAATCCGACCCCCCGCGTCCCAGTTGGCCGGCCCGCTCCGGGCCCTCTCCCCAGTGTCTCCCGCTTCCGCTCTAAACTTACGGAAAGGGGGCGAGCGCGCCTAACGCCGAGGAC
>NW_005356530.1:107430-116835 GCF_000412655.1 Myotis brandtii
TGGGGGGAGGAGGGCCTGCCTGGGGGTCCTGGGCCAGGGATGTGCCCACAGGCCTCCCTGTAGGTGGGGCAGGAGCCGGGGCGGCCCGCAGGTTCCTTGGAGGGAAGGCCCGGCTGAGCCGTGGGGCGATGGGGGGCTGCTGTCCGGGCTTTGTGGCCCGTCTGTGGGTATTCCGGGAGCAAGAACGCTCCGCTGCCATCTCCAGGCCCGATCCTGGGTTTGCAGGGCTATTTTACCAAGATTAGGGGAGGAAGGGGGACAGGGTAGGCCTCGGCTTAATCCGGAATCATTGGCTGCCCGTGCGGGGCAACGGACGGGCTTCGGGGGCTCCTGGGGGGCATGGAGCCACCCGCCACCCCCCTCGGAGAACCGCCCTCGTCTGCGGAGGGCGCTCAGCCTGGGATGGCCGGGTGCAGCACCCCAGGAGGGGGCCTGCGAGCCCGGGGTGGTTGACAGCCTGGGACAGCGTCCTGCACGGCCGGGTTCTGCCGGCCTCTCACCTCCTCCTCTCTGTGCCCAGAACTCCAACGTGGAGAACCTGCCCCCGCACATCATCCGCCTGGTGTACAAGGAGGTGACGACGCTGACCACGGACCCTCCCGATGGCATCAAGGTCTTTCCCAACGAAGAGGACCTCACGGACCTGCAGGTCACCATCGAGGGCCCTGGTGAGTGTGGGGTGGAGCAGGGAGGGGCGCGCTTGCTAGACTTTCCTAATGTGGGACGAGAGAAGGGAGGCCCATTGTACACTGGACTCTGTCAGCTGCTGGGGACCTAATGGCAGACGGGACAGGCAGGCCTCTTCCTCTGCAGGTGCCCGGTCTGCAGGGCAGAGCCTCACAGGTGACAAGTAACCGTGTGCACTTCTGTTAGCCAGGGAGACAGGCCTGGTGGCCACGGGAGCATTCGATGGGGGCCTTACCTGGGGAGGGGCAAGGCTGGCAGACAAGGCTCCCCCGGACCTCCAGGGGGTGGGAGTTCAGGGGGTGAGTGCAGCCGCACAGCCTGGAGGGCGGGGTTGGCTGGGACCTGATTCCGCAGGGACAGGCGCTGGGACGGTCACAGCAGTATCGGGTGGTGCGCGTAGTGGTCCATCGTGCAGACCTGCCACCATGTTTCAGGTGCACCGCCTTCTGTTATTAACTTCCACAGAGGAAGCCGAGGTGCTACAAGAAGGTGGTGAAGTGCCCAGTCGGGAGTGGGGACCGGGGGTGGGGGACGGGGGCCACAGTGGAGGTGATTCCTGCTGTGCTTCATGAGGGGGGCGGTGGGGGATGGTGGGCACTTCATAGAAGCAAAGAAGAAGAACCCGTGAAGCCATTAGGGAGCAGACCTTATAGGGCAGGGGTCCTCAAACTACGGCCCGCGGGCCACATGCAAATACAAATATTGTATTTGTTCCCATTTTGTTTTTTCACTTCAAAATAAGATCTGTGCAGTGTGCATAGGAATTTGTTCATAGGTTTTTTTTAAACTATAGTCCGGCCCTCCAACGGTCTGAGGGACAGTGAACTGGCCCCCTGTTTAAAAAGTTTGAGGACCCCTGTTATAGGGCCTCTGTAGGGATTTGGAGAGGAAGCTGTTGGCGGGTGTGAAGCAGGTGTGATGGTCCCTGCAGAGCTCACTATGACTTCAGTGGTGGGTGGGAAGGGGGGGTAGAAGCTGGAGGCGGGCGACCGCTGCGGGCACCCTGTGGTGGGGGCAGTGGGTGGCCCTGGAGGCGAGCTGCCCGGTGCGGAGGGGTCAGATGTTGGGACGGCACAGGAAGGCCCTGGGTCTCGAACACACCCACGGCTTTCTGGCTGGTCAAGTGCGAGGCCGAGAGCCTTGTCTGTCACTTGCCCTCAGGGCTTCCAGGTGGATGTTTTCCTGGGAGCACAAGTGGGTGTGTTGGTGCCTTTTGGGAAGGGAGTGGGGCTGGGGCTTCACTTGGGAGAGGAGAGGCGTCCAGGGTGCAGACCAGCACTTGGGGTGATGCCAGTGGGGCCATGGTCGGGGGCTAACGCACGGGGGTGCCTGCGGACCCCGGGGAGCCTAGCCCGTCCTGCTCCCCAGTCTGGAGGAGGCAGCAGGGAACTTGCATTACAGCCGGAACGAGGAGACGGGGCTTTGGGGGTTTGCGGGTGCTGGGAGTCCTGTGCCCCCTGACCTGGCCCCCTCCCCACACACAGAGGGGACCCCGTACGCCGGAGGCCTGTTCCGTATGAAACTCCTGCTGGGGAAGGACTTTCCTGCCTCCCCGCCCACGGGCTACTTCCTGACCAAGATCTTCCACCCCAACGTGGGCGCCAACGGCGAGATCTGCGTCAACGTGCTCAAGAGGGATGGACGGCGGAGTTGGGCATCCGGCACGTGCTGCTGGTGAGTCCGGCCCTGGGCCCCGTGATGGCCGAGCGTGGCTTCTCTGAAGTCAGCTCTGGTGGTGGGGGGCCCACGTGGGAAACCCAGGTTCCGGCTTTTCTGGAAAAGTGAGGCGTTGGCCCTGCCCGGTGGGCCCAGGACACCGCGCACGCTGTACAGGGTGTTCAGGGCCCGGGGCACTCCGCGGTGAACGGTGGTGAGGGACGAGATGTGACTGTTCTGAAGGGCACAGTTGGCTGGCTGTTCAGTAGCCACAAAGTTTGTGCAGTCGCCTGTCATTCCAGAATGTTCTCACAGAACATCCTTTCTCAGCCAGGGGTGCCCCTCTGTAAAACGGGCAGCGACAGGCAGGCCAAGATGGAGGTGCCCTGGACTGCACCCTGCTCCCAGGGCCTTGCAGGCCTGCTGCCTCCCTACCCCTCAAGCCTAAGAATTTGAAAACTGAATTTAATGAGCCCCTGGGGCAGGTGGTTGGGAGGACAGGGAGTTGGGTTCCTGCAGGGCTTGGGGGAGGAGTGAGCTCCAAGGTAAACAGACCTCCAGCCCTTCCCTCCTGCCTAGTGTCAGTGCTGGCTGCCAGGGGACACGGATGGCCACCAGGGCCTCTGGCTTGGGGCACAGTGGTCAGATGAGGGTCAGGCCTGGGGGCCTGCTTATCACAGTGATGTGTGCTGGGCCAGGTGCTGGCCCCGTGACAGGCCAGACAGGTCAGGGCACCTGCTCCCTTTTAGAGGAGGTGGAGGGGCCCCTTACATCCTGGTGCCTGTCGGGTGTGGTGCTGCCCAGCCCGAGTCTGTGACTGCACTTGGGGTTCCTGCTCACCCAGTGACAGCTCTGGTTCACCCATCTTTCTGTGGTTTTGTAAAAGGAGCTTGAGTCCAACAGGTCCAGGTGTGAGTCCTGAATTGTCCCCATCACTCGGGTTGGGGAAGCCCTTCCCTCAATCACTGGCGTTTTGGCGTCTGGCCCCCCTGACCCTGGCTCTCTCCCCACAGACCATCAAGTGCCTGCTGATCCACCCCAACCCCGAGTCCGCCCTCAACGAGGAGGCGGGCCGCCTGCTCTTGGAGAACTACGAGGAGTACGCGGCCCGCGCCCGCCTGCTCACGGAGATCCACGGGGGAGCCGGTGGGCCCAGCGGCCTCAACTCTGTCTCTAAGTTATTTAAGTTATGGCTGGGGTGGGGGAGGGGGGCACTGGGACCCGGATTTGTTTTTCTAAATAAAGTTGGAAAAGCAAGCAGCTGTGGTGCCTCTTAGTGCCCAGACCAGCCTCTGCCGGGGCTCAGAGCAGCTGGCCTCCCACCCTCAGGTCCACACGCCGTGCCACCCCTCAGCTCAGCAGGCCCCTCATGGAGCTCTGGGGCCACCTCTGGTCTCGGCTGGTGAGGCGTGCTCTGGATTAACCAGGCGATGACGTGATTGCAGGAACATACCCCAATATTTAAGGTTCTGCCCCTCTCCAGGGGAGGGCATGGGAGCTTCCCGCCGGCTTTGCCTCAGTTTCTTGTCCATTATCCATCATTTGGTTGGCTTGTGTAGGGCCCCCAGGGCACAGGGTCAAAAATTATAATCCCTGGCCAGGTGGCTCAGTTGATACAAACACCATCCCATGCACTAAAGGTTGCAGGTTCGATCCCCAGTCAGGGCATACAGGAGACTGCTCATCTGAGTTTTCCTCTTTCTCTAAAATCAACTTTAAAAACACCCTTGGGTGAGGATTTTTAAAAAAAACTCATAAAATAAAATGACCCAAATGTTCAATAGGTGAATGAGAGAAGGAATTGTGAATTCATACGATGCAATCTCACTCAGAAAAGTATTGATACAGAAAACATGGATGGGTCTCAAAACTATTAATGGGCTGAAAAGTGTAAAACATTCAATCCTATTCGTATGAAATTCTAGAAGAGGCCAAACTAATCACTCATGGCTGAAAGCAGATCACTGGCAGTCTGGGATCAGGGAGGCACAAATGAGGGGCATGGGAAAGTTTTTTGGGGGGAGGTGAGCATATTGCAAGTCTTTTTAAAAATGTTTTTTTATTTCAGAGAAGAGGGGATAGAAACATCACTGATGAGAATCATTGATTGGTTGCACGCTCCCCAGTGGGGATCGAGCCCACAACCCCAGGCATGTGCCCTTCACCGGAATCAAACCCGGGACCCTTCAGTCCCCAGGCCCATGCTCTATCCACTGAGCCACACCAGCCAGGGCTATTCCAAGTCTTGTTATGGTCCCATGGATGCACAAATTTGTCAAAACTCACTTAACTATAGCCTGTTCCAGTATGGCCCAGTGGTTGAGTGTCAACTTATGAACCAGGAGGCCAGGGTTCGATTCCCAGTGTATACATAGGGATGTCTGTGTGTGTATATATGATATATTTTTTTTTTTCTTAAGGCAAAGATCGCCATGGCCAGTATGGTTCAGTTGCTTGGAACATGTCTCCCAGCAGTGGAAGGCTGTGGGTCAGGGCACATAGATAGGCTGTGGGCTTGACCCTTGGTGGGGGCACATACAGGAGGTAACCAATCGATGTTTCTCACATCAATGTTTCTCTCCTTCCTTCCCTCCCTCCCTCCCTAAAATAAAAAAAAGCAAATAATTTTTAATTTCAAGGGCAAAGTTTCTACTAAGAAATGGCTCCCTTGCCCTAGCCAGTTTGGCTCGGTGGATATAGAGCATAGGCCTGTGGACTGAAGGGTCTGAGCTTCGATTCTGGTAAAGAGCACATGCCCAGGGTTGCAGACTCGATCCCCAGTATATACATAGGGATGTCTGTGTGTGTGTATATATATATATTTTTTTTCTTAAGGTAAAGACAGCCCTAGCCAGTATGGTTCAGTTGCTTGGAGCATGGCTCCCAGCAGTGGAAGGCTGTAGGTCAGGGCACATAGATAGGCTGTGGGCTTGACCCTTGGTGGGAGCACATACAGGAGGTAACCAATCGATGTTTCTTACGTCGATGTTTCTCTCCTTCCCTCCTTCCCTCCCTCCCTAAAATAAAAAAAAAAGCAAAGAATTTTTAATTTTAAGGGCAAAGTTTCTACTAAGAAATGGCTCCCTTGCCCTAGCCAGTTTGGCTCAGTGGATATAGAGCATCGGCCTGTGGACTGAAGGGTCTGCGCTTCGATTCTGGTAAAGAGCACATGCCCAGGGTTGCAGACTCGATCCCCAGTAGGGGGCATGCAGGAGGCAAACGATCTATGATTGTCATCATTGATGTTTCTCTCCCTCTCCCTTCCTCTCTGAAATCAATAAAAATACATATTAAAAAAATAAAAAAGGGCCTGACTGGTTTGGCTCAGTGGATAGAGCGTCAGCCTGCGGACCAAAGGGTCCCGGGTTCGATTCCAGTCAAGGGCATGTACCTTGGTTGCGGGCACATCCCCAGTAGGGGGTGTGCAGGAGGCAGCTGATCGATGTTTCTCGATCATCGATGTTTCTAGCTCTCTATCCCTCTCCCTTCCTCTCTGTAAAAAAATCAATAAAATATATTTAAAAAAGAAAAAAGGCTCCCTCTCCAGTCCTTTCTTCCCAACACCCAGTACTCTTAATCAGGACAACCAATGTTATCACCTGCTTGTATATTTTTCTCTATGACCTCCTGGTTCATAAGTTGACACTCAACCACTGAGCTACACTGGACGGGCAGCAAATTTAAATATATATTCTTCTAGCCCAGGCTCAGTTGGTTAGAGCAGTGTCCCAATACCCCAGGGTTGTGGGTTTAATCTCCAGTGGAGGGACATAAAAGAATCAACCAGCCCTAGCCAGGTTGGCTCATGGATAGAGTGTCAGCTGTGGACCAACGGGCCCCAGGTTCGATTCTGGTCAAGGGCACGTACCTTGGTTGCAGGCTCCTCCCTGGTCGGGTGCGTGCAGGAGGCAACCAGTCGGTGTGTTTCTCTCACATTGATGTTTCTCTGTCTTTCCCTCTCTCTTCCACTCTCCCTAAACATCAATGGAAAAATATTCTCGGGTGAGGATGAACAAAACAAACAAAAATAGGTAGTTCCGCCCTAACAGGTTTGGTTCAGTGGATAGAGCTTCAGCCTGCAGACTGAAGGGTCCCAGGTTCGATTCCAGTCAAGGGCATGTACCTTGGTTGCGGGCACATCCCCAGTGGGGAGTGTGCAGGAGGCAGCTGATGGATGTTTCACTCTCATCGATGTTTCTAACTCTCTATCCCTCTCCCTTCCTCTGTAAAAAATTCAATAAAAGGTATTTTTTTAAAAAGGTAGTTCCAATAAAATGACGTTTAAAAAAAAATCAACCAGTGAATGCATAAATGGGTGGAACAGCAAACTGATGTTTCTCTCTCTTCCTCTTAAAAAAATTATATACTCGGCCTGCAGGGACTGGGCACGGCTCCCGAGTGAGCCCTCACTGCGAAGTCCAGCTCACTCAGGGCCACCATCTCTGAGTTAAGGCAAAGGCGAGCATAGTGGTGTCTGAACTCCCTGGCCTCCCCGCAGGTGGTCTGCTGCACCGTGGCCCTTGGGATGGATGGATACACACACACACACACACACGTATATATATAATATACCAGTATATACACATTCTAAGCAACTAGCAGCATCCGGTACCCAGCAGGCCACCCCTGGAAGTCTATCCCCATCAGCACTGCAGCCCTTCCCTGCCCAAGCCACCTCTGCCTGATCCATAGAGGTGTGCCTCACGGGTGTGCTATCCTTCGCATCACCCGTCCCGGACCCCCCGACCATGCTGTCATGTGTAACCTTCGCCAGTGCAGATGCCCCGGGCATCTGGGTGCAGGGAGGTGAGGCGGACGTGGCACTGATGGGTCTGCCCTTCACTGGCAGGTATGGGAACTGCGGGAGGGTTCTGGGCAAGGTTGCTTCCAAATAAAACAAAGGTCTGGCAAGAAGTGGGCAGGGTCACATGCACTCACTGGGAGGGTTGGAGGGCCAGGAGGAACTCTGCCTTTGCATGCAGTCAGCCCCTGGAGGCAGGGCTTTGGGCCCGGAGCCCAGCATGCGTCCTCAGAGGCCCTGGACCAAAGCTGTGGAGTGGGACAGGAACAAGGGTCTCATCTCTGCAAGGGTCCCCGAGGGCAGGGACGGGGGTCTCCTTGATGCTAGACCCTCGGCCTCTGGCACAGTGGCTGGCACAGAGCAGGTAGGAAGAAAACGTGTCAGGACCTGTGATATCAGTGACCGTCCCCCAACATGACCTGTTTCTGTATCTGTGAAGTGAGGATGCCACCTTTGGGGCTGTCTGGGGCATTTGAATTTGAGAAGTGGCCATTCCGCACATGTATGTATGTATGTATACACACACAGGGCATGTATGAGAGGTCCAGCTGCTCACAGGGCTTATGTTCTCCACTGAATGACGGAGAACTTGCTGTGTGCAGGCTCTGGCCTCAGCACTGTGTGTTCATTCACCCCCTGAATTTTCACAACAGATGCAGAGAGGTCTAGTTACTTGCCCGAGGACACACAGCTAATGGCAGAGGTGGTGGCTGACACCTGTGATCACAGGTTGATAAATACCAAGAGACTTGAGGCACCCAGGCAGGGTAAGAGGGTGAGAGGCTACGACAGTGGTCGGCAAACTCAGTCAACAGAGCCTAATATCAACAGTACGATTGAAATTTATTTTGAGAGCCAATTTTTTTAAACTTAAACTACTTAATTAGGGTACTTCTAAGGCTTAGGAAGAGCCACACTCAAGGGGCCAAAGAGCCGCAGTTTGCCGACCACTGGGCTAGGAGAATCTTTTTTTTAAATGTATTTTTTATTTCAGAGAGGAAGAGAGAGATAGAAACATCAATGATGAGAGAGAATCATTAATTGGCTGCCTCCTACATGCCCTGTACTGGGGACCGAGCCCACAACCTGGGCATGTGCCCTAACTGGGAATCGAACCGTGAGCTCCTGCTCCCACCTCCGCCGGCCACAGACAGGGCTGGAGCTGAGGTGCAGTGAGCGGACCGACCCAGTGTGCTGGCTCAGGCCAGGCCCACACCCCTTAGGAAATTCACTCTAAATGTTCAGGGATAGAAAACTCACGTAAGGTCTTGAAGCGGTCAAGTCCTAGCAGTGTGGGATTCTGAGGATTTTCCTTGTTCAATCTGCACTTTCTGATTTGACGCACTGTGGTCATCTGATGCACTGAATGTAGGAATTGCACCAGCCCCCAGCCCTCCCCTGGGAGCACGGGGAAAACTCACGTAAGGTCTTGAAGCGGTCAAGTCCTTCTAGCAGTGTGGGATTCTGAGGATTGTCCTTGTTCAATCTGCACTTTCTGATTTGACGCACTGTGGTCATCTGATGCACTGAATGTAGGAATTGCACCAGCCCCCAGCCCTCCCCTGGGAGCACGGATGCTGGGCCAGCCACAGTCACTAGAGGTCTGGTTACTTGCTAGGGTCTCCCTGCCCCAGACCTGGCCCCTCAGTCCCAACACACTTTTGTTTAGTACCCGTGGGTGTGGGAGCCCCTAGAGGCAAGCTGACAGTTCTAGCGACAGGGCCTGGGTCCCACACACTGAGGCCAGGCGAGGTTGAGGAGAGCTGGCTGACACTTTATTGCTTTGGGGGGACGGTTGCTCAGGAGCTCTTGGTGGGGCGGGCCCGCTTCCTCTTCACCATCACGGGCTTCTGGCTGCGCAGGATGGCGCTGGCCCTGCGGATGGCGGCCATGCGCAGATCCGGGCGGTACTTGTTCTTGCGGATCATGTGCCGGATGCTGCTCAGGGTGGCCCGGGCGTTCTTGTTGATGGTGGTGCGCACGTAGGAGGTGGCGGGCTTTCGCTGGCCTAGTGGGGGCAAAGGATCAGTGAGATGGCCTCAGCCTTTAATGCACTCCCAGGTGTGAGGGCACCATGGCATCCTGAGAACCCGAGTGCCACGGCTGTAAGCCTGGTAGGCAGCCAGCTCCATCTCCACACAGATTCCCAGGACAGCCCTGGCTGGTTTGCTCAGTGGATAGAGCGTTGGCCTACAGATCATGGTTCAATTCCAGTTAAGGGCACATGGGCACATGCCCATGTTGTGGGCTCAACCCCAGTA
>NW_005356530.1:116902-120900 GCF_000412655.1 Myotis brandtii
CCCCCCCCTAAAAAAAAAAAAAAAAAAAAAAAATATATATATATATAAAAAAAAAAAGATTCCAGGGACACTCCCCCAGAGCCAGGCCACAGGCACTGTACAGGCACCTCATCTCTATGTCTGAGACACAGCAACCCCCACCATCTCACTTGAGCAGACACAGAATGAGCACTTCTGTCCAAAATCACACACACACACACACACACACACACAGCAGTTCTCGGAATCCAGGCCGCCCGGGTCTGGGCACAGAGGTGAGGTGGGCACTCAGCACCGTGCTGGCCTGTTAGTGACCCTCCAAGCACAGCAGCTGCCTCCTCTCCCGGCCCCACCCTCCCAGGCTCAAGGCACCCACTCTGAACAAGGGTCTGAAAGGCCAAGCTAAGGCCTGGCCCTGACAGGGAGTCACCATGGGCCAGAGGTGGGGAGCCTGGTGCACAGGGGGAGTCCGGACTCCGCTGCCCAGAATTCAGCCAAGGACCCGCCTCCATGCCAGGGGCATGGCTGAGTCACTGACCCCGGAGCAGGGCCCACAGTACCTGCCCAGGTCGGTCTAGTTCCTGACAGTCTGGGAAAGGCCACTGGGCAAACCAAGAGGGGCAAGTTTTTAGGACCCAACACACCAGAATGAGGAGCGTGAACACCGAGAAGCCCCCTGGTGCCAGGGGGTGGGTGCTCCGGGGCTGTGACCCCGAGAAGGGGAACCTCCTCCTGCAGGGCGGGCAGGAGTCCCTGCCATCAGGAGCTGGCAGGCCAAGGCCACGGCTGACAATGAACAGGGCGCTGAAACCCGACCCTAAACAGAATTTGGCCTCATCAAGGACCCGGGAAAAGCTCATTCCTCTTAAAAACCACCGCAAAGAACAGAAGTGGTGGCAGTCCGATGCCCTGTGACTCCTAACTCCCAGAACGCCTCCAACACACCCAAATGCCTACCGTGCAGTTTATGGGGGCGGATGCTCTCCTTGAGCCCACAGAGGAATGGGGATGGGGGAGATGGGGGTGGGGTGGGGTGTCAAACTGCTGTTTCCAACCCAGCCTGTCACTTGCAAGTGGGAGCTAGCAGGAGGCTCACCAATTTGCCCAAATTTTCCCACCGGCACTGAGATGGAGACACCCACCCCCAGCTGGGCGGTTTGAAGGCTTTAACCTTAAAACACTGGCTCCTGAGCAACCCAGTCATTTCATCCTAACCACCAGCACCAGCACATACAGGGCAGATCTTAATTCCTCCACTTTGCAGAGGACAAAACAAGTGAAAAAGGCCCGGCCAGCGCCCACCGAGGGCGGGGTGCCCAAGAGGGGAGCAGCTTCCCAGAGGGAATACCCTGACCCCAGGGGCAGCATTACTCCCCTCGCCCCAGATCTTGTTAATTCCTCCACTTTGCAGAGGACAAAACAAGTGAAAAAGGCCCGGCCAGCGCCCACCGAGGGCGGAATGGCCAAGGAGAGAGCAGCTTCCCAGAGGGAATACCCTGACCCCAGGAGTCCCAGGGGCAGCATTACTCCCCTCGCCCAACGCTGACCACCCACAGCTCCCTGCCCCGACCTGGGCCGAGCCGGGGGAACGCTCACCGGATCTCCGCTTCATGATGACCACCACCCCTTTGCCGTCGGGCGCCGGCTCCACGCCCACCGTCTTGCGGTGAATCAGCCCGTTGTAGCGAAAGGAGTTGCGGGCCTTCAGGTTATTGGGTTCCTGGGAAGGGAGGACGCATGGGAGTCGTGAAGAGGTTGGGGGCAGATCCGGGCGGTACTTGTTCTTGCGGATCATGTGCCGGATGCTGCTCAGGGTGGCCCGGGCGTTCTTGTTGATGGTGGTGCACACGTAGGAGGTGGCGGGCTTTCTCTGGCCGGATCTCCGCTTCATGATGACCACCACCCCTTTGCCGTTGGGCACCGGCTCCACGCCCACTGTCTTGCGGTGAATCAGCCCGTTGTAGCGAAAGGAGTTGCGGGCCTTCAGGTTATTGGGTTCCTGGAAAGGGAGGACGCATAGGGGTCGTGAAGAGGTGGGAGGCGGGGGGGATCCCGGAGCCCGTGAAAGGGCCTCCCCTCAGACCCAGGAGTCCCAGCCCCACGTACGGTGCTGTACGTCTGCTTGTTCCTCTTGATCAGGAAGCTGGAGCAGTTCCGCACGATCATCCATTGCAGGTGGGCAGACATGGCGGCAGCTGCGGGGAGAGGGGCGCGGGGAGGTGTCAAGCCGACGCCGGGCCCCACCAGGACAACCGAGGATGTGAGCCGGAACCAGGCGAAAGCGGGCACCCTGAGGGCAGACAGCGCCCAGGAACCTGCTAGGCCGGGGCTGGGCGACCTAAGGCGGAGGGACTGAACTTCGGCGCCGAGACTAACTGCGGGGGAGAACGTGAGAATCCACCGCGTCTTCCGGTGGCGGGGCCGGGGGGCGAGCCAAGGACGCGAGGGGCGCAATGAGAAAAGCCGACGGGGGCAAACACGGGGCGGGGGACGCAAGATGCGGCCACGCGGGCGAGCGCAAGGCCTTCGCTTACCTCCTCACGCTGCGGCAGCCGGAGACGGAAAGAGGCACGCAAGGGGCGGGGCGACGCCTTTAATACCGATACGCATTTCCGTTTCCTCTCTGGGAACGCGCGCGTCGCCTCCCGACCCCGCCTCCGAGGCGGCTCGGCAACGTTCGGCTGTTTCCGTCTTCCGGTCGCACACCGCTCGGAACCTTCGGAACTCTTCGGCCGGAGACCCGAAGGCGGGTTCTCAGACGCGGAGCTACACCGTTCCGGGACCGCTCGTTTGTTTCCGGAACTTTACGACTGGGTACAGCCCTTTCGTCGGCGGCCTCTCCCCTAGGACTGCTCACCCAGCGCTTGGCACAGGAGGGGCGCTCAGTAAACATTTGTTTTAGGGTTTATGTTTATGAATGAACATGTTGAGTGCGTGAACTCTTAAGCCAAGCCCTGGTGCTTCCGGTCTTCTCCGTAAGCTCTCGGCTATTGCCGACGAAGGCTCGCTCGGGCGCCTTCGGAACTCTCCGGAAATGCTCTTCGGAAAGGGTGGCAGCCTTTCTGATTGGCCCCTGCCGGGTTCGGGGCTGTTCCGGCACGTTGGGAACCCTTCCGAACCCCGGCAGGCCCCTCATTTCCCCTCTCCAGGGTTCTTTTGGAATAAAGTCTTGAAGTGCTTGGTCTAGAGAGAAGCTAGACCTGACTCGTGGCAGATTGCCACCCAGGGGAGCGTGGGTTTCCTCTAAGGGCGAATTGTTTGGAGGAAAAGAGATTGGCCTGGGAAAGCCCTTGGTTCGTTCCTTTGCAGCGGTTCTCAACCCGTGGGTCGCGACCCCTTTGGGGGTCGAACGACCCTTTCACAGGGGTCGCCTAAGACCATCCTGCATATCAGATATTTACATGACGATTCATAACAGTAGCAACATTACAGTTATGAAGTAGCAACGAAAATAATTTTATGGTTGGGGGGTCACAACATGAGGAACTATTTAAAGGGCCAGAAGGTAGAGAACCACTGCAGGGGGTCCCATACCTGTCCGCTCAGCCCCCTCCCCATTCTGCCTGTAAGTCCACTATGTTCCACCCCATTAAACTTCCTGGGAGCCTACTTTCTGTTCCTTTCGATCCTGTTTGTTTTCAAGGTCATCTTGAAGGGGCAGGAGCCTTGCCTGATGTGTCTGGGTCCTCAGTCCGCAGCCTCCGCAGCACAGGACCTGGCGGAACCCCTGCTGCACAAAAGCAGCGACCATGCCTTCTGTCACCGCCATGGACACAAGGTTCATGAACCCGACGGCGGGGTCAGAGTCCTGTGAACGGTCCACCTCTGTGCCTTCCGCTGGGAGTGTCCCCCAGGAGGCTCCAGGGGACGGGCCATGCGTGAGCCCGCGTCCCACAGCTCCTTGGGGTTGAGGGCCTGGTCTGAGCCTTGCTTTTGACCCCACCTGACCCCACCGTGCGTGCACGGGAGGCGCCTGGGGGCGGGCGGAGCAGAACAGGGCCCAGGCTTCCCCCGCGCCC
>NW_005356530.1:121846-123983 GCF_000412655.1 Myotis brandtii
GGAGAGAGGGAGGGACCGAGGGGAGGGACAGTGGGAGCGTTGGAGAGCTGGAGAGAGCGAGGGGAGAGAGGGAGGGACCGAGGGGAGGGACAGTGGGAGAGTTGGAGCGATGGAGAGAGCGAGGGGAGAGAGGGAGGGGCCGAGGGGAAGGACAGTGGGAGCAATGGAGAGGCCTAAGGGAGAGAGGGAGGGGCAAAGGGGAAAGAAGGCGGGCTTCGGGGGAGATGGAATTAGAGCAGCGGTTCTCAACCTGTGGGTCGCAACCCCTTTGGGGGTCGAACGATGAAAGGGGTCGCCTAAGACCATCGGAAAACACATATATAGTTCCATATTGTTTGTTTCGTTTTGTTTTACTTTTGGTGCCCCTGACCGGAATCGAACCTGGGACCCTTGAGTCCGCAGGCCAACGCTCTATCCACTGAGCCAAACCAGTCAGGGCTACATATTGTTTTTGTGATTCATTATGTTCAATTTGTAACAATGAAAAGACATCCTGCATATCAGATATTTACATTAATATTCATAACAGTAGCAAAGTTACAGTGATGAAGTAGCAACGAAAATAATGTTATGGTTGGGGGTCCCCACAACATGAGGAGCTGTATTAAAGGGTCCCACAACATGAGGAACTGTATTAAAGGGTCACGGCATGAGGAAGGTTGAGAACCACTGAATTAGAGAGACCCAGGCAAAGATGGAGAGACACAGGCCCAGGCCCAGAGAGAAGCAGAGAGCAGCAGAGACCCCGAGAATGGAGAGAGCGAGCGGGCAGGAGCGCAGACATGGGAAGCGCTGTGAGACCCTGCTCCCCGGCTGCCCCCAGGAGATGAGGGCGAGTCCCTGTAGCTCTGTAGCTCCAGCCCCAGGTGCATGGGGTCCCAACTAATCCTCAGCGGACCTGAGTCTCCCAGCCCCACCCCAGCGGAGAGCGCTGAGGCCCCAAACGGTGCCACCTCTTGCCCAAGGGTACACAAAGTGACAGAAAGTGTAAGGAGAGCCCTAGCTGGTGTGGCTCAGTGGATAGAGTGTTGTCCTGCGGATTGAAGGGTCGCTGGTTAGCTTCCGCTCCAGGGCACATGCCCGGGTTGCGGGCTCCATCCCTAGTAGGGGGCGTGCAGGAGACAGCTGATCAATGATGAGAATGTTTCTCTTCTCCCTCTCCCTTCCTCTCTCAAATCAATTAAAAAAATACATTTTTTTTAAGAAAGAAAGTAGCCCTGGCTGGTTTGGCTCCGTGGATAGAGCGTCGGCCTGCAAAACAAAGGGTCCTGGGTTCTATGTGGATTCGATTCTGGTCAAGGGCCCGGACCTCGGTTGCAGGTTCCTCCCTGGCCTGAGCCCTGGTTGGGGCTCATGCAGCAGGCAACCAATCAATGTGTTTCTCTCACATCGACCTTTCTCTCTGTCTTTCCCTCTCTCTTCCACTCTCTCTAAAAATCAATGGAAAAATATTCTTGGATGAGGATTTAAAAAAAAGAAAAGAAAAAGGAAGTCTAAAGAGACAGGGGGTAAAATTGGGAATGACCTACCAAGCAGGGAGAGTGACGGTGACACAGACCAAGACACGGGGAAGTGTCCTTCCCTCCCCTTTACCCCTCCTCTCCCTCCTATTCCCTTTCCTAAACACACTCTCCGGCATGCACTCCTGTCCCCGAAGGCCTGCTGTGGGTCCCCGTCGCCCTCTGGTGACACCCACTCCAGTTACGGACACGTGGGCCCGCTCTGTCTCCGCGCCACATCTCCTGCCTTCTCCGCGGTCGTGACAACATCCCTCAGACCACGACAGCCGGGCTCTCACGCCCGTTGGCGTCTGTCCCTGCTCTCCCTGCCGCAGGACTGGCCCTGCTCCACAGAACACTTCCCATGTGTCCTTTAAGGTCCATCAACCTCGCTGCCTTTCTCTGGGTCTTCATACTGTGAGTTCCCCGCTGTTGTTTGTTTCTGTCATCCTGTGTTGCATCTCCGTGTGCTGGTACTGCCACTCCCACCCACCAGGGAGCCCCTTGTCGGGGAGGCCTGGGTCCCTGGTGTCTATGTGCTTAGCACTTCCCAGCAAAAAAGTGAACCCAAGAAATCAGAGGTTCGTGATTCCCCGGGTGAGGGTGTGTGTGGCTGGATGGGTGAACAAATGGGTAAT
>NW_005356530.1:124316-125071 GCF_000412655.1 Myotis brandtii
ACAAATGGATGTTGAATCGATGGGTGGATGGACGGATTAGTTGATGGGTGGATGGGTGGCTTGGTAAATGGATAGATTGGTTGATGGGTGGATATAGGATCGGTGGATGAATTGGTTGATGGATGTGTGGATGGATGGATATGATTGGATAGATAGATTGGTAGATGGGTGGCTGGTTGGATAGTTTGAGCAGATGGGTAGGCATATGGAAAAGTGGATGGTTGGATTTTTTAATGGTGAATAGAACAAATGAATGGATGGGTGACTGAATCATTTTCTCAAATGAGGATTCCATAACACAATTGAAATCTAACATCCTAAGATTCTCTGTAAGTGATGAACTAACTTATGCTTTATACATCCAGAACGATGCTAGTCATGTACCCTTCTCTCTGAGAATTGAGAAAATAGTCACTCCAGTCCTATGCTCTGTTCTGTGGTTCAGGTGAGGAAACCATTCTAAGAGAGGGTGAACAGCTGTGCAATAGGTGAAGCAGGAGCTAACACAAATGTGGCATATAATGCAGAAACCGCCACCTGTGGTTACAGTTACCCCTGGAAATCCTTTACCCAGAAGTCTCACAGCTGGTGGACCTCCACTGAAGGAGCCACCTGCCAGAAACTGGCCAAGCTGACTTCTGTGTAGGCCACGAAGGAATGAGTGGATATGGTTGGCTAGAGATATGGGTGGTGGGTGGATGGATGGTTGGATGGATGGATGGATGGATGGATGGTTGGATGAATGGATGGATGGA
>NW_005356530.1:125657-128046 GCF_000412655.1 Myotis brandtii
ATGAATGGATGGATGGATGGATGGATTAGTGGGTGAATGGGTGGATGGGATCCAGACATAGAACTCCTCCTCAATGGGAAGGGTGAGGTACTCCCAGCACATGAAGGACAGAGAACTTGAATTTTAACAGAAGGACCCACAGGCCCTGGCTCCAGGGCCTCTCCTCCCACTCTGGGACCAAAACGAGTTGAGTGGCCCTGCACCCATCCTTTGTCATTTGTTCCTTGTCTTCTTCCTCAGTCTCTGCCTGTCTCCCTCTCACTCCCCTCCCTCTGTCCTTGTGTCTCTCTCCCTGTCTCCCACATCTCTTTTCGCCCCTGCACCTCTGTCTCCCCTGGTCTCGTTCCCCACTGGACCACTGTGTCCCGGTGAGTTAAAGTCACATGCGCGCTGCAGCCGATCAGGGCGTCGAGGGCTGAGGAGACCGTGGGCAGTGTGTCAGGCCGTGGGTGAGGGGCTGAAGCGGGTGGAAAGGGCTTCCCCGGTGTCCCTGAGGCCGCTGGGTGGTGGGTGCGGAGAACGCGGGGCTATGGGGTCCCCAGTGGCCGCTAACACCCCCCTCCCTCCTGCAGACGAAGCCAAGGATGCACCTGTGAGGACCCGCTGGGATGCAGCTGCCCCCACATCACGTTGCCGCCGGGATGCCGCCCCGCACTCCTTTGTCACCCCCATAAATGACTGCCTCCCATCTCTGCTTGTCTGTCTGGGAGAGGGACGCCTCTGGGGCGCAGGGGGCGAGGGCCTGAGTGGACTAGGTCACATCCACATGCACTGAGGATCCCAGGCCCCTGGGGACACCGGTTCTCCAGCCCAGACCCACCCTCCCGGCCCAGACGCCCCCACGCAGGCCCCTCTGTTCGTTTGGGCCCCTCCCAGAAGCAGACCAAGGGGCAAATTAGACTTGCAATGATGTTTACTGGGGGAAAGACAGGGAGGGGAGGTTGACATGGCTCTGGCCCCGAGAAAGGAGAGGGGGGAGGGAGGAAGGAGGGTCAGGGTTCAGGTGGGTCTTGAACTGTACCGCACGTCCCAGAAAACTTCTGCTGGACCACGGGGGTCTGAGAGGTCAGGCTGTCCGCTGGGGGAGGCTCACGTCCTGCAGGGACCCCCACTGTGCTCGGTGGGAAGCCTGGGAAATGCTAGGAGGGTCACATGATACCATAGCGGGGAGCTGGGGTGTCAGGAAGAATGGGGTGTCAGCCTGGTTCAGACCACCCCCAATTCCCTCATCTCAGACCCCCTTCCACAGCCCAAGCCCTACCACTCAACCGCCCCCACCACCACACACACACACACACACACACACACCCTGCCTCCAGGCCTCATCCACCTCCAGCTCCCATGGCTCTCAGCAAAGAGACCAGGTGTCTGTATGCTGTATCCTTGTCCTTTTTTCTAAATGTTTTTATTGATGTGAGAGAGGAAGGGAGAGGGAGAGAGCGAGAGAAACATCCATGATGAGAGAGAATCATGGATCGGCTGCCTCCTGCACCCCCCACACTGGGGATCGATCCCGCAACCCGGGCAACGTGCCCTGATGGGGATTCGAACCGGGACCTCCTGGTTCAGAGGTCGACGACGCTCTACCACGGAGGAGCCACACCGGCCAGGGCTGGATGCTATATCTTTATTGAGGGGTGCCCCTCGGGGTGCCCCTAGTCCTCCTCCCCTCCTGTTTCTTCCGCTTCGGTCCCCGAGGCCTCCAGGGCGTCCTTCAAAGGCTGGCTGGCGCCCGACTGGCTGCCCGAGGTCTTCTTCCTCGCCTGGGAGCTCTGAGAGGTGGAGAGCGTGGAGCTCGGCTTGGATTGCCCGAAGCCGGGCAAGTGCATGTCCTGGCTCTTGACCCACCTGCCGGGAGGGAGCACGCTCAGCCCCAGCCCCTGGCCGCTGCCTCCTCCTCCTCCTCCTCGCGAGAGAAACATCCATGATGAGAGAGAATCATGGATCGGCTGCCTCCTGCACCCCCCACACTGGGGATCGATCCCGCAACCCGGGCAACGTGCCCTGATGGGGATTCGAACCGGGACCTCCTGGTTCAGAGGTCGACGACGCTCTACCACGGAGGAGCCACACCGGCCAGGGCTGGATGCTATATCTTTATTGAGGGGTGCCCCTCGGGGTGCCCCTAGTCCTCCTCCCCTCCTGTTTCTTCCGCTTCGGTCCCCGAGGCCTCCAGGGCGTCCTTCAAAGGCTGGCTGGCGCCCGACTGGCTGCCCGAGGTCTTCTTCCTCGCCTGGGAGCTCTGAGAGGTGGAGAGCGTGGAGCTCGGCTTGGATTGCCCGAAGCCTGGCAAGTGCATGTCCTGGCTCTTGACCCACCTGCCGGGAGGGAGCACGCTCAGCCCCAGCCCCTGGCCGCTGCCTCCTCCTCCTCCTCCTCCTCCTCCTGC
>NW_005356530.1:128545-130401 GCF_000412655.1 Myotis brandtii
AGCCCCTCCTCCCTCAGACCCAGGAGTCCAGGCCTCCAGCCCCTCCTCCCTCAGACCCAGGAGTCCAGGCCTCCAGCCCCTCCTCCCTCAGACCCAGGAGTCCAGGCCTCCAGCCCCTCCTCCCTCAGACCCAGGAGTCCAGGCCTCCAGCCCCTCCTCCCTCAGACCCAGGAGTCCAGGCCTCCAGCCCCTCCTCCCTCAGACCCAGGAGTCCAGGCCTCCAGCCCCTCCTCCCTCAGACCCAGGAGTCCAGGCCTCCAGCCCCTCCTCCCTCAGACCCAGGAGTCCAGGCCTCCAGCCCCTCCTCCCTCAGACCCAGGAGTCCAGGCCCCCAGCCCCTCCTCCCTCAGACCCAGGAGTCCAGGCCCCCAGCCCCTCCTCCCTCAGACCCAGGAGTCCAGGCCCCCAGCCCCTCCTCCCTCAGACCCAGGAGTCCAGGCCCCCAGCCCCTCCTCCCTCAGACCCAGGGGTCCAGGCCCCCAGCCCCTCCTCCCTCAGACCCAGGAGTCCAGGCCCCCAGCCCCTCCTCCCTCAGACCCAGGAGTCCAGGCCCCCAGCCCCTGTCCTTGGGGACCCGGGAGCCTTCCACTGCTCACTCCATGGATAGAAGAATCCCTGGATTCCATTCCCATCTGTGAAGGAAAATAGATGGCTTCAGGCGCCTGTGGAGGCTGAGGCGGCCCCCGCTCAGCCCTCCGACCCTCTCCCCGGGCCCCTCACCTACTGAGCCCTGCATCAGCAGGAAGAGGCTCAAAGCTGGGATCCCCCAGCCCACCATGTCTCCTCCCCAGACTCCTGGGGCCTCTGGTGAGAGACCCTGAAGGCCATCCCCCAGCAACCAGCGGGCCCCGCCTGCCTGCCCGCCCAGCGCCCAGGGTTCTAAGTTCTGTTGCCAGGGGGCCCCTTAGCCCTGGGAGAGAAGGAAGGGGTGTCACAGTAGCCCGGTCACGCCTGCGTGCTGGAGAGCGGCTACCTGAGAAGCAGGTGCAAGGGGCTCTGGGGTGGGGCGGGGTCTGCTAAGAGCCCCCTTAGCTCCCGGTGGAGAGCGGGTGATTGGGGTGTCAGCCTCTCGTCCTTACCTACCAGGGCCCTCGCCAGAGAGCCCCTTGGTTAGTAACGCGAGGCCGCCCGGCAAAGCTGGGCCTGGACCCCGGGGTCTGAGTCCTGGGCTCTGTCATCACTTCTGCCTGGGAGCCAGGTGGCCCCGGGGACCGAGCAGGGCCAGGAGACACTGGGGCCGGCCGCTGGCTCAGGAGCCCCTGCCTCAGTGGCACTCAGGGCCCCTGGGAGGAATAGGTACGCAGCACGGTCGGGCCACGCCTGTCAGGCGGCTCTCGGGGCCCAGGGCTGAGGGTGGCTCCTGGATCACGGGCCTGGAGACCCTCTGCCGGCCTAGGCCTGTCTCCCCACCTGCACATGGGAGAGGGGGCGTGGAAGGTCCTCAGACTCTTGGTTTGGTCTCTTGGTGAGGCAGGGGTGGGCCCATGTGGGGCCTGGGCCGGGACATAGTCCCAGTTCATCCCAGTGAACCTCTGCCCAGCTCTGCAGCCCAGTGGAGGTGGGGGGGGGCACTCAGCTCTCCTAGGGAGCGAGTGTGTGTGTCCAGAGCAGGGAAGAGGGACCTGGGCTCAGGACACCTGGGTTACAAGGAAGGGGGGTCTGGGCTCCTGGGTCAGAGGGAGGAGGCTGGGGGCCTGGGCTCCTGGGTCAGAGGGAGGAGGGCTGGGGGCCTGGACTCCTGGGTCTGAGGGAGGAGGGGCTGGGGGCCTGGGCTCCTGGGTCTGAGCGAGGAGGGGCTGGGGGCCTGGACTCCTGGGTCTGAGGGAGGAGGGGCTGGGGGCCTGGGCTCCTGGGTC
>NW_005356530.1:131479-138042 GCF_000412655.1 Myotis brandtii
AGGGAGAGGGAAAGAGATAGAAACATCAATGATGAGAGAGAGTCATTGATTAGCTGCCTCCAGCACACCCCCTACTGGGGATCAAGCCTGCAACCCCGGCATGTGCCCTTGACCGGGAATCTAACCAACCACCTCTTGGTTCCGAGGTCCATGCTCAACTGCTGAGCCACACCAGCAGGGCTGTGTGTTTTTTTAAATATATTTTTATAGATTTCAGAGAGGGAGAGGGAGAGAGAAACATCAATGATGAGAGAGAATCATGGATGGGCTGCCTCCTGCAGGCCCCCTCCTGGTGATTGAGCCTGCCGCCACCCGGGCATGTGCCCTGACCGGGAATCCAACCAACGACCTCTTGGTTCCGAGGTCCATGCTCAACTGCTGAGCCACACCAGCAGGGCTGTGTGTTTTTTTAAATATATTTTTATAGATTTCAGAGAGGGAGAGGGAGAGAGAAACATCAATGATGAGAGAGAATCATGGATCGGCTGCCTCCTGCAGGCCCCCTCCTGGTGATTGAGCCTGCCGCCACCCGGGCATGTGCCCTGACCGGGAATCCAACCAACGACCTCTTGGTTCCGAGGTCCATGCTCAACTGCTGAGCCACACCAGCAGGGCTGTGTGTTTTTTTAAATATATTTTTATAGATTTCAGAGAGGGAGAGGGAGAGAGAAACATCAATGATGAGAGAGAATCATGGATCGGCTGCCCTGCATGCCCCCTCCTGGGGATCGAGCCCGCCACCCGGGCCTGTGCCCTGACCGGTAATGGAACCCTGACCTCCTGGTTCATAGGTTGACGCTCAACCACTGAGCCACACCGGCCATTCTTGCCCTCCTTTCCACAGAGGTAGCCCCAGTGTCCCCAACCCCGGGGAAGGCCAGGAGTCCTGAACAACACCCCTTCTTGTCCTGCACCCGCCCCTTCTCCCTCCGCCTCCTGTGGGCACCTGGGAGAAGAAGACCCCACAGCCCAGGGTGAGGGTTGAGGCAGATGAGGAAACCGGTCTTCAGCCAAGGACCACTGACCTGCCCAGACTCCAGCCCTGCCCCCCAACAGAGCATCCCCCAGACTGCCCTGTGGTAGCACCTTCCTCCACGCTTCTGGACACTAGGAGGGGCTGGGGGTCTGGACTCCTGGGTCTGAGGGAGGAGGGGCTGGGGGCCTAGGCTCCTGGATCTGAGGGAGGAGGGGCTGGGGGCCTGGACCCCTGGGTCTGAGGGAGGAGGGGTTGGGGGCCCACATTCTCAGATTTGAGGGTAGGGGCCCAGAATTTGAGCTGGGTTTTGAGGGATGAGTAGGAGTTTTCAGGAGTGTTTAGAGAGGAAGAAGTTATTCCAACTTTGGGTGCAAGAGCACAGAGGAGAGAAAGAGCAGGGCTGATTCACCACTTGGCACCAACACAGACCGCTCTGCACAGCAGATTTCATTTCTTCTCTCCGAGTCCCGGGTTTCTTATCAGACAAAAATCAAAACGTCTTTGTGGGTCAGAGGGAGGAGGCTGGGGACCTGGACTCCTGGGTCTGAGGGAGGAGGGGCTGGGGGCCTGGACTCCTGGGTCTGAGGGAGGAGGCAGGGGGCCTGGCCTCCTGGGTTGATTTGTGGGGTCGGGGGGCTGTCACCCCAGGTTCTCTGTAGCGCAGAAGCCTGCTGTGACCAGGTCCCTATTGTTGCTCGCAGGCTGGCCCCAGGCCCAGTCCCCATCCCCTCAGGCCAGTCCACCCCCCAGGCTGGTGGCCTGAGTCACCTTGGCTGGCCCCCGCCGGTCTGGGGGGGCTACGTCAGTTCTCCCCTCACTGACGCAGCCTTGGGCCCCCCACGCTGACTCAGCCGGAAGTAGGCCCCCTGAGGGGAGGAGGCCTGGTGGTCAGGGGCTGGGAGGCCCCCGGGGGGGCACGCAGGGGTGGCCATGGCCGAGGAGAAAGAACGCGCTTGCCTACCTGAGGCGATGAGGTCATGTCCCACCATGGGGGGCTGTGACCTCACCTCCCCGGGGACGGAGGAGTTGCCCCCCACAGGTGGGGGATGACTCCAGCTGCCATCACCCCGAGCCCCCTGCTGGCTGGGCACAGTCTGGGGCCCAGAGGGGGGCCGGCGGGAGCCCTTTGAAAATACTTGTCACCTTTGTCTTTCCCTCCCTCCCGCCTCGTCTTTCTCTGCCGCCCGGAGAGGTGGGGTGCCCCCGGGACCTGGCCTCTATCTGGGTCCCTCACTGGCTCTGCCTGGAACCCGGGCCACTTCTGTCCGCACATCTGGCGCTCCCGCTGCGCGCCTGTCAGCATCGCTGTCCCCGAGTCGCCTCCCTCTGCAGCGAGGAAGCTGCGTCCTCATCTCCGCAGGCGCCCTCCCTGCCGTGGGTGCTCCCAGCTCCTCCCCAGCCCCGCGGCACCCCGTCCTCTCCGCCTCGCTCACGGGCCCCATCGGGGTCCCCCAGTGGTTCCATCTTATTCTCCCCCACCCCATGCAATGTGTTAATAAAAACCCACCAACCCAGCGAGGCTCGCCTCCGTGGAGCTGAGCGTGTGTGTGCGTTCCATGAGCAAGTTCACTTCTGTCCACATCGAGGCGGGTGGGGGCTGCAGGGGGCACACGGCCTTCCCCAACTGCACAGGGAAACTGAGGCCTCGCCGGGGGGGAAGCCACGTGCCCGAGGTCCCCCCGCGACTGGGTGTCTCCAGGTCTCTCTCGCCGGGTCCCCGTCTCTGTCTCTGGTTCTCTCTCACCTTCCCTGTCCCCGCCTGTCACCTGGAGACAGACTCTCCCCCCCCTCCCCGTCCACTGCTGACTCCTGAGCCTGCCTTGGTGGCTCCCTGTTGTCTGCTGGCCCCTGCTCCCCTCTCTCTGAGCTGCCCTGTGTCTGTCCCTCTTCCTCAAGGGGTCCCTAGGGGGTACCCCAAACCTCTGGGGCTGCCTGCCTTCCCTGATGGCTGAGTGGCCCTGGTCCTGCTTGCTCCTGCAGTGCGTCCCGGCTGCCTCCATCTCTCTGTGCCACCCCCCCTCTCTGCATCTGTCTTAGACTCTGCATCGTCCCAGGGACCCCCCCTATGTCCGTGTGTCCCCTGTGTGCCTGCCTGGGTCTCAGTGTCTCCATCTCTGTCTGTCTGTCTGTCTGTCTGTCTGTCTGTCTGTTTCTCTATCCATCTAACTCCTGCATCATGAATAGATAAGTTCTAGTAATGGCATATGGGGAAAAGTTCTAGGATAGGAGTAAGAAGTGAGGAAAGACGGGCTTTCATCAAAGGCTTTAACTAATCAGCCAGATGACTTTCTTGGGTTTTTATCTCCTCTTTGATAAAATATAAATAATAATTATTTCTTGTTTTGCTGGGATTTTAATATGAAAGAAAGGATAAAAGAATCCTATGAATAGGTATAAGATCTCTTCCTTCACTATCACAGAAATGGCTTAGATAAAGAGGTTATGGAAAGTCTCTCCTCTGAATATTCTGGGGAGATTAACTCAAAGGATTAACATTTACTCTTTCTTTAGGGCATGTTTGCCTAACTGACCCATTGGTAAAGTATTTCCAGATACCATTTGGAAATTGCAGCAGAGACTGGATTTCATTGTTGATTATTTTGTAACCTCAGTCTAAAGATGTAGAGAGATAGGCATTTAAATTTAATTGCCATTAAGTTTCAACACAACTTGGTTACCCAGGTGTCATGTTTTTTCTTGGCCCAGGCCCCCAGTTCCCTGCCCTCTGCCCTGGGGAACCCCGACCCGGCGGGGACATGAACAGTAAGTTGGTTCAAGTTTACGGCCCGGGCGGGCGGGAGGAGGGGAGGGAGCCGCGGAGGGAGGAGGGAGGGACCGTCGACGGGAGGGTGTGGAGCAGACAGACAGACAGACAGCGGACTGGGACGGACACACAGGAGCCAGAGGGCGCGATGGGGAGGCAGAGGCGGGAGGAGAGAGTCCGGGGAAGTCGGGGGCCCGGGGTGGGACGGGCAGACGGAGGGATGGAGGGACGGACACTCCGAGGCGCGGAGACATGGGGACGCACAGACGGACCGGTGCAGCGAGGTGACCCCTGAGGGCCCAGGACTCCCAGGGAAACTGAGGCAGGGACCCCAAGGAGGTGAGAGCCAGGAGGAGGAGGAGGAGGAGGAGGAGGGAGGAGGAGGAGGAGGAGGAGAGGAAGAGGAAGAAGAAGGGAAGTCCAGGACCAAAGAGCTTCACTGGTGAATTCTATGAAGCACTTAAAGAATTAACACCAATCCTTGTATTCAAGCCAGAAACCTAGAGAAATCTTTCTTGATTCTATCACCCTTTCCCCATGTATCCCAAGTGCTGAGCACAGTGCTTGGCACATAGTGGGCATGTATTCATTTAGTCAATAAATACTGAGCTCTTACCATATTCCATGCATTATTTTAAGGCATTAGACCTACAACAGTGAACAAAACAAGTCCCTGACTTCATAGAACTTATATCCTAGAGAATTAGTGAATGAATGAGTAAATCTTTTAATACTTAAATCAGGCACTACTTCCCTCTATTCCTCCTGCCTGGGTTAGTTAGGAACCCCTTCTTAGTCCTCTCTCAGTATTTAGTTTTCTGTGCTGAAATTATATTTTTTTTATAAATCTCTCTCCCAATTAACTGTGAAATCCTTGAGAACAGGATCTGAATCTTACTTATTTCTAGGACATGGCACATTGAAAGTGTTCAATAATAGTTTTTTTTCCTAAACTATTCAAGGTGTTTTCTAACTTTGAGTACCATCTCTACCCTCTATGGTTCAATTCCACCTCCAAACCCTCCTACACACATACACAACTTATAGTGGCCAGAAACACTAGTCAGTTTTTTGGTTCCTGGATTCCAAATTTATTTCATACATAGGGCTGTGGGGTGGTGCCTCAGGCAAAACCTAGGAATCTTGCCCAGAGAGAAGAAACTGCTGAGTTGTTTTTTGTTTTTGTTTTTTTTAGTTTAGAGAGAGTTGTTTCAACCATATCCATTTTAATCCCTTTGGTCCTCAAAGACTACCCGTTCACTGTAAACTGGGGCCTCAATTACAAGCATAGCTGTCATCCTGGGGTAGATCCTTGTGGTGATTCTGGGGGATACTCTGGCAGGCTTATGTGAAAGTTTTTCATACTAAAGGGAAAGAAATATCTGCAAGAAAGTGTGACTAGCTCATTCAACCTATCTCCACTACTGGGAAACATCTCAAACTACAGAACCTGGTGAGGAAGGCCCAGCATGGTCAGCTTAAATATAAAGGACACCATGTCATTTGAGTGATGGGACATGCAGTCACCTAGGTCTCTGCTGTATGTTCTACCTGTTAGGGAGTACATGCCCTTGACCGGAATCGAACCTGAGACCCTTCAGTCCACAGGCCGACGCTCTATCCACTGAGCCACACCAGCCAGGGCAAGGGCACATACTTTAGTTGCAGGTCCTTCCTGGCCTGGGCCCTGGTCGGGGTGCATGCAGGAGGCAACCAATTGATGTGTTTCTCTCACATCGATGTTTCTCTGTCTTTCCCTCTCTCTCCCACTCTCTCTAATAATCAATGGAAAAATATACCGGAGTGAGGATTAACAACAACAAAAGACCCCAGGCCTTGAGCCCTGAGTCACCGGGACTTCAGATCCTGGTTGTGAGCCCTTGAGACCCCCAGACCCTGAGGGTCTTTTAAAGCCACAGACCTAAGACCTTAAGGGCCCTGGGCTTCAGCCCCAACACCTTGGACCCCAAACTCCAGCTCCCAGGTCTGAGACCCATCGAGGCCCAGCCCTCACCCCGGAGTCCCTGAGATCTAAGACCCCAGGCCTGGCCCCCACGTGAGGCCGCAGTGCCCACCCCACCCAGCACCAGGGTCCACCCTGACTCTCCGGACCTGGCCCCCACCCCCCTGGACGTGGCCCTGGACCTTCGGCCTTAACATCCCCACCTCCTGGGCGCAGCCTCTGCTTGCTTTCTGAACCCAGCATTCCCAGTTTGAGGCTCAGTTCCTGGGAGGGGGCATGCAGGAGGCAGCCAATCACTGTTACGCTCTCACATCGCTGTTTCTCTCTCTCTCCCTCTCCCTTCCTCTCTTTCTAAAAATCAATTTAAAAATATTTTTTTAAAAAATCCTAGAGCCCTAGCTGGTTTGGCTCAGTGGATAGAGCATTAGCCTGTGGACCAAAGGGTCCCGGGTTCGATTCTGGTCAAGGGCACCTACCTTGGTGGCAGGCTCCTCCCCAGCCCAGGCTCTGGTCAGGGCTCGTGCAGGAGGCAACCAATCGATGTGTTTCTCTCACATCGATGTCTCTCTCTCTCTCTCTCTTCCACTCTCCCTAAAAATCAATGGAAAAAGCCCTAGCTGGTTTAGCTCAGTGGATAGAGCATTGGCCTATGAACTGAAGGGCCCCGGGTCGATTCCGGTCAGGGGCACATGCTGGGGTTGTGAGCTTGATCCCCAGTGGGGGGCGTGCAGGAGGCAGCTGATCAATGATTCTCTCTCATCATTGATATTTCAGTCTCTCTTTCCCTCTCCCTTCCTCTCTCTGAAATCAATAAAAAATATATTTAAAAAGAAAAATCAATGGGAAAATATCCTCTGGTG